>NC_059430.1:133448844-133801376 GCF_021028975.2 Sphaerodactylus townsendi | reverse complement strand
CATTAACCAATGATATGTTAACAGCATTTGCTCAGGATTGCAAAACATGAATTTCGCTGAAATAGTAAGTAGCTGTAAAACCCCAAATGTGATGTTAACAGTATTTGCTCAAGATAGCAAAATACAAATTTGGCTGAAATAGCAAGTACGTGTAAAACCCCAAATGTGTTAGATATTTATTATTACGTCCTTTTGGCCAGCCAAACCCCAAATGTGTTGAATGCAAGTTTCCTCATGGGTCAAACTGTCACGATAGTTAAAGTGTCCATATCCTATCCGGCATGAGTCAGCATGAGACTGAGCTGACAAACCGGTTCTAGCCTGTTCCAAGTGACCTTTAACATGATTGGTTGAGTCTTGTATAAAAGCACTTGTATTATACTGGTTCAGTGTTCCTTTGGGAAACAGGTGTTATGCGAAGCACTTTGATTGTCTACTGAATATTCTTCGTTGTATATAGTTACTTGTACATAGAGCAACTGAATGATAAAAGCCTTCTTATGAATGACAAAGCTGTGTGGAGTTTACTTCGTGAAGGTGGGAGTGTTGCTGTACAAGACCACTAGTTCTACTCTAAGTAGCCCCGCTCAAATTCTGCTATCAGGTTATGGGCCCAGGCGGTGTGGTCTACCTGTGAGTAAGGCGGTGGTTCCTGTGTGTTCCTGTGTGTTCCTGTGAGCTGTGGTGTGGCTGTCCAGTACAGATTCTACGATGGTGGGGGGGAGAAGAGAAAGGCGTAGTTTGGAAATTAGGTTTGGGACATGAGGGACATGAGATTTTGCTGAGAACATCATCATACAAGGCTATGCAAAAGGTTGAAGGATTGGGTCTAGACATGAAAGAGGTTACTTGATATGGAAGGAGTGAATACAAATGGGAACCATGGAGGATGGGGAAGTGTGGGATCCAGAGATCTGAGGGGTAGCAGTTCCAAATACAGGGTTCTTTCTTAATTCACTTTGTTATCCCAACCGTTAAAAAGTGTGTCCAGAAACGCTAGTGATAAAAAACACAAAACATAAACAAATCTAACAAATCCAACATAAAACAATAAATAAAAGCAAACACAAGCAAGTTAAAAAAATTATCTCCCACAGTTCAGCGTCCTCAAAAGTTGTTTGGAAAATCACTTTTCAAGTCAGTTTTTCTTCCTGGAGCAGAAGAAAAAGGGCATTAAGTGAATGTCCCTGGGCAGAGAATTTCCCCATCTCTGGGTTACATCTGAAAGGGTTCTGTCCTTTGTGAGTTGCAGGAGAGATAGTGGAACTTTAGATGACCATCTAAGCAAACAGACAATTCTTAGAAATGAAGTTATTTGACAGACAGTTACAACTGGATTTGCCTTCTACACCTGGGTCAGAAGAACCTATCCTTTGTCTTTTTCCTAACAGCCCCCCTCCCACACGGTTAGTGCATATACTAAAGAAGTTATAAATCCAAAATGTACTATATGCTGACCACAACCTTTTTGCATTTTGATGTGATGGATGAGCACAAGCAACTTCTATACATTGCTCTTCTAGGACAAGCAAGTTGGCTCACAATCCTCCGAGCAAATATACGAGCTCTGGGTTTGTGGATCAGGCATTTCCAATATATAAAATAATCCCTAGTAAAAGTTGAGTTTCAGTGACAGGACTTAGAATTCGAGACAAATATATATTAGTCCAGAGAGATAACATGTTCAAAAAGGATATGGGCAAGCTGAAATATGTCCAGAGGAGGGCGACCAAAATGGTAAAAGGTCTGGATTTCATGCTCTTTGAGGAGCAGATTAAGAAATTTATTTAGTCTGGAGAAGAGAAGGTTAAAGTGTAAGAGATGACATATCGAAGATTGTGAGAGCTTGCTTTCTGCTGCTCCAGAGATTAGGACAAGGATTCAAAGTAAAGGACAGAGATTCCATCTAAACATTAGGCAGAGTTTTCTGACGGTCAGGGTTGTTCGACAGTACAATTCACTACCTCGGAGAGTGGTGGAGTCTCCTTCTTTGGAGGTTTTCTAACAGAGCCTGGATGTCCATCTGTCATGGGTGCTTTAATTGTGTCTTCCTGCATGGCAGGGAGTTGGACAGAATGGTCCTTGTGGTATCTTCCAACTCTATGATTCTATGAAGTCCAGTGCTCCAGAAATATTAGTTCAGCCATTCTTTCTTGAAACTGGTGGATCAGTACTCTTTTAGTGCAATCCTAAGAACATTTTTCTGTGAGTAAGTTTCCTTGAATAGAATAGTTTAGGCTTAGGTAGATAGGATAGGTAGACTAGGATAGAAGAGTTGAATAGTGGTTAAGAGCAACTGCATTCTAATCTGGAGGAACCAGGTTTGATTCCCTGCTCTGCTGCTTCAGCTGTGGAGGTTTATCTGGGGAATTCAGATTAGCCTGTGCACTACCACACATGCCAGCTGGGTGACCTTGGGGTAGTCACAGCTTCTCGGAGCTCTCTCAGCCCCACCCACCTCACAGGGTGTTTGTTGTGAGGGGGGAAGGGCAAGGAGATTGTAAGCCCTTTGGGTCTTCTACAGGAGAGAAAGGGGGGATATAAATCCAAACTCTTCTTCTTCTTGATAACAAAAGCTTGTCATTTGTTTCCTGAGATATATCAGCATCTGTCAAAGCAATGCAGAAAGAATATGAAAGTTTTGTTAACAGATGGAGCAAAGATTTAAAGTTGAAATTTATGAGCAATTATTTATGGACCAGCTTATGGACTGCCTTAAAATAAAACAATTCTGAATTGATACTATAGGGATATCTGAGACTGGCTAAAATATCAAATACTGTGGTGACACATGAGAATTGCCACCAGTCAATTCCCCACTCACCATTTGATGCGCGCTCCTCATGGCAAATATCCCTGGGTCCTGCAGCACTCCCCACTGCACCAGCAGCGACGCAGTCACTCCAAGTCTGCCACTCCTCCCACCCCTCAGCGTGTGTCATTTAGGATCCTGGTCGGAAGTGCACCTTTTTGCAAACCAACAGACAAGCTACAGTGGGGAGGATGAATGCACACTCAAAAGAACCCGATTCTTACAAGACCGGGTTGCCTCTCCTTTCACTTTTGAAGTGGGGAATCAGCCACCCATGGGAACTTTATTAATTGCTGGAGATTAAATCCAGGGACAAAGAAATGTTGGAAACTATTCTTAGGACGAGGTAGACAGGACAATTATCTTCTGCTTAGGGAAGTTTCACCTGATAGTGGAAAGTTACTGGTAGATCCAACTTGTTTGCAAAAGGTACAATGAGACTTGGGAAAAGTCAGTTTGTGTTTACATCTAAGCTGGATTCCAGTTCCAAGATAATCTTCTGAAATTTACCTCTATAATTGTATGAAATTCAAATTTTAAGAAAGCAAACACTAGGAAACACAAGGCGTTTTCCAGAAAAAGATGAGATAGAATCATGTTCGACATTAATTAAATTAATTAAATTAATGCTTAATGTAAGTATTATGTGGTGCTATAAAATTTGTTGCTGAGTTTTAGAAGATTTTATTGTATTTTATTGTATATTTATTATGTTTTATCATTGTTTGCTGTGCACTGCTCAGAGTCCTTCAGGTATGGTATAAGAAATTGAATAAATAATATTATTTATAAATAATAAATTATTATTATTGTAGATTTCACAGCTGCTAGATCTTTAGCTGTGGTTGTTGGCCTTTCATTATAATTCGAGCCTCTCCCAGAGGCCTAGGAAGTTGTAATGTATAGACGTTTATCATCATCATCATCATCATCATCATCATCATCATCATCATCATCATCATCATCATCATCATCATCATCATCATCATCACCATCATCATCATCGTAGATTTCACAGCTGCCAGAGCTTTAGCTGGTTGTTGGCCTTCATTACAATTCGAGCCTCACCCAGAGGCCTAGGAAGTTGTAATGTATTGGCGTAGTATTCGTGCGGATCCGAGCAGGGCTGCCTTCTGAATTTGGCAGATGTTAATTTTGTCAATTCGAAGATGTTTCAAGTGCTGCCCTAGTGTTTTTGGGATGGCGCCGATTACCACTGGGATGGTGCCGATCACCACTGGGACGACCTCAGCTGGTTTGTGTCATAAACACTGAAGCTTGATTTTCAAATTGCGGTATCTAGTGACCTTCTCATGTTCTTTTTCAATAACCCTGCTGTCACCGGGGACTACTATGTCGATGATGGTTACTTTCTTGTCCTCGATCACGGTGATGTCTGGTGTATTGTGTTTTAACACTTTGTCCATTTGGATTCGAAAGTCCCACAGGATCTTGACCTTCTCAATTTGACAGATGTTAATTTTGTCAATTCGAAGATGTTTCAAGTGCTGCCCTAGTGTTTTCGGGATTGTTGTTGTTGTTGTTGAGATATAATCCAGTTAATCCTCTGGCACTGGTTCTCAGCAGGAACAAGCCTACTATGCAAATGGATTTTTTTGGGCTCGATTCATCATGGTCCCCCTTTGAACCCACGGAATCAGTGTGTTCAGAGTTTGCAACTAATGCTGACACAGCAAACAATTTAGAATAATAGAAACATAGAGTTGGAAGAGACCCAAAGGGCCATCGTCCAACCCCCTGCCATGCAGGAACACACAATCAAAGCACTCCTGTTGTCAGGCCTGTCAGTGCCCACATATCTTGCTATGTAAGAATTGCAAATGTTTTCATGTAACTGCTTTTCTGTTTCCTTCTTCCCTTCCTGGCAACTCCCTGGCGCCAGCTATCCTGCAAGAAGGTACGAACGGTTCCCAGGTTCTTTGAAGCACTGTAGTGCAAATGTTGTAGAAACTGTAAGGGACATTTGGTGTGGGGCGAAACAGGGGGGTTGAAGGATATAATCTCTGGATCTAAGCTGGAGAGCTTAGATTCAGCTTTCTTTTGTTACTCCACGCGTTGTAGAAATAAACTGCTTTAGGACTTTCCTACGGTCTCTGTTATTTCCATGTTCGAGAGCCTGACATTAAGCTGAATCTCACAGTTTGACCCGTACTCGGATCCATGGCTGGAAAGGATGGAACGACAAGCGGGTCCCTTATGGAAGAACCTGATGAAGGGAAGGGACTGGTCCTGGACAAGGACAAGGAGCCCTGCGACCCAAACTCAGGAGATGAGGAGAAGGATGCCCTCATCTTCAGCCGACACGATCCTCCCTTGGGTGCTGCGCGGAGCACCAGCAATGGGGAGAGCATGGGATCGCCCTATGCATGGGTCCCCTCTCGGTAGTCGGGCTGGGGGCCCAAGGCGACTGGGCGGCGTGCGTCCACTTGGCTCACGCAACCCATAGATCAGGACATTTATTCAGAGTGGGACCCAGCAGCGCAAAGCGAGTGGTCGTGAGCCCAGGTCCGAGCTGGGGCGTGGGCCCCTGAATGAGGTGCAGTTGCCTGGTGGTGGGAGCGAGATGAAATGCGGCAGGAGATACACTTCCTACGGCGCAACATGGAACTCCTCTTGACCCGCGCAGAGGGGGCAGAGCAGGATCGTCAGGATCCGCCGCAGTTGCCGCTGCCACAGCCTCTGGAGGGGGAGTGGCCGGTGCCCGCGCTCCCCAACAATGAGCCGCCCAGGCAGCCGGGGCCACTGGGCCCTCCTGGGCCTCAACAACCACAGGCACCACAGCGGCGTGGGCGTGTGAAGGCCCATTTTGACGGGACGATGGAGAAGCTGGCCTACTTCCTCATACAGGTCGAGGTGCACATGGAGAAGCATGGTGGTGACTACGAGGATGAGGTCGAGCAGGTACATTAGGTGGGAGCTATCCTGGAGGGAGCGGTGGCCAGTTGCTACGTGGGACGTTACAAGAGCCGGGTGCCTGAACTGTGTTCCTTCCCCCACTTCATGTTGGCCCTGCGGCAGCAGTTCGAGGATCCATTTGAGGAGGAGGAGGCCTGGGTCAGGGTGCAACAGATCCGGCAAGGGTCCCAATCCGTGAGTGAGTACGTCTCAGAGTTCTGCCAGCTGGCTGGGGTGGTCCAGGACTGGCCGGAGCAGGTGAAAATCCACTTCTTCCAAGAGGGACTTCACCCAGAAGTGGCACAATGGCCATGGTGACGGCGGAGCTGACCTCCCTGGCGGGGTGGTACATGCGGGTGGGTGAAGCGGAGATCCACCTATGGAGGGTGCAGCTACTGAAACAATGGGACAAATCCCCGCCGGCATCTCCCTGTCCCTCGTTGGAGGGTACCTCCCCAGCTCGCAGTGGCAAGGAGGCAAAGGAGTCGCTTTATGCTCGGCGGCGGTTGGGACAGTGCCTGAGTTGCGGCGGTGAGGGACACAAGTCGAGTGTGTCCGAGTAAGAAATCCGACTCCCCAGAGGTTCCCGCTGGCAGCGTGGCGACGACCAGGATGACTCTGGGTCCGGGGAAGAAATCCCCATTCTAGAAGAGTGCGGGACTACAAGTGGCATCGTGTGACGCGAGCTCGGCCTCCGAGGAGGCAGGTGGCCCCAAGTCCAGCGAGGAGTTGGCGGGAAACAACAGCTACCTGGCCTGATGTGCGCTCGACGCCAGGTCCGTTCGAAGGGTGTGAAATTGATGGTGAGAGGAACCAACTGCCCGTTCCTTCTCCCAGTGACTGTGTCAAACCAGACTTGTGGGACTAGTGTGCAGATGCAGACTCTTGTTGACTCGGGATGCACCTGCTGCCCAATGCAGCCGGCCCTTGTAACCCAGTTGGGGCTACGGCGGGTCCCCCTGCGCTGTCCCATCCTGTTCGAGCAGATGGATGGGGGCACATTGGGGGTACAGTGGCCAAGCATCAGACAGAGCCGATCCTGCTCCAATGCAGGGGGGGGCACTGGGAGGAGCGGCAGTTCATCATCGCGAAGGTGGCCAAATATTCCCTGGTGCTGGGGGTGCCTTGGTTGTGATACCACGACCCGGATATCTCCTGGCCCTCCAACTCTATTCGATTTGTTGACCCCCCTTGCGGCGACCATATGTCTGGGCCCCTGCAGATGCAGGCAGGGGTCTCCCATGAGGGGGCTGGGAGCACACTGGATGTCTCGCCAATCCCCCAGCCCTACTGGGACCTCCAGAGGGTGTTCGAAGGGATGGAATGTGACAAGCTGCTGCCCCACCATAAGACTGACTGTAAGATCGAGTTACTCCCTGGGGCTAAGCTACCGAAAAGCTGTCTTTACCCCATGAGTCCATCGGAAGCTCAGGCGCTTCAGGAGTTTTTGGACAAAAACTTGAAATGGGGCTTTATAAAACGGGTGACCAGTGACTTTGCCACACCTGTCCTGTTTGTACAGAAAAAGAATGGCTCCTTGCGCTTGTGCACTGACTACCGGGGACTGAATGCGGTGTCTGCCAGTAACAAGCACCCCCTCCCTCCTAATCAAGGAATTACTTAGGTGCTTAGGCGAGGGCAAGATATTCACTAAGTTGGACTTGCAGGAAGCCTACTACCAGGTGCGGGTCACCAAGGGCTATGAGCACCTGATGGAAGTCAGTGATCTGGATGGTTGTGGACTTGTTTTCAAAGCAGGCGCACTTTGTCCCTTGCGCCTCGCTGCCGACGGAGAGCAAGTTGGCTTGCTTGTTTGTAACTCACGTCTACTGGCTCCACGCTGCTCCTGATAAGATAGTATCAGACTGCGGCGGGCAGTTCATTTCGCAGTTCTGGCGGCACTTTCTGAAGCTGCTGGGCACGGAACTAGCACTTTCCTTGGCGTTTCATGCTGCTACAGATGGTCAGAGTGAACGCTCGAACGCGACTCTTGAGCAGTACCTGTGGTTTTACATTAATTTTCAGCAAGACAATTGGGTTGACCTGCTGCCTTTTGCTGAATTCTCCTATAATAACACGGTGCATAGCAGTACGAGGAAAAACCCCTTCGAGGTCATCTTGGGGCAATCGGCAAAGCTGTTTCCATTCTTCGGGGAGGTTCATCAGGGGCCCATGGAGTTCAGGAATGGGTGCAGTCCATCCAGCAAGCGTGGGGGCCGATGCAGCAGGCCCCAGAGAAGGCAAAGCAGGGGTATAAGCGGCAGGCCGACAAGAAGCAGCAGCCAGTGACTCTTATGGTGGGGGATTGGATGTACTTATCCACCAACAACTTGCGGGGGCTGCAAGGGTGTAGGAAGCTGGGGAAAAAGTACATTGGCTCTTTTCAGGTACTCAGAGTGATAAATGATGTGACAGCCGAATTACGGTTGCCAAAAAACTTGAAGTCTGTGCATCCTGTTTTTCATTGCAGCCTCCTCAAGAAGGCACCCCCTCCAGATGACTGGCACCCTCAGCTGACCGCACCGGCCCCGATAACAGTGTGGGGGGAGCTGCACCACGAGGTGGAGGAAGTTTTGGACTCTCGGGTGCACTGTGGCCGGCTACAGTATTTGATCACATGGACTCATTTCCCGGTTGGGGAGAACGAGTGGGTCGACTCCGAACATGTTCAGGCCCCTCGCTTGGTGAAGGCATTTCACCAGGCCTACCCCGATCACCCAGGAGGGGGGGAGGTCTTAAGGGGGGCAGAATGTCAGGCCCAGGCCTGTCAGTTCCCAGATATCTTGCTGTGTAAGAATTGCAAATGTTTTCATGTAACTGCTTTTCTGTTTCCCTCTTCCCTTCCTGGCAACTCCCTGGTGCCAGCTCTCCTGCAAGAAGGTGCGAACGGTTCCCAGGTTCTTTGAAGCTCTGTAGTGCAAATGTTGTAGAATTTGTAAGGCACATTTGGTGTGGGACAAATGGGGGGGGTTTGAAGGATATAATCTCTGGATCTAAACTGGAGAGCTTAGATTCAGCTTTCTTTTGTTACTCTACGCGTTGTAGAAATAAACTGGTTTAGGACTTTCCTACGGTCTCTGTTATTTCCACGTTCGAGAGCCTGACACCTGTCAGATGACCATCCAGCCTCTCTTTAAATACTTCCAGACTCTTCCACACTCCAAGGTAGTGCATTCAACTGTCAAACAGCCCTTATTGCCAGGACATTTTTACTGATGTTTAGGTGGAATCTCTTTTCCTTCACCTTCAACCCATTACTCCTAGTCCTAGTCTCTGGAACAGCGGAAAACAAACTTGCCCCTCACAAACATGCAGGGATGTACCACCCTAGGGACATGGGAACAACCATGTCTCTGGGCTCATGCTTTTTGGTCATGTGGGGAGGTGCCGAGCACTTCCCTCATGTGAAGAGAAGTGTGCCACGTAAGTAAATGCAAACAAATGAACACGTCGCACATAGGCGATGGCAATCACACTAATACACCAATATATTGAGTAATAATGTAAAACACAATGGTAATGTCACCAATGACAATTCTCATATACTCATAACCAATAAATTCAATACCATAATAATACAACGTGATTTTCAATTTTTTTGAATATTAACAAAGTTTTGTTTAAGAAATTATAAATGTCCATACTAAGTTTTGTCTAAGAAATTATAAATATCCAAAAGTCCTTCTCCTCGAACACTTCACGCATACTGAGGCATTTTCGTAATCTTTTTCAAGAGAAGTAGACTGTTGAAATCATCCGTAGTAGAAATTTCTTTTGTCACAGTAGTCTTCTATGTAGATAATTATTCTCAAATTAATTATGAGCCTTATTGGAGGTTTCTAGAAAATATAAGTATACCAGCCAAACATTCAGTACAAATATCCATATTTAATAATCCAAGTATTATTTCATAACTATCACAGTTAGGTACAGCATCTACATAAACTAAATTTTATATATAAAAAAATAATGATTTTTATACAAAAGTAATTTTAAAGATATTTCTTACATGTTTCTCTCCACAGGTAACATAATCCTGTAAGGCTTCATTCCAATTCAAAATCTTGCTGAGGGAAAGTATTTTGGAGCCCAGGATATAAGAAAACATTCATTTCAAAAACCAGAAACAGCTGTGATGTTCTAGCATCCTCCTTAAAGGGCCATCTACCTATAAATGACATGAAAAATCTATCTCCCTGTTAAGCCCAATTTTGTAACTGTTGAACTGGAAAATAAATTTATTTTCAATTCTCATGATGTATTTGTCCAAATCAATATCTGATTTATTTCTCATATGCTGAAAATTCTGTATTACTGCAAACCTGAGTTCAGAGTCTTTATGTTGTTTTTCTACAAAATGTGCTACCATTGAAGCCTCAAGATTCTTATTTCTGATGTTGCTTCTGTGTTCTGAGATTCGAATCCGGAGGGGGTGCAATCTTTTCCCCAAATATGGTTTTCCACAAGGACAAAAAAGTTACGTATACACAGTGGGTAGTGTTACAATTAGAGAAACCCTTTAGGTGCCATATTTGATGTGTCAATGGAAATTCAATGCATTTTGTATTTAGTGAGGGAAACTTTTATTCTTGAACACCAGTAATTTCTCTTTAAAAAGCTTAAGTTCATTATCTATATTTCTTCCCTTTTCTTATCGAAACCTGCTGTGGCAGAAGCCCTAAGTTAAACAAAACTTTGTTAAAATTCAAATTTTTTTGAAAATCATGTTGTATTATTATGGTATTGAATTTATTGGTTAAGAGTATATTTACATTATTACTCAATATATTGGTGCATTAGTGTGATTGCCATCGCCTGTGTGCGACACGTTCATTTGTTTGCACTTCCCTCATGTGACCAAATTTTATGCACCTCAGACACAAGTTATGAAGCCCTGCCCCCTGCCCTAATAGTTGAAATATCTCAAGCAATAGTTTATTCTAACAACAATCCTGTGAAGTTGCCTAGCCTGAAAGACTGTGATTTCAAGGACTACCTCAAATGAATGGCTTCCAAGCTCAGATCTCGGTTCTTCCAAACTTTCCAAGTACATGAGTGGAGATTTTGAACATTCTCAAAGAAGGTTTGAAGTGACAGGTGAGACTGGATAGTTCTTCAGTTTTTTTGCAGGTTTTACATGAAAACGTTATCTACAATAACCCAAGACCTATTCACTGTAGGAAAAACTATCCATGCCAAAAAACTATCCATACCCATGCTACCAGGCCTGTTGTTTTACTTCCAGTTTTGCTCCCTCATTCCTTACCCTTTACTGCAGTCTCAAAATTTGGGAATGGTTGAGAGAGCGCTCTTTCTCGATTCTGCAGGGCCTGCACAACAGAATTGTTCCATCAGGCATTCTGCAGAGGATGGCCAAAGCCAGTTTTCTACCACCTATTAACACTGCCACCTTTTTTTACAGTAATCTGGGATGTTGTTTGTTTGGTGCCAAACGATCATTCTGGTGCTTGACCTATGATTCTATTTTACAGATTGTAAACTGTTTTGTAAACTGTTTTGCCTTATCTCTATTTCTCTATTATCTCTATTATCTCTATAGATTATTTTATTGAATGTTGTGAGCTGCCCCAAACCGTGTGACCTACAAACACACAAATAAAATAAATTTATGGTCCTAATGCAGTTGTGAATGAATACAAATGATTTAACTAAACAGCTAAAATACCACAAAATCTGTAACTCTGTAAATTATAGTACGGAGAAGCATTTTCTTCCCCCTATTTTCAATACTTGTCATTTTCACAAGTACTGATTGTCTGAGAGGGAAATAACAACAGCTCTCTGCACATTCTCTTCACATTGTTATTCACTTGACCTGCCTCCCTTGGTTTTCTACTAACCCCCCCCCCCCCACACACACACATCAAAACCAGCAGATTGAAACTGATTTTCAATAGTTATACTTTTTGGGCAGTATAATCAGCCAGCAATGATATCGAACAGACCTATGAAACCATAGAGTATGAGAGATTTTAAAGCTGAGGAGCATGTAAGTTTAGGGACAGGAGACACAACATTATGAAACAAGACTAAGAAAAGGGAAGAGGAGTTGGACAGTTCGATCCTCAGTCACCTTCAGAAGTAAACCAGCAGAATAATCTAATGTATAATTCGATAATTTAGTATCTTAGATATGTGAGTGAGAGAAAAAGGGAAATGTGCATTGGATTACCTTCACAAGCGAACGATGCATGTCTTTTAAGTTGACCTGGAAAAAGTTTCCAATGAAGGGCAGAGGAGTGGGTCCTGGAGGCATTGTGCTCTTTCCACGCACTTGTCGCCATGTTGAGAGGACCATTAGGCAAGAGAGGCAGATGATGAGGAAAACTGTCCCTGTTCCAAGGAGATCCATGGTTGCTGAAGGAACTGAGGGAAACTAACTGTACACAGCTGAAGAGGATCTTATATAAACTCATCAGGACACCTGATAGCCACAAACAGCTCTTATGCAATTTGTTTGTACTCTCCAAATTGATTCTGTTTCAAGCCAAGTCCAAAGCCAGAGATTTCTCTTGAGATTGGAAGAATCATAGAATGATAGAGTTGGAAGAGGCCACAAGGGCCATCAAGTCCAACGCCCTGCCATGCAGGAACACACAATCAAAGCACCCATGACAGATGGACATCCAGGGTCTGTTTGAAAACTTTCAAAGAGGGAGATTCCACCACTCTCTGAGGCAGTGAATTCCACTGTCGAACAGCCCTGACAGTCAGAAAGTTCTTCCTAACATTTAGGTGGAATTTATTTTCCTGCACTTTGAATCCATTATTCTAGTCTCAGCAGAAAACAAGCTTGCTCAGCAGAAAACACAGCTATCATGTGCCCCCTTAACCACTTCTCCAGACTAAACATCCCCAGCTCCCTAAGCCTCTCTTGGTATGGCATGGATTCTAGACCTTTTATGATTTGGTTGCCCTCCTTCCAGCTTCTTAAATTGCAGTGTCCAGAACTGAACTCTAGGTGAGGTCTAACCAATGGAGAATAGAGTGGTACAATTACTTCCCTTGATTTAGACACTATACTCTTATTGATGCATCCCAGAATTGTATTGGCTTTCTTGGTTGCCATATCACACTGCTGACTCATGTTCAGTTTGTGGTCTACTAAGACTCCCAGATCCCTTTCACATGTAGTGTTGTCATGTCAGGTGTCACCTATCCTATATGGATTTCATTTTTTCTGCCAAAGGTGTAGTATCTTACATTTCTCACTGTTGAAATTCATTTTGTTAGTTTTGGCCCAGCTCTCTAATCTGTCCAGATCATTTTGAATCCTGCCCCGTCCTCCAGGGATTAGCTACCCCTCCTAATTTGGTATCATCTGCAAATGTGATTAACGATGCCTTCTATTTCAAGTTGCTGGATCCTTTTTTCATATTACCTGTGCAGTGAGTAGGAATGGTACTAGGGGATGCAGGCTGGAGTGTGTTCTTCCAGTATAAATGGATAAGACTGTACAAGGATGTTCCATGTAGTTGCAGATCTGTAAGTTTGTTTTCAGACATCATAGAAATCATGTGCATTCCTAGAAATAAAAACACATAAGAGTAGCTCTGATAGATTAGATCAATGGTCAGTCTCATCCAGCATTTTGTTGCATCTGGCTGACCAGATATCCCCAAAAAGTTGCAAGCAAAATCTGTTCTTGCCCCCACCTCAAGTGCATTGCTTCTGGCCTTGGAGGTTCCATCTACTCATCCTGGCTAATAGCCATCGCTGGCTCTGTCTTTTCAGAGTTTGTCCAATCCTTTTTAAAATCCAGTTGAACAAATAATTTTACCCATGAAGCAATGAATTAAATGTGATGAAATACAGCCCACTGCCTCTCAGGCAGAGATTAAACCCTCCATCTGGAGTACCTCTATCAGATGTTTCTTACTGGCCAGAATATTTTGACAGGGTAAAAGTCAAGAAGGAAGCAGAAGCCAGTGAGGCTGTCAGACTCTGAAATACTTTATTGGCACTTGTATTTGGTCAGGAATCAAACACTTCAGTAGAACAACAGGAAAAAAATAGTTTTTTTCATTTATTTGCCAGACATTGTGGGTGGAGTTAAGAAATCCAGGATAAGAAGTTGGAACTGAGACCTGAGAGAGTTCAGTCTGAGAGCTTTGGTTAACTGTTCATATAGTTCATGTTGTTAGCTGTAAATAAACCACTATGGCCATCCTGTCATCCACTGCAACACGTTGTCAGAAGTTTGAACTTCAGTTGTATCTCCACAGCTGATTGCAAAGATTCAAGTGTTTTTAAGTACTGGTAGCCAAATTTTGTACATTTTCATGGTTTCTTCCTTTCTACTGGCACCCGGCTATACAGCCCGGAAACCCCACAACACCCCACTAATTAAAGATCTTTACCAAACTCAGAATCTCATCCTAGAAAAAAAAAAACAAAATTTGCCTTTATAGAGGCAAAATGCATTACTGCACCACAAGGAGATAAATTCTCAGCCATTTAACAATTATTTTGAAAACAAAGCCAAAACGAATTGATTCACACAATGGAAAATCCTACTCACATTCTGTTCAACAAGAATACCATCCTGGTTATGGAATATAAAACAGAAACTCTACTCTTTTAATATATATCTAACACAAGTTTTTTTACAAAGCGAGATTAAGATCTTTGATACAACTTGGTCGATTCCCCATGGTCAATTAATCACATGATATTCATGCAAAGAACTCCCCACTGCCTGATCGCCGAACATGGATTCATCCCAGTTCTGGCACTCTCCCTCCCCCCTTATCACATGTTTTTTAAGAACCTGCATGAAAGTGCACCTTTTAAAAAAACACGTGCTGAATCCAGATCAGTGGGGAGGTTCAGGGTTTGAATCTAGATTTGTTTTTCCCGCCGTAGGGAGTGACTCGGAGCCTTCCAGCCAATTAGAGCGTGGTGAGTTGTGTGCAGCTCTTTTTTTTTGTTTCGCACTGGTGGAGGCTATGTTGAGATGTGGCTGCGTGGAACATGATTTTTGTGTCAACTATAAACTAAAATTACACTTTTGTGCCAGCGCAGCTGCATAGGTAAAGAGTACCGAAGTCACACATAAACGTAGCTTAGCACGAAAAACTGCTACAGTCTATCTACACATGCGCGTGGTGACGTAGCTGTGCAAAAAAAGGTTTTTTAAAAATTCCCACCCCAACACAGCCCAACAGCCAATCAGGACGAGGAAGAAAGAACTGCTGAACAGATCACACATTCAATCGTTTGATTGTGGGGATTGCTGCACTGTTTGAAAGCGTGATTAACATGGATGTCCTCATCACACACACACACAGCAGTGGGGAGGGTGAAACCGTGACGAAAAGGTGCAGATTCTTTTGTAACCTGGTTGTATCTGGATTTAATTTCTCAGTGGGGAAATGGCCCCTGTGCCTCAAAGGAAACATAGTATATCAATACAGCAGGCTGAGAAGCAAGCTACTAACCCTTTGCATGCAAATTTCTTGGATAACTCTACAGCGGAGGACAACAAGTCTTTTAAAGTCTTGCCTAAGCCTGAACAAGATGCAATCCTGAAGTGAATGAGCGACCCTATGGACAAATTACAAGATCTACTTGGTGACAACCCAGAAAGAGCTCTATAGACCCCATCATCCAACCAAATCTAATAAATTTAGATGCCCCTTTGACAGAAGATCTAGATCTCAGACTTAAGAAAAATGGTCAGAACTGGAAGAGATGATTTTACACTTACTTCAAAATTACCCTATGGCCCATTTAATAATAGGGGAGATTTGAATGCTAAAATTATCAGACATGAGCGAAGGAGGACCTGAAGCCATTTTATAAAGCCGTTTTATATGCCCTTATATAAAGCCGTGGTGCGACCGCACTTGGAGGACTGTGTTCAGTTCTGGTCGCCACATCTCAAAAAGGATATCGAAGAGATAGAAAAAGTGCAGAGAAGGGCAACAAGGATGATTGAGGGACTGGAGCACCTTCCCTATGAGGAGAGGCTGCAGCGTTTGGGACTCTTTAGTTTGGAGAGGAGACGTCTGACGGGGGGATATGATTGAAGTCTATAAAATTATGCATGGGGTAGAAAATGTTGACAGAGAGAATTTTTTCTCTCTTTCTCACAATACTAGAACCAGGGGGCATTCATTGAAAATGCTGGGGGGAAGAATTAGGACTAATAAAAGGAAACACTTCTTCACACAACGTGTGATTGGTGTTTGGAATATGCTGCCACAGGAGGTAGTGATGGCCACTAACCTGGATCGCTTTAAAAAGGGCTTGGATAGATTTATGGAGGAGAAGTCGATCTATGGCTACCACTCTTGATCTGCCTTGATCTCAGATTGCAAATACCTTAGCAGACCAGGTGCTCAGGAGCAGCAGCAGCAGAAGGCCATTGCTTTCACATCCTGCATGTGAGCTCCCAAAGGCACCTGGTGGGCCACTGCGAGCAGCAGAGTGCTGGACTAGATGGACTCTGGTCTGATCCAGCAGGCCAGTTCTTATGTTCTTATGTTCTTAGAGACCTATGAAGGCATTGTGCAAAACCTTAAACCCCCTCCTTTCCAAAATCAGTGTGGTTTAGGGATCACTGACAAACAGTGAGAATGTTAAAAGAACCTTGATAAGACTATTTCACAAGTTTAAAGAAGGCTTGACGAAAAAAGAATGTGCAATGGAAGGGAAGAAAAATTATCATGTTAAAATATAAGGAAAAAATGGCCATGCACAAAAATGGCAATCTTTAATCATGGTAGACAGATCAGGACAGACCCTATGTTGCTGCTTGACTGGGATTTGCCCTCACCAGCTAAGATCCTATCATCAATAGAATGACATTGATTTCCAAACTGGCAATACTTCATTCCTGCCCTATATAGACTGCTGAAATTTTGGATTGGTACGGCAATGACTCCTTACATTCACCATAGCTAAATATCAATGGGCCTTTTCCAGGGCATGGTGATGCATTTCCTTCATCCATGCTCATGGGCAGATTTAGGAAAACCTCATGGCATTTGAGGGACATGGTGTTTGTACTTCTAGGGACGTGTATTCTGTGATACATATTTTGATGTACTGTTTACTGCCTTCGCCAGAAAGAGAGCTTTTTGTTTTATCTCTACTTGTTCAGCACAGCTTGAAAATTGCGAAGGATCCTGATCAAGAGATTATTAGGAAAATTTTGTAACCAACCCTCAGCAAGTAGCAAAGTTTTGTGCATTAGCCTATAATGAATGAAAGCTCTTACTTAGGGAATGAACTGAAAGTTAATCATTTATTCAATTAGCTAATTGTTTAATAATTGTTGTACTCTACCTTTTTTTTTTACTGGCCTTTAAACTATTTATTAAGAAGGGTGTGTGGAAAAGCCTGAAACGAAGTGCCCAGCCTGGCTGAAAGCAAAAGTTTGCGCGAAGAGGAGGGCAAAGAGCAGTTGACCCTGTTCATGGAAACAGCGCCAACCTGGTCCAGGTCGAAAGCAGTGATCAGAACAGAGCACCATGGATCAGGCTGAAAGCAGTGATGCCAACAGGCGGCCGAGTGTTCCTTTCTTACTGAAAGTTACTTTAAGAGCCTCTTTCTCAGACTCAGTAATTGATTCAGGGTATGGATTTTGTTTAATTAGCCCCGCTGCAGCCACAGGACTAGGATTACAATTAATGGACTTGAAGGATGCAATTTACTTTGAACAAATGGATGTGCAGCGAATGGAGCCTGCCACTAAAGTGATCATCCTGTTGCTTGCTGGAGTGGGGGTCCACTGAGAATAAATACAATTCATCATGACCCCAGTAGCTAAGTACTCTTTGATCTTGGATCTGACTTGGTGGGCCAGACATGACCATAAGATCATAGAAACATAGAGTTGGAAGAGACCCCATGGGCCATCAAGTTCAACCCTCTGCAATGCAGGAACACACAATCAAAGCACTCCTGACAGATGTCAGACTCTTGAATGTGGAAATAACAGAGACCGTAGGAAAGTCCTAAAGCAGTTTATTTCTTACAATGCGTAGAGCAACAATAGAAAGCTGGATCTAAGCTAGAGAGCTTAGATCCAGGAACTATATCCTTCAACCCCCCTGTTTCGCCCCACACCAAATGTCCCTTACAATTTCTACAACATATGCACCACAGAGCTTCAAAGAATCTGGGAATGGTTCACACCTTCTTGCAGATGAGCTGGCGCCAGGAGGTTGCCAGGAAGGGAAGAGGGAAACAGGAAAGCATTTACAGGAAAACATTTGCAATTCTTACACAGCAAGATATGTGGGCACTGACAGGCCTGGGCCTGACATTCTGCCCCCCTTAAGACCTCCCCCCCTCCTGGGTGACCAGGGTAGGCCTGAAATGCCTTCACCAAGCGAGGGGCTTGAACATGTTTGGAATCGACCCACTCATTGTCCCCAACTGGGAAATGAGTCCATGCGATCAAATACTGTAGCCAGCCACAGTGCACCCGAGAGTCCAAAACTTCCTCCACCTCGTGGTGCAGCTCCCCCCACACTGTTATTGGGGCCGGTGTGGTCGGCTGAGGGTGCCAGTCATCTGGAGGGGGTGCCTTCTTGAGGAGGCTGCAATGAAAAACAGGATGCACAGACTTCAAGTTTTTTGGCAACCATAATTCAGCTGTCACATCATTCATCACTCTGAGTACCTGAAAAGGGCCAATGTACTTTTTCCCCAGCTTCCTACACCCTTGCAGCCCCCACAAGTTGTTGGTGGATAAGTACATCCAATCCCCCACCGTAAGAGTAACCGGCTGCTGCTTCTTGTCGGCCTGCTGCTTGTACCCCTGCCTCGCCTTCACCAGTGCCCGCTGCATCGGCCCCCATGCTTGCTGGATGGACTGCACCCATTCCTGAAGCTCCACGGGCCCCTGCTGAACCTCCCCCAGGAATGGAAATGGCTTAGCCGATTGTCCCGAGACGACCTCAAAGGGGTTTTTCCCCGTGCTGCTATGCACCGTGTTATTATAGGAGAATTCAGCAAAAGGCAGCAGGTCAACCCAATTGTCCTGCTGGAAATTAATGTAACACCATAGATACTGATCAAGGGTCGCGTTCGTGAATTTGCTCTGACTGTCGGTAGCTGCGTGAAACGCTGACGAAAGAGCTTGTTCCGTACCCAGCAGTTTCAAAATGTACCGCCAGAACTGCGAAATGAACTGCCCGCCGCAGTCTGATACTATCTTATCAGGAGCAGCATGGAGCCAGTAGATGTGAGTTACAAACAAGCAAGCCAACTTGCTCGCCGTTGGCAGCAAGGCTCAAGGGACAAAGTGCGCCTGCTTTGAAAACAAGTCCACAACCATCCAGATCACCAACTTCCCTCTCTTGAACAGGAGATCGGTGATGAAATCCATAGAAATCACCTTCCAGGGCGCAGGGGGCACCAGCAGGGGCTGAAGGAGACCGGACACCTTCCCTTGCGCCCTCTTGGCCATTGCACACGTAGGGCAACCTTTCACATAAGCCTCCACATCCCCACTCAACATTCTCCACCAAAATTGTCTATGGGCCAAATACAACGTTTGCACAAACCCAAAGTGACCTGCCGATGTTACATCGTGGGAGCCCTGTAATGCAAGGAGGCGTGCTGCCGGAGGCACATACAGTTGATCCCCCTTCCACCAGAACTCCCCCCGCTTTCCCAGCAGGTCACCACCTTCATCCCGCGGCACTTCGAGGGCCCCCGCCCCCTGTAGGGACTTCTCCAGCGAGGTGGGAACGGCAGGGGGGCTGGAGCGAAGCACCACCTGACTACGAGTGATGACTGCCAAGCCCAGTTGAGAGGGAGAAAACACTGTCCCGACCCGGAGTGGGATCCCCCGGGGAAGGATCTGGCAACCGAGACAAAGCATCAGCCAGGCAATTGGCCTTCCCGGGGAGGAAATGCAGAGTGAAATTGAAACAGGAGAAGAAGTCAGCCCAATGAAGTTGCTTGGCGGACAACTTCCCTGGGGCGCAGAGCACCGCCAAGTTCCGATGGTCGGTCCACACCTCGAAAGGGAGGGCCGCCCCTCCAGCCAGTGACGCCAAGCAGTTAAAGCACATTTGATCGCTCCTGTCTCCTTGTCACCAACCGTCCAGTGATGCTCATCCCCCGAAAACTTGTGGGAAAGATAGGCGCAGGGATACAACCTCCCATCTTCCCCTTTCTGCAGTAGCTTTGTTTGAAGTGTCGTGAACAACAAAGGGTTTGGAGGGGTCGCCATGGCGTAAGAGGGGCTCCGACGTGAAGGCGTGTTTGAGCACCCGGAACGCTGCCTCGCATTCCGGTGACCACAGCAGCAGAGCCAAAGGCCTCGTCGCCACTGGCCCCTTTTCCTTCATGCATAGCAAATCGGTGAGAGGGAGCGCCAGCTGGGCAAAGTCCGGTGTAAAATCCCAATAGAAGTTGCCGGAGCTCAGGAATTACTGCAACTGACTTACCAGGGTCGATCTCCAACCCCCGGCTGGAGATCTGGTAACCCAGAAAATCTAGCCGCTCCTTATGAAAGTCACATTTGGAAAGCTTCATGAACAGGACATTGTCGAGGAGCCGCTGTAGCGCAGCCCGCACAGTTGCGACATGCTCCTCCTCTGACTGGGAGTAAATTAGTACATCGTCCAAATACACTACCAACCCCTTGAACAGAAAGTCCTGGAGCACCTCATTTATCCAACACATGAAAGTCCCAGGTGCCTCGGATAATCCAAACGGGAGGATGCGGTAGGCAAACTGGCCCAGCCTCGTGTTGAAAGCTGTCAGATGCTCGTAGCCCTTGGTGATCCGCACCCGGTAGTAGGCTTCCCGCAAGCCCAACTTAGTGAAAATCTGGCCCTCGCCTAAGCAACTAAGTAAGTCCTTGATCAGTGGGAGGGGGTACTTGTTACAGGCAGAGACTGCGTTCAGTCCCCGATAGTCAGTGCACAAGTGCAGGGAGCCATCCTTCTTCCGCATGAACAGGACAGGTGCGGCAAAGTCACTGGTCACCTGTTTTATAAAGCCCCGTTTCAAGTTTTTATCCAAAAACTCCTGAAGCGCCTGAGCTTCCGATGGACTCATGGGGTAAAGACAGCTTTTCGGTAGCTTAGCCCCAGGGAGTAACTCGATCTTACAGTCAGTCTTATGGTGGGGCAGCAGCTTGTCGCACTCTGTCTCTTCGAACACCCTCTGGAGGTCCCGGTAGGGTCAAGGAATGTCCGAGATGTCCAGTGCGCTCCCAGCCACTTTGTGGGAGACCCCCACCCACATTGGCGGGGGTCCAGACATATGGTCACCGCAAGGGGGTTCAACAAATCGAATAGAGTTGGAGGGGCAGGAGTTATCTGGATCGTGGTCCTGCAACCAAGGCACCCCCAGCACCAGGGAATATTTGGCCACCTCTGCGATGCTGCTGCTCCTCCCAGTGCACCCCACATTGGAGTAGGATCAGCTCCGTCCAATGCATGGCCAGTGCGCCCCCCAATGTGCCCCCATCCATCTGCTCGAACAGGATGGGACAGTGCAGAGGGACCTGCTGTAGCCCCAACTGGGTTACAAGGGCCGGCTGCATTAGGCAGCGGGTGCATCCCGAGTCAACAAGAGTCTGCATCTGCATACTAGTCCCACAAGTCTGGTTTGACACAGTAACTGGGAGAAGGAACGAGCAGTTGGTTCCTCTCACCGTCAATTCCGCACCCTTCAAAGGGATCTGGTGTTGGGCGCACATCAGGCCAGGTCGCTGTCGTTTCCCACCGACTCCTCGCTGGACTTGGGGCCACCCGCCTCCTCGGAGGCCGAGCTTGCCTCGCGCGAAACCACTTGTAGTCCTGCACCCTTCTTGAACGGGGACTTCTTCCCCAGACCCGTAGTCATCCTGGCCTTCGCTGCACCTCTAGCGGGGACCACCAGAGAGTCGGGTTTCTTACTTGGGCACACAGCCGCCTTGTGCCCCTCACTGCCGCAACTCAAGCAAAGCCCCAGCCGCCATCGAGCATAAAGTGATTCCCTTGCCTCCTTGCCACCACGAGCTGAGGAGGTGCCCTCCGACGGGGGACGGCAGAAGCCGGCGGAGGGTTGCCCCATTGTTTCAGTAGCTGCACTCTATGTAGGCAGATCTCCGCTTCGCCCACCTGCGTTTACCACCCCGCCAGGGAGGTCGGCTCCGCAGTCACCATGGCCCATTGTGCCACCTCTGGGTGAAGTCCCTCTTGGAAGAAGTGGATCTTCACCTGCTCCAGCCAGTCCTAGACCACCTCGGCTAGCTGGCAAAACTCTGAGACATACTCACTCATGGATCAGGACCCTTGCTGGATCTGCCGCAGCCTGACCCGGGCCTCCTTGAATGGATCCTCGAACTGCCGCCGCAGGGCCAACATGTGGGGAAAGGAATGTAATTCGGGCATCCAGCTCTTGTAAAGTCCCATGTACTAACTGGCTGCCGCTCCCTCTGGGAGACCTCCCACCTCATGTACCTGCTTGACCTGATCCTCGTAGTCACCGTTGTGCTTTTCCATATGCACCTCGACCTTTACGAGGAAGTAGGCCAGCTTCTCCATCGCCCCATCGAAACGAGCCTTCACGTGCTACTGCCGCTGCGGGGCCTACAGCGGTGGTGGCCCGGGTGGCCCCGGCTTCCTGGGCGGTTTGTCGTTGGGGGGCATGGGCCGCTGCTCCCCCTATGGAGGCTGCAGTGGCGGCAACTGCGGCAGATCTTGATGATCCCCCTCTGCCGCCTCTGCATGGGCCAAGAGGAGCTCCATGTTGCGCTGTAGGAAGTGTATCTCCTGCCGCATTTCATCTTGCTCTCGCAGCCAGGCAACCGCACCTTGCTCAAGGGCCCATGCCCCTGCCTGGACCTGGGCTGGTGACCACTCACTTTGCGCCTCAGGGTCCCAGTCGGAATAAATGTCCTGGTCTATGGGCTGTGTGAGCCAAGTGGACGCACGTCGCCCAGCCGCCTTGGCCCCCCAGTACAGCCGCCAAGAAGGGGCCCAAGAGTAGGGCGATCCCACACTTTCCCCACCGCTGGTGCTCTGTGCAGCACCCAAGGGAGGATTGTGTCGGTCAGGGATGAGGGCATCCTTCTCCTCATCTCCTGAGTCCAGGTCGCAGGGCTCCTCATCCTTCTCCGGGACCAGCCCCGTCCCTAAATCAGGTTCACCAGTGAGGGACCCGCTTGTCGTTCCATCCTTTCTGGCCATGGATCCGAGTGTGGGTCAAACTGTGAGATCCAGCTTAATGGCAGACTCTTGAACGTGGAAATAACAGAGACCGTAGGAAAGTCCTAAAGCAGTTTATTTCTTACAATGCATAGAGCAACAATAGAAAGCTGGATCTAAGCTCTCTAGCTTAGGAACGATATCCTTCAACCCCCCCCGTTTCGCCCCATACCAAATGTCCCTTACAGTTTCTACAACATATGCACTACAGAGCTTCAAAGAATCTGGGAACGGTTTGCACCTTCTTGCAGATGAGCCGGCGCCAGGAGGTTGCCAGGAAGGGAAGAGGGAAACAGGAAAGCATTTAGAAGAAGAAGAAGAAGAAGAAGAGTTTGGATTTATATCCCCCCTTTCTCTCATGTAGGAGACTCAAAGGGGCTTACAATCTCCTTGCCCTTCCCCCCTCACAACAAACACCCTGTGAGGTAGGTGGGGCTGAGAGAGCTCTGAGAAGCTGTGACTAGCCCAAGGTCACCCAGCTGGCATGTGTGGGAGTGCACAGGCTAATCTGAATTCCCCAGAGAAGCCTCCACAGCTTAGGCGGCAGAGCTGGGAATCAAACCTGGTTCCTCCAGATTAGATACACGAGCTCTTAACCTCCTACGCCACTGCTGCTCCAAGTGCGGGTCAACATTTATAGGAAAACATTTGCAATTCTTACACACATCTGGGCACTGACAGGCTTGGTCCTGACAACAGATGGCCATCCAGCCTCTCTTTTAAAGCCTGCAAAGAAGTAGACTCCATCACTCTTCAAGGCAGTGAAGTCCACTGTCGAACAGCCCTGACAGTCAGGAAGTTCTCCCTAATGTTTAGCTGGAATCTCTTTTCCTGCACCTTGAATCCATTACTCCGTGTCCCAGTCTCTGAGGCAGCAGAAAACAAGCTCGCTCCCTCACCAACATAACATCCTGTAAGGGTCTGGTACTCCAGTCAATAATTAAGTCTCAGGAATGTTTCTAGAGCTTTATTGATCTGCGACAGGTCCCAGGTTTCAAGAAGCCAGAGCTGGTGCTTGTCAGGCCGCACCATTATCGGCCTGTGAGAGTGCACATCTCCAGAGCCGCAACAGCTGGGCATACCCCTGGAGCCCCGCCTGGTGAAGGGTGAACCAGACCCTGCTCTGCCTTCTGCACTGTCAGGGCTGCAATTCCCAGCAATCACCAGTTCCTGCCTTTTTGCATTAGAGCAGGAAACCAAGCTGGGGAGCTACGTCAGGCTGAAAAAATGTAGCTTTGTCAGAACCAATGGAAGTCCAGGGACTGGGGCATAGGGGGAAAGCTGATTGGTTACTGTCTGTTTTGAAAATAGAATAAATACTGGAACTGAGGACAAGAATCCTCGGTTCCAGCACCTTGTAGTTAGGGCGACCCAAGTCGTTAATGTTCTTTTAACGTTGACTTTGTTGGCATCCCATGGCCAAGCCTCCAGAGCCCCAGAGGATAATAGGCGAACTGCATCATTAAATTGCCAACATCTTGGACTCATGTTTGCACCTGGGCCAGTTACAATATCTGGTGGCCTGGACTGATCTCCCCCCTGGTTTCAACAAATGGCAGCGTTGGAGGGTGGACTCCATAGTATTAGACCCTGTTGAGGTCTGTCCCCTCCCAAAACTCTGCTCCCCCCCAGCTTAAGCTTCCTAGTAGTCCAGCAATGGTGGGCAATTGCCAGCCAATTCATGTAACTGACTGCCAACTCTTAGATGTTGGGTGGGAGGAAGCAGGCAAGCAGACGGGGAAGAACCATCTGCATACCCAGCATGACATAATTTCTGGGTTGACATAGAAGCACCAGTATCATGCTCTAGCACTCTCTGAGGGCCAGCAGAGGGTGAGTTGAGCAGAGTGCTAAATGTGGACAGTCATCCCTGAATACTTGACTTGTGATTTGTTTTTGAGGGCTTTTGTTTGTTTTTGGCCATGAGCTCTCCCTGGGGCTTCTGGTAGGGCACCAGCTCTATTTAACTGCCATTAGACACTTCTGAGATCAGCCCAAAATTCTGTTTCAGTGCCTATTTAAAATGACTGAATATGGATGGTGAGGGAGTTGCTGCAGTCACTTGCAACAGCTGTGGTATGTTTGTTTTCTTGCCAGAGGATGTGCATCAAGTGCACGTTGGTTGCCCTCTTGGAAGAGAACGTCCAGCAACTTCAGGTGTGGATATCTACTCTTCAGCATATGAGAAAGCATGAGGATTTCTTGTAAAGAGTGGAGAGACTGTCCTGGATGAAGAACAGAAAGGGGATGTTTCTGAGGAGGCGTCCAGTTCCCAAAAACATTTGGAAGAATGTGACACATAGAAGTAGAAGGACGAGAGATAACTCTTTGAGTTTAAAGCTGCAAAATCCATTTAAAGTTTTCTCCCTTGTCAGTGACAATGAGGAACAGGCAGATGAGTAACACAGTCAGTCCTCAGAGAATGTACAGGTGACCTTGGAAGATTCAACAAAAAGAATTAAGCAGATTTATTTTGTTGAATTAATTATTTGTTCAAATTAGCCAATGTTAATGTGAGACCTCAGTCCCAGAAAAAAGCGACCTGTAGTTTTTCTTTAAAAAACTGAAGACTTTATTGAAGACTAAAGCATAACGAGGCATAGACGATTTCTGAGAACACATAGCATAAACCAGATCTTAAATCCCTGCTGCCGCAGCTGCACAAGATAACAAAGGGAAGAATACCACCATTCAAATACAAAGTTGTAATTACAAAAGGCAGCAACCTTGCCACACCTTGGAGTGCCGTGGCCCCATCTGACTATCATTTTGCTGGAAGGAAGGGAGGGGGGAAGTAGACGAGTTGGCGCCCAGTCAAGGCTGATGGCCAGAGGGATGGGAGGGGGTGAATCCTGCCAGGGGAAGACCCATCCTGACAGTTAAACAGTAATTTTACCTTATTTGTATGTTTGTGTTGCCGGTTGACGACTACAGTAAAGATTGATTATAATCTGGAACTAGCCTGAAGTTCATTGAAATAGTGTGGCCTTGTGCTATGAAATCTGGCCGGGAGAGTTGCTCTTTACACCATTGGCTTTGCTTGCTGTGCAGAGCCATGGTGGGCATTGCTGTGTTCTTTCAATAGAATAGGCTCTTTTGGAGGATAGAGGTGCCAGTGTCCACCCCTCCTGACTTGGCTACCACTGATGAGGGATGGCTTCGGGGTAGCATTTGGAGTGTGAGAATGAGCACAGATATAGAAATACTAGAGTGACACACCATCTATGTTTTCTGGTTGGTTTTGAAAGATCTATCAGTCTCCATTTAGTTTGCCTTCTGGATAGGGCTGGTTTGATGAAGTTTGATGGTAGTTCATGGGCTTCAAGGATGCCAACACAAACACTTGTCACTTTCCAAAGAGTGAGTGCAACCACTGGAAGGGGTTATATGATCTTATGGAAGCAAAAGTTACCTCCCAAAAAGGCAAATTCAAGTGAGCTGATGGACTAGCCGAGAGTATCAAGGCATAGCTAGGCTAAAGAATCCAAGGGGAAAGAATGTTTCTGTAATTTACCAAGTCATCTATTTGTTTATTTGAAATATTTATTCCCTGCATGTTCCACCCTCCCACCCCCTGCCCCAGACAGCTCATCCAGGGAAGGATTTTTCAGCAAAGAAGTTTCTTCTCCCACATAACTGGTGGACAGGAAGGAGATTACTTACAGAGATCACCTGTAGTTTCAGGACAGAGGAAGCTTGGGTGTCTGATGAAGAGAGCTTTGGCTCTGGGAAGCAAATGATAGCGGAGTCAAAAATGAATCATTCCATTTCTGATCTTGCTGTATCAGTAAAAAGTGAAATTATGTTTTATTTCCTTATAAGTGAGATAGGAACAAGTTGTATTAGGTAGAATGTAGGAATTACTGTTGTATTTTGTACTTGTGTCTGCATGGAACCTCCTTTGCTCAAGGCAGGAATACACCCCTGCTCCACCTGGGTACGACCCTTTCATTTGCAAAAACCATGAATGGACATTTGACAAAAGGGATCCTGGAAGAAGCACAACCATCTGCCTTAATCCCACCAGCAGGCAGATAAGGGTGCCGTCGTTGTTAGGTTTCGTTTCCTGGCCCCAAGCACCCAAAGGACTCCTTTGTG
Organism: Sphaerodactylus townsendi; assembly: GCF_021028975.2. Classification (NCBI taxonomy): domain Eukaryota; kingdom Metazoa; phylum Chordata; class Lepidosauria; order Squamata; family Sphaerodactylidae; genus Sphaerodactylus; species Sphaerodactylus townsendi. Next base: position 133,774,364 of record NC_059430.1, on the reverse strand, counting down.
TTTTTCCCGCCTGTGCCTACATCATCGCCTTGTCCTGCTTCTGCTGCAGAATTCGAGAAGGGACTGCCCTCTGGACTCTAATTGGTTCCTATGTATTTGTAGATGAATGATTGGTTCCCATGTATTTGTGAATGAATGATTGTAGGTTGTCCTGTACCCTCCTGGATTTCCCGGGCGGGAGACTGTATATAAAAGTTGTTGTAAAGCTTCTAGGCAGCGCAGTTGCCATGGTGCGGAGGTGCTGACATGTAGGTCAGCATCTCAATAAACTCATTTTTATTTTTCACTATTCTCGCTGTGTTGGGTCCTGTTTCTGTTCCTCTGCGCTGCTGAGAGCTGGTTGATCTGGGAAAATAAAAGTTACCCAGGCAGTGCGGTAACACTTATACCCTGGAAATCTTCTGGGTCTCTATGGTGCTCCTGGACTAAAACATACCACCTGACACAGCACATCACCACTGCACATTGTTCAGAGCATCAGAAACAAAATAGTTTTGCAGACCTGGCTCCGTCTCCTAAGTCCAGCAGCCGTGGAACTTCCCACCATGTAGAATCAAGACCACTGGGGTTTATGGAGAATCAGGGTGGTATGCCAAATCCCAGCATCCTCAGTGTAGAAGAAGAGAACAGTTTGGATTTTTATCCCACCTTTCTCTCCTGTAAGGATACTCAAGGTGGCTTACAAACTCCTTCCCTTCCTCTTCCCACAGGAGACACCTTGTGAGATAGTTGGGGTTGAGAGATTTCTGAATGAACTATGATTAGCCCAAGGTCACCTAGCAGGGCTGTAGGAGTGGGGAAACAAATCCAGTTCACCAGATAAGAGTCTGCCACTCATGTGGAGGAGTGGGGAATCAAATCTGTTCTCCAGATTAGAGTCCACCTGCTTCTACTTCTACACCATGCTGGCAAATGTAGACATCAGTGCCTTGCAAACCCATATTGCTGGCAACTCCAGGCAAAAGAGTCCAGGATGGGAATAGCCTTCACTGGACCAGAGTCCTAGTTATTTGTTTCCTTCTCTTCCACCCCAGCTGAATGCCCTTTCCACCTCATTTTGTCATGTGCTGAGCTTCACAGCCTGAGCCCACAGCCGACTTCAAAGAACTGCCATGGTGTTTGTGGCACTGGAAAAATGCCATGCAGGTCAAGAATATTTTATTTCAGATCAGTGCTGCTCCCTGGTGGCAAAGAGACAGCCCTTGGAGAAATCCTTGCAGGCTGTGGTGGTTTCCCCACGGACAAAATATCCCAGGGTGTTTTTATCCCAGTTTCTCCCTTCGCACAGCTGCCAGCATGTTCAGGCCAGGAGGAAGAGCTCTAGTGAATTATGCATGAGCCCCTGGTTTATTTTCATTTTCCACATGAACGTTTACATAGTTTACATACATTTACACAGTTTGTGTAGTTTACGTAGATTCCTGCTCATGTGCAAACATTCCCGTTTTTCTGACATTCTGATTGGCTGTACCTGTGGAGCGGGGAGAGCAGGCAACGAGGTGGGAAAAATAAATTGGTCCGTCTCCTGCAGTGTTTGCAAGACAGTGGGATTGGCCCGGGCTTTTAAAAAAGAACCTCCAATGTTATCGTTTTTTGAAATCCGCAGGATAAGGGAAATCTTGCGGGGCGGGCCCGATTTAGGCCCAGAAGCCATGTGGAAGTCATGGTTGAACCAGGATGTTTCACCTCCTTATCCCAGAATATATTGGCCGTGTGGAAAACACCTGTGACAATCTGCTGACCTGCCTGTCCCTTGAGAGTCTTTTCACATAGACTTTGAAGGCTGAAGCAAGCATGTTGTTTGATCAGTGCATCAGCCAGGAGGCCTCCTCTTAGCCCATCGCTGAACAGTCGTGTGCCCACGGAACAGCAACAGAGAAGGACAGAGTTCAGTTGGGCAGTGCCTATGAAACACCTTCTGAAGCATACCTGGCAGCCTCTACAAACAAATCTATACTCTTTTGGTGATAAAATATCTTCTTGTTTTGGTTGTCTGTACAACATCATGATGAACAAAGAGAGACCCAACTTTCTAAAACTTTCATACTTATACAGAATCTGTAATGACATATTTAAAAAAATGCAAACTATGAGGAAAATAAATCTAATTGTCTTGGGTAAATTCAAGTTGAGAAGACTTATTTAAGTCTCCAGTCTCTCCTCAATTTGTTTCAATCTAATGCTTCCATAAGTATTTAATTAAAAAACTGAATTTCCCCTGATCTTTTCTCAAACAGCCAAACAGCATTTAAATGGAAGAGTGCAGATTCTAATCTGCACTGGCGATTATGAGTCACCCATTATCACCCACTGGATCAATCCAGTGAAAGGGATGGGGCAGTGGTGTAGGAGGTTAAGAGCTCGTGTATCTAATCTGGAGGAACCGGGTTTGATTCCCAGCTCTGCCGCCTGAGCTGTGGAGGCTTATCTGGGGAATTCAGATTAGCCTGTACACTCCCACACATTGCCAGCTGGGTGACCTTGGGCTAGTCACAGCTTCTCAGAGCTCTCTCAGCCCCACCTACCTCACAGGGTGTTTGTTGTGAGGGGGGAAGGGCAAGGAGATTGTAAGCCCCTTTGAGTCTCCTGCAGGAGAGAAAGGGGGGATATAAATCCAAACTCCTGCTCCTGCTCCTGCTCCTGCTCCTGCTCCTGCTCCTCCTCTTCTTCTTCTTCTTCTTCTTGTTCTTGTTCTTGTTCTTCTTCTTGTTCTTCTTCTTCTTCTTCTTCTTCTTCTTCTTCTTCTTCTTCTTCTCCTTCTTCTTCTTCTCCTTCTCCTCCTCCTCCTCCTCCTCCTCCTCCTCCTCCTCCTCCTCCTCCTCTTCCTCTTCCTCTTCCTCCTCCTCCTCCTCTTCCTCCTCCTCCTCCTCCTCCTCCTCCTCTTCCTCCTCCTCCTCACACATGAGTTGCCTTTGGGTCTGAAGTTCAGGAAGAAGAAGAGGAAACAGAGAAGGAGCAATTGGGATGCAGCAGAGCCTGCTGGCTAACACAGGCTTTCATATGTAAAAAAATAGTCCTTTTGATGCTGTCACTTCCTCTAGAAAGGATACCTATGTGGGAATGGACCAGAATGCCTACCAATTGTATTAAGGAATGTGGATTTTGTATGAACCAAAGATTTCTAAGAATCAAAATGGGGTTTCTGTATAGAGACCAGCAGGACTGCATGTTAGCAGATGGTCAAACGGCATGTTAGAAGCTTGTTAGTGATTATGCAGGCAAGTAAAGATAAATATCTTTAAGATCTTGTCACTAAAGGTTAATACGTGACAGAAGACATACACATTTATAACTTTGTTTTTGTCAAAACCAGCTATAGGGGATAGCTACATGAATAAACAGAATCATAAAAGAGATCAGAGGTTAGAATAGAGGTTAGAATGTGATTAGTTAAATGGAAAAAGTTTTTATTATATATATGTTAAATGAACACAGAGAAATGATAATGAGAGATTTATATGTACTTGTATTTTATTATAATTCTATTGTATTAGAATCGAATGGTATAATTGTTAGAATCAATGTTTGTATAATCTGTTAAAATAAAATCATTTCAAACTGGGAAAAGGGAAGTTTTATGATCTAAGAAAATGTAGGTAAAACCTGCATACCCTGGAGAGGTATCTCTCTTTAGGAGCAAACTTAGAAAAGTAGGAAAACAGGTTATTCTTGGAAACAAGAAAAGGCAGAAGTTAGTTTTATTGCAGCCGTTTGCATATGGGCAGAGGGACGTGAGCAAACAGCTTGCAGTGTTTGTGTAAAGAAGGAATCAGACACGTAGGATAGAGGTTGTCTTAATGTGACAAGGAGACAGAACTATCCAATGGGATTTTAAGGTTCATGCTTATAGTATATGGGTACGGGGATGAACTGTGACGTATGTATTCTTTGTATCTATAAAGACTAAGGTCTTTTGTATGGTGGGTGTCTCTCTCTTTCGAGAGCACCCAGAGGGGTCACCTTCTGTCAGAGATCTTATGTCACTTTCTATATTCTGTTCAGTAAAAAGTCCTGTTTTGTTTCTGATGTCAGATGTCTGATGCTTTTTTGGGGGTTTGTTTCTAACCTATCTTTTCTCAAAACAGCTGCGCAGGCCGGACTTGAGTTCTGGCCTCACACCTAATTATGGGGAGAGGCGACAGATTCTGATCAAAGCTGTGTAGCTAGGAAGAGCAGCTTTGGCTATGTTTCCTGTGCTCATAGAGAAAGAAAGGAGAAGCTGTGGGAAAATTTTGCATTTGGAGACTACAACTGGAACCCCTGCAAAGGCTGTCAGAAGACCCTTCCCAGTGTATTGTCTGAAAGATAAGGCCCCTCAGTATCCCATAGGGAGAGTGTTGGGACCTATCATCTATCTGAAGGGTCCCCGACCTTTCTGAGCCTGGAATTTTGCTACAGCACAGTGGGTGCAGACCCATAATTGCTGCCACAAAATAGCTGCTGCAGGAGGTGGAGCCAGCCACAAAATGGTTGCTTTAGTCACACAGAGGGCTGATGGCAGCTATTGCCAAAGCAACATGTTTAAAAATCCATACCAATCAGAAGCTTCCTTGAGAGTTTCGACCTGAGCAGGTGGGGCAGGGAATTAGAGCTGTCCAGCCAGTTCAAACTCTAGGTTTCTGTCATCCAGCATTCGGTTGCCAGCTGAGGTTTCCTCCAAAAAGCCTCCAAGCAGGGCCTGGTAGAAGAAAGCTTGGAAAGTTTGCAGCCTCAAAAGCTCCACCATGGCTGTGTAACGGCATCTACTTTGGAAGCAGTCCATGAGGAAATGTATCAGCGTAAGAGTTGGGAGTAGACTGCAAGTACGCAGGGGGTCTTTTCTTCCCACCCATGTGGTAGATGCCAGGCTGAGATTTAGCGAGGGACCAAGCACAGCTGGTATGTGGGGGGGATGTTCCCAAAGCCGCTCACTCTTGGGGCGATGTCAATGTCCTCTGGGTGCACCAGGGGCTTCAGCAAGAAGTTCTGCAGGGTCGTGGTGAAGTAGAGGAAGAGCTCCATGCGGGCCATGGCTTCCCCCAGGCAGACTCGCTTCCCTGGCAGAAAAAAAGGCAAGTGGTGTGAGTGGAGTTGGCAGCAAAATGGTGACAACAGAAGGGCCCCTGGTTTCCATCATGTTAGTGGGTTTCACTCTGCCTTCGGTTTCCTGCTGCCTCTGTGTTTTGTAACGTGTAGCAAATAGATCGCACCCAAGTGCTGGGTTGTTTTGTTATGTCTCCACCTGACCCTGAGTGCTACTGGTTCCTGCATTCTTGTTCTGTCCTGCTCAACGTGAGATTCCGGGGAAGGGGAGAAGGGGGTCACCCCGGTGGGCATAAAAAGGATGTTCTGGAAGGCAGTTTTAGAACTGGCTTCTTTTAGGGCCACTCTGCTGTCTGTCAATAAAGACCTTTGATTGAAATCACTGTGTTTGTTATTGGGGCAGATCCAGAGCTTGACAACAGCTCTACAACTGTGTTGCATCCAACCTTTCTCCATGTGTCTCTCAGGTAAAGACTGGGTTGGGTTCCATAGAACTGCTCCCCTAGTAGAGGTTCATTCCAGGAGGCTCCTGATGTAAATGACATAATGCATTAACGGAATGCTTCCTCTACTTCCAGAAAGTGCCTCAGCAGAATAATGCCAACCCATAATCTCCACTCCCACCTCCCAGAACTATCAGCTCACATCCTTTTGGAGCGCAGCGTGAGGAGCCCAAAGTGGAATCTGGTGACAGTGCCTCCAGAGCCACCAGGGTTGCATCTTTTCCAGCGGAGTGGCTGGCCACATCTCCCATGCACCCATGAAGTGGCCTCTTCAAGATGGCCAGCAGAGGACGTGCCCCATCTGTGTCTGGAGCAATGCTGTGCTTCTGGGAGCTGACTGAAGGTTTTTTTCCACACAATTAATTTAAAACATTTTGAGGTGGGAAGTAAAACATTTCCTCCATGAAGTTCTGCATTATTTTTACCCCAAACATTTTATTTCCAGTCTCAAGACATTTTAAACAAATCCCTTTTTAAAACTATTCTCTGGCTGAAACATTCTGAAAATATCTTCAGTTGCTGTGCGATCTATTTACTACTTTTCCCACACTTCTCTGCTTCCTTGGTGCCATTTTCTGAGCTCACTCAGTTCCTCCTTGCCTGATTATTTGCAGCATTTCCCTGTTTATTCTTTTTTTTATGAGGGGCCAATCTTTGAAGCATCGAGTATATGAGGAGTAGAGAATCGCAGCTCAAGGCTGTAAAGCACTGAAGTAGCAATTAACTCAGAACTTTTTTGAAAAGGAAAAATCGCGTTGTCAGGGTGGCCAGGAATCATTTCCAGGGGCTGAGTGTCAACAGAAGGTGTGTGGGCGTGGGGTGTGTGTGTGTGAAATGTTTTACAAATGTTTTAGGTGATTTGTGCAGAAAGGATCAAGGATTCAATAAGATTTGGCCTGCAGGGGGAATGCTGCTGGTCTCGAGGGTGTGCCTTCGCTTGGGCCACTTGTCTGGAGTGTGGAAGCTGCTTTGCGGCTGCTAGACTGCTACCTTCGGATGGCTTCATGTCTTGGGCTGCTGGACAAACTTGCTCAATCCTAAGTATGCTTCTGTTTACTCCTGACTTCAGCCTGACCTGACATTGTTTCTGTCACATACTGAAGCTCTCCCCTCGACTTTTGATCCTCTTCCCCCAACAAAGCTCAAGCTTTGACTTTTTTGTTCTACTTGAGTAGCCCTAACACCATGGCTTCGTGCTTCCTCTAGTGCAGGATGGAGGTTAAGAGCAGGTGAACTCTAATCTGGAGAACCGGGTTTGATTCCCCACATCTCACTCCTCCACCAGCATTCAGCATACCCCATCTGTTGAATCAGATTTGTTTCCCCACATCTACATTCCTGCTGGGTGACCTTGGCTTGTCACAGTTCTCTCTGAACACTCCCAGCCCCACCTGCCTCACAAGATGTCTGCTGGGGAGAAGGGAAGGAAAAGGAGTTTGTTAACTGCTCTGAGGCCCCTTCTGCACATGCAGAACAACACACTTTCAATCCACTTTGCAGCTGTGCAGAATAACAAAATCAACTTGCAAACAATTGTGAAAGTGGATTGAAAGTGTATTATTCTGCATGTGCAGAAGGGGCCTGAGAGTTACGGTTGAGAAAAGCAGGGTATAAATCCCAACCTTCTTCTAACATCTTCAGGTTGTCTGTATGGAGACAGTCCCATTTTGCATATAGGTCTGGTTGCAATGGAGTGATTGACCAAATGTCTCCTGGTCAGCTTTAATGATTGGGAAGAGATGTGACCCTGGGCCTCTTCAGGTCACCAGCATTCAGCATACCCCATTTGCAGACTGCATTCTAAGTGAAAGTTCAGGTGGAGGGAGGACAAGTCTTATTCAGCAAACACGTTCAGACTTCTGGCCTCGTCCATGAGGAATCACTCTTCCAGAACTTGGATACCAAGTGGTTAGGAGCAGAAGAGAGAAGTCCTACCTGAGGAGAATGGCACAAAAGCGTCGTTCTTCTTAAAGCGACCTTGTTCATCCAGGAAGTGCTCAGGGTGGAATTTCTCAGAGTGGCTGAAGTATTTGGGGTCATGTAAGACTGACCCCAGCAGGGGAAAGACATCTGTACCCTGGAAAACATGGGCAGAGATCATAACATAAGAAGAGCCCTGCTAGATCAGACCCAAGTCTAGGAGGCCCCAAAGCAGGGAGAAGATCTGGACAGGAAGAGCTACAGGCATGAATGTAGCATTTCATCCATGTGGCTTCATCCATTACCCATTGTCCAATTTAGGGTTCCCAGCCCCCCCCCCCAAAAAAAATTCTCAGAAGGCGAAGGGGGTGCCATTGCAAAAAAGGCTGTCATTCAAGGGCCTTATCCTCCCCGCACCCCCAGGGGCGATGAAATGAAACAATCTGGCAGACACATGGAGAGCTTCTGTTTTTGAAGGGGCCAAGAAAACATTTAGGTAATAGTGCAGCTGCCTGAGCTCATAAAAATTTGTTTAATTGGAGAAAATTGATTGGTGGCCTTAGCAACCACCCGCATGGGGTATCCATCTCTGACATGTAGATCAAGTTGAAGCCAATACTGTGGATGTGCCAATGTGCGCATCGGCATTCTGGTTGTGGCCGGTGCTGGGAAGCTTGGGTGAGTTTTCCCGGGCGAGACCGGTATGGGGGGTTGATTTTGCTCTTCCTTGTTCTCTTCTTTTATCTCTTCTGGTTCTTCTTCTAGGGAGGGTTCCTCTTCCAATGTTTCACCTTCCGTTTCTGCTGTCATTGCAGCAAAGTGATTTCCAGCTAATGCAGACCTCCCCAATGAAGCCCAGTTAGGCATCCCAGAAGCTGCCTCTACATAAGATCCCCAGTGTGCAGGGGTGCCTGGCAGGACCCCAGAATTACAGCTGATTTCCAGACTACAGAGTTCAGTTCCCCTGGAGCAAATAGCTGCTTAAAAAGGTGGACTCCCACTGAGCTTCCTCCGCATTCTCCCTACAAATCTCCAGGAATCTCCCATCATGATGTTGGCAACCTTAGGCTACTGCCTGCCCTGAACTTCACAAAGGTAGTTGGAGCTTGGCTCCCTTCACTTCCCCCCCACTCCAGTGATGTATCTGCCAGAAGGAGGGGGGTCAATTGACCCCAGGCACAAACGTGGGGGGCACAAAATCGCCCCCACACCTCTCCTGTGGAGAGGCGTCCCTGCCTGGCGCTCCCCTCTCTGCCAGCCAGGACCGCTGCTGCCCCCCTCTGCCAGCTGAAGGAGCAGCCCGGCAGGGCCAGGCTGAGGGGTGCCCAGTGGGCCCATGGCAGGCTCCTGGCCCGGATGCTCCTTTAGCCGGTGGAGGAGGGCAGTGGCGGTCCCGGGTGCTTGCCCTTGCTCAGACCCGCCAGACCCGGCCCCGCCAGGCTGCCCAGGCCCGACACTGCCCTCCTCCGCTGGCTGAAGGAGCATCCGGGCCAGGAGCCTGCTGCGGGCCTGCCGGGTGCCGGCTGAGGTAAGGGGGCAGGGGGAGTGGGGTTGGGGGTACCGGGCGTCACTTTCTCTGGGTACGCCTCTGCCCCATTCCATCCCACTGCTGCCTGCTTCCATTAGCAGCACAACCAACATTTCTATTTTTGACACTCCTCAAACACAACTGGATCAAAGGGGGGAGAAGTTCAAGGGAGAAAGAGGGGCAAAGACAGCAGAAAGAAGGAATGTGCCAAGTGGAAGGGTGAAGGAGGACAAAGAGAAGAGGCAGCCTTGCCCGAGGGTAGGGATAAGGATAAGGAGGGAGTCTAGTGGTGAAGCAACAGCAGGGGGCTAGGAAACCCGCTGGAAGTTTCCCGGGCACCTGCAGCACCACCCTACGGATGTCTGTCCTTTGTTCATTTGGAAAATGTATCTGCTGCCTCTCTAAAGTCCTGCTTGAGCCAGCTGACCACTCAAACAATAAAACAAAACCATTAAAAACAGGCTAGGGTATAAAAACAGCATAAAACAATTTCAGCCTGAAATGAAATAGATGCAACGAGGCCTGAGGCCAGAGCAAACGACAGAATGGTTGGAAAAGATTAAACCCCCTTTGTTCGTTTGTTTTAAAGACGGATAAAAAGGAATGTTTTCACGGGTCTCCAGTCTTTGCCAGCTGGCGGGCACCTCTGGCCTTCTGAGAGTGTGGCGGGTGCAGCTCACCTTCTGTCCTCCCTGTGAAGGCCCTTCTGGAGGCCAGCGTTCCACAGCAGCATCTTAAAAAGCCTGCACAGCCAATCAGCTCCGCCGGGGCCCACGGGGCCCACCTGACCCTGCTCACTTTCTAAAAAGACTTGTCAGGAACAGAGGTGTAGCTAGGCCAGGGCGCGCCCGGTGCACACTCTGGCTTTTTCGCCCCCCCCCCCACAGCCCCCCATTTACTGTTAGGAAAGGAGCAGGCCGAAGAAGCATTGCCTGGGCCTGGTAGAAACTACATTTCCCAGGAGCCCCTCGGAAATGTAGTTCCCACCAGGCCCAGGCAATGCAGGCAGGCAAGACTTCTTCTCTGCGATGTTCCATTCCTAAAAGTAAGTGGGGGGTGCGCCGCAGGGGGGCGGGGGGCCGCGGGGGGGATTTTTCTGCCCCCCACATGACCAGAATCGGTGTGCCCAGTGCGTTGCGCACCCCCCCGTCCCCTGGTGGCTTTGCCACTGGTCAAGAACCAGGAAATGTAGGCACCAAAGCATACAACGACATCACATGGGGGGAGGGGTTCCTGAATGCCCCTGACTCTTTTCCTGCTTCTTTCATCTTCCAAACTGTTCTTGCCTCTGAAATGCCAGCTCCACAGACCCCTCACCTCGGGGAGGAGGTACCCCCGGAACTGAGTATCCCGGATCACAGTGTGTGGCAATCCCATGGGGACAATGTCTGTCAGCCTTTGGATCTCATGGATGACGGCATCTGTGTAGGGCATTTGTATCCTGTCCTCAGTGGCCGGCATGCGATTGTGTCCAATGACCTGGTCAATCTCCTGAAGGACTTTCTCTGCCAGAACAACAAGGAAAAAAACTCTCAGGAAAGCAACTTAGATTCCACATATCAGTGACTCATCATGGCATGGAAGGTGGGAAGAGGCATAAAAATGAAGGAAACCAGTGAGTGAATCATGTCTTCTGAAAGGTGGGTTCCTGCTTCACATGTAGAAGACCCCAAGTTCAGCCCCTGGCATCTTCCATTAATGGAACAGGGAGTAAAAGATGTGAATGACCGCTGCCAGGACAAGCAGAGGCTCCCAGACGTCTAGTTTCATGTACAGCAGATGTCCATATTCCAAGGAGATTAAGCTAAACTTGGCACATGGGTGCCTTCCCACATGACTGTGGAGCTCACATATGAATGGGAGTCTTTACTATCAGGCAGGCAGATCAAGCAGTATATTTGCTGCCATTTGGAGCAGACACCACAGGTGAGCGTAAGCTGGAAGAAAAGGAACCCCTTCCCAAAGGTAGCTCTTCCATTTCCACACACACATTTTGGAATATGGAAGTGCCTTTTTTGTTGCTCTTGGCTTGATGCATAGAGGAACCCCTGAAGTCACAGGAAAGGAAGAGGGTGGCACGTGCCCATCTAATGAAACTCCCCTCTAAGGTAGGACACCAGTCATGGGGTTAGAAGCAGCCCTCTCTGGTCAGCATTTGGCTTGAGAAAATGATATTGTGCATCCAGTTCTCACTTGCTTTTAATTCTCCTCCTCATTAGTGCCTTCCTACCTTCCACATCTGGGTGCTTCATCAGAAAAAGAAATCCATATCTCAGGGTGGAGCTGACGGTCTCTGTCCCAGCAAAGAATAAATTGAGAGTGGTAAGGATCAAATTCTTCAAATTGAATTCACTGGAAGGGTTTTCTTTTTCCTTTGGAGGCGTCAAAAGAAAGAGTTGTCATAAATTACTATGCAGGGGTGGGAGGGGTCTCATCATAACTAAAGAAAAGGTGACTAAACTTTGCATGGGAGCCCAACTTTCAGCTTAACACCAGAACATTAATTCATAAATGAAAGTTATAAAAACCTCTGCCCTATCAAGGACAATATGGATATTCAACTTTCATTTCACTGTTCACAACACTTATGAGAAGGAGCGAGAGACAGCTCTGAACTGCCTTGGACTCCAAAAAGAATGTTCTAGTGTAGCCACTCAGCAGTGCCTTGCGATGCATGGTGTTCATGCTCACATTTGCCCGTTTTACAGATGTGAATCTGACTCTGAGAAGGAGTGGGTCCTCTGGCTGGCTCTGAAGCAACAGGCACAATTTTAAAAGAAATAACCCCAAACTCTAACCCAGGAATCCCCAGTTCTTTTGGGCGCCTTTGGAATCACAGGAGGGATGTTGCAGGAGGTGGCCCCACTTCCAAATGTCAGGGAGTTACATTGTTCATCACTGTCATGGTAAGTCTTCAATATTTCAGGCAGATGCTCTGTTTAAAAGGATGGCTTTTAATCTGCACAGCCAATCGGAAGTCCTGCTGGCCCAAAGCCCTGCCTAGCCTCACTCACTTTCTTAAAGCCAGAAAATATGTTGGTGGGCATCTTGATGGGGACCTTTGCTCTAGCCTTTCTCATGATCATTAAAGTTACCATTTTCTGTGCTGATTTCAGCTTCTTTTAGGGAAAGGGTGGTTAGAAGCATGCACAGAAATCCCAGTGCAGCCATGCTAAAGAAGCATACCCACAAATAATTCCTGCTCCCCCTCCCTTCCCCAGATCTCTTAGGACACAGGAAATTAGGGTTCTTCTTGGCCACTCTGTTGGTGCCAATAAATCCACTTTAATACCTTCTCCATCTGGATGAGAAAGCAGTCTATGAAGTCCCGAGGGTTGTTAGGATCAAGTGTTGCTTGGTTGGTTTTGACTTTCTGGCCAATGAATTCCTTCAGATCCTCAATGAGGTAGTAGATGCGGTTGTGTCTCCCAGGCAAGTACTGCATGATGCTAGAATACATATCATAGAGCTGAAGAAAGAGTGGACATTATGAGTTGTGATTCTTACCTGATCCACACAATAAACACCTTGGTGATTGTCTGTGTATTATTTCCTATCCCATTAAAATTAGACTTGAATGTTTGGGCTCCAAGTAACCATCTTCTCCCCAAAACTCCTCTGAGTAACCAGATGGAACCAAAGTGCCTGGAGAACTGATCTCTGTGGTTGGTTCTTCTCTATCATGGAATTCCTTTTCCTGTATACACGTTTTCCAACTTGTCTCTGGGAAGCTGGGGGTTCCTCAGGGAGTTTTAGAAGCTCTTGAAAAGGGAAAGTCAGAATTGATGAACTGATGAGAGAGACTGGTTCTGGTGGGTTTTCTGGGCTGTGTGGCCGTGGTCTGGTGGATTTTGTTCCTAACGTTTCATCTGCATCATGTTTTCCGAGGGTTGCTGCACGCAATTCCCAGCGTGTGGCATCCCTGGTGCGCGCCCGGGCGTCCCCACGACCCCGCGCTCTGCGCAGGGTCATCAAAAGGCGCCCTTTGAAAGAGCGCCAGGAATGCCTCGCGCTGAGGGGCGCGACAGCAGCAGCGTCGGGGCAGCTGCACTGTCGCCGCCCCTCTCAGTGGGGAGTGCCGAGGGACCCCGTGCTACTTTCCTCGAGTAGCGCGGGGCTTAAGGTAAGTGGGGAAAGGGCCTGTGGCTGGCATCTTCAGAGGTGTATCACAGAGAAAAGTCTGTTTCACACTGTGTCTAAGTGAGAAGGGAAAGTTTAGTGTGGTATATTGTCCACGTCCCAGTGTGGGGAACCAATCATTAAGTGATTCAGACCCTTAATACGGGTCTGAATGCTGCGTTTTGTGGTTCCTAAGGAACACGAAAGACACTGTCGGCTTAACCATCCTGAAAAATCTGCAGTTGCAAAACATGTGTTAAACAAAACTGGACATAATATTTTATTTGAGAACACCGAAATTCTGGACAATTCAGAAGCTTACTATGTCAGACTGCACAGGGAGGCCATTGAAATTCACAAACACCAGGACAACTTCAATAAGAAAGAAGAGACGTTAAAAATTAGCAAAGCCTGGCTCCCAGTACTTAAAAAATGGACTGATAACCCCACTTGCAACACAATGCACTCAACCACACCTTTGCATAGCAAGTTGCACCCAAACACTTAATGATTGGTTCCCCACACTGGGACATGGACAAGACTTTCCCTTCTCAGACACAGTGTGAAACAGACTTTTCTCTGTGATACACCTCTGACGATGCCAGCCACAGATGCAGGCGAAACGTTAGGAACAAAATCCACCAGACCACGGCCACACAGCCCGGAAAACCCACCAGAACCAGTTGAATCCGGCTGTGAAAGCCTTCGACAATACATTGATGAGTTTGCACATGGCCACTAGTCTTCTCCCTTTGATTAGGTGCCCTCTCAAATTACATGAGGCAAAACATGTCCCAGCAAGTCTGGGGCAGGCCCTAGATTAGGGTTGGCAACTTCCAGGTGGTGGCTGGAGATCTCTCACTATTACAATTGATCTCCAGATGACATTTTCTCCAGGGGAAAATAAAGACCAATGATTAGCAACCACATCTCAGTGGCAGTGTCACTCCCTTCTTCTCCAGTCTGTATTAAAGTCTGTCTACTTGAGTCTTTCTTCAGTCCCTGTGGGAACATCGAAGTATAAACCGAGTAACTCATAGGGTGAACACAGCTCAGGTTTTGGAAATCCCTGCAGATTTGGGGGTGGAGCCTAAGTAGGTTTGGGTTTAGTGATCTCACCTCACTGGGCAATAGTGTCCCGGAGTCCATCCCCCAAACCTGCCATTTCCTCCAGGGGGACTGAAATGTGTTGTCTGAAGATCAGCTGTCATTCTGGAAAATCTCCAGACACTACCTGGAGGCTGTCAATCCGACTGCAGCATGCCTGTTTCCAAGTGCTAGAAGGAAAGGCTTTTCAAGCCCTGCTCATTACCTGAGCCCAAGGGGTACTCATCTCAATGAAGGATTCGTTGATCATGTGCAGGAGGGAGAGGAAAGTCTTGTCTTCATAGTCAAAGCGGCTGCCAAAGACAACGGAGCTGATGACGTTGGAAACTGTGCGGCTTAGGAAGAAGGTGGGGTCAAAGGGCAAACCTGAGGAAAACAAAGAATGTGCCAGCTTGTGGCCGTGGCCTCTTCCCACTCCCCTCTCCAGCACTAGGTGATGCTGCTGTCAACACCAACCTTGGGTTTTCCTGAATTCTTCCATCAAGTACTGGGCCTCTTCCTGGATCCGCTCCTCAATGGACCTTTTCCCCATCCCAAAATTTCTCAATACAGTGAGAGAAAAGCGACGGAGCTGCTTCCATCGTTCCCCATTGGCGAAGGCAACTCCTGGAAATGAAGTAATTCAGGTCAGCTTCAAGACCTTCTCCCTCAACATCCACAGTGGTTGTCCCAGGTGGAAATTCAAGAATTGTGCAATTAAGAAAAAAAGGACCCTTAACAGACTGCCTCTCATTCTCCAGTATAAACCTATTTACTCAGTTTATACTTCGATGTTCCCACAGGGACTGAAGAAAGACTCAAGTAGACAGACTGCAAGTTCCCCCATGTTTCACTAGGATTCCTCACCCCCAGCACCAAACCAATCAAGTCCACTCACCAAAGCCATTGAAGTTCCGGTCAATGCTGGCCAGCTCTCCTCTCCCACTGAAGTCATCAGCTTGATCCACCAGGGCTTCCTTAACTGCCTCATGCCCACACAAAACCACAACCCGCCGAGGCCCCAGGTACACGGTGAAGACTGGGCCATATTTGTCCCTGAGCTGTAGGAAATATCAAAGTGGAGGATTTTGTGGAACGGGCAACGCTTTGATGGGGGAACATGCCAAGCTGCCCGATATTCAAGTCAGACCAATGAACAACATATCTCAATATTGCCCACTCTGAGTAGCTCTCCAAGTTCTCTGGGTAAAAAAGGTATTTCCCAACATCTCCTTCAATCGTGGCTGCCAGGGATTGAACATGGAACTGTGGGGCCAGGACCGCATTTCTGGTCCTACCGTTTTGGTGACCACGAAGGGACTAGCGAAAAGACTCTTTTTGTGAACTGAAGGTACTCTTGTGAACTGTAAGTGGCAATAAATTGGGACCATTACAAGGGCTGAGTGTGAAGGTAAAGCAATTTTTAGCGCGCACATGGGCCTTTTTGCCTGTGAAGGATTGCTTCATCACCACCTCACAGCCTATGGAAAGACCAGGTAAACTTTCTAGTAAAAGGTAAACTTTGCAAGGGTGGAGTATGGTTGGGTTACAGGTAAAAGGTTTTGGGAGGAAAGCCCAAAATCTAGGAAGTTAGCTGGACTAACTGTAGAAATCCTGGGTGGCCAGAGGTGCAGACCGCAGGAAGAAAAATCTTTTCCAAGGACGCTTGAGAAAAGTAAGTGGTCACAGAGGACCATGGGTAACCAACCAGTGAA
The DNA here is from genome assembly GCF_021028975.2 of Sphaerodactylus townsendi. Lineage (NCBI taxonomy): Eukaryota > Metazoa > Chordata > Lepidosauria > Squamata > Sphaerodactylidae > Sphaerodactylus > Sphaerodactylus townsendi. The sequence continues at coordinate 133,758,471 of NC_059430.1, read as the reverse complement.
GCCAGAGGGGCTTACTCCATTGCAATGTGTATTGAAATACAGGAAAGACTTGGGATTTTCTTCTTTGAAAAAGAAAACACTTTCTAAACTGTGTAAAAAAACTTGGCCGCTTTACGTTCTGGAAGGGGGGATTCATTGGCCTTCTGAAGGGTCTTTTGATTGCAATGTAATTCTTAAAATGAATGCTTTTTGTCGACAGGCATATAAGTATGATGAACAAAATTATCTGGCGTGTTTTTATGCATTGATAAATAACCCTGCCTATGTGGAAAAATGTGTGATATCTAAAAGTGATAAAAGCAGCATTGTAACTCAGAATTTGACCTCATGTGCTCCAGAGCGGGGAAAGATTGAGGAACAGGTTAGGAAAGGGAAAGGGTATCCAGATCCCCATGTCATCCCAAACATTTCTCCTTCTTTGCCTAAGTCTGACTCTGTGATAGTGACATCAGCGATTTCTGCGTCTGTGGCAACTGAGATGGATGAGGAACTGAAAGCTCCAACAGCTTTGAGTGGAGAGCCTGAATTGCCTTGGAAGAAGGTAACAAAAGCAAATCTAGCTAAAGTGTTGCCTGAAGAAGGAATCTGGGAAAATGAATGTCAGGAAGACATAAGTGAAGTGAGTTGTATCAAGCCATGCAGAAGTGATACCTCTATGTTAAACCCTGACTGTGATATCTTTCCAGATAGCAGCAGCTTTGAGGAAAAGAGTGTAAGAAAGGCTGGCTATGCTGTTGTGACTTTGTCTAAAACTGTTGTGCTAACTGTTGAAGCAAGTGCCCTGTCAGCAGAGATTTCAGCTCAAAAAGCGGAGCGGAAGGCTTTAAGCAGAGCATTGGAATCGGCTGAAGGTCAAAGGGTAAAAGGTTTCACAGAAAGCAAATATGTTTTTCCTATGATGTTGCCTGTGCAAGGACACATGTGGAACAACAGTGCTGTGATGTACAGCAATCCTGTTAAGCGAGGGAAGAAGATTCTTCTCCTCCTGCAAGCGGAATGGAAGCCCAAAGGAGAGATCCAGTGCAAAGTGCACCAGAAAGGTACTTCACCAGAGGTAAGAAGAGATTTCTTGACAGATTCTGCAGAGGAAGCAGCAGCAAGTGTCTTACCTAACGTGACTACCAATTGCTGTGGAACAGAGACTTTAGAGAAAAGTCCTGGAATCCAGCAAGTGGAATGGACTGAGAAGCAGCAGAAGAGACTTGAGAGCAAAATTTGCCAGGAGGCAAATCTGAAAAGAACAGAAGTTCTTCTGACAGCTTCGTCATGTAGCAAACTTCTCAAGAAATCTGGGTTTAGTCCTTTTGAACTGACCAGTGCAGGTCTAGAGTTCGTGAGGAAAAATTCAGATTCTGAGAGTAGGGATGTGTTATTGCTGTGTTGTGCTTTGTTGTTCTCTCTTTCAGATGTGTGCAGGAAAAATCTACCTTAAGCAGTGGACATCAGAACCACTCCAGCAAAAGTGGATGGCTCCAGGTTTTGCTAACTATGACTGCAGCTTTAAACTGGAAAAGGTGAAGAATTGGATTCATCTCTCCAGATGCAAGGTTGTCTGTGTGTCAGCAGCAGCAACTGAAGAGTGACAGCGTAAGAAGATCAAAGTAACAGAGACTATCTCTGTGAAACCACTGAGAGAAGTGTGTTTCTTGTTAAAACAGCACTCTGATTTTGGTTTGCTAGATTCCAAGTGTGTTGCAAAAATTGTGACAATTTATTGTTCAAATCATTCTCTGTTGTGGGATTTTGAGAGATTTTAGTACCACATTCTGTGAAGCTAAATTATGAATTAAGCATGTTCAAACTTTGTTTGACCAATGTGGAAATGATTCAGTATTGCATTATAAACAACTACAATCTGTAGTAGAACAGTTTTTGTGCAAGGATGGATTAATGATACACATTTGAGTGTAAGTGCTAGGAATAGCACCCAGAAAACTCCTACATAGTTATGGCCCTTACATAGCTACTAATGTTAATAGGATTAGAAGGTTTAACAGTTAACAAGTAACATGGGCTATAAGTGGATAAGTTTTGGAAAAGGGGAAAGTATAATCAAAGCCATTACACAAACTCAAAGGTTTCAGGGGAATTTCACTATTGGACAAGTGTTATATTCTAAAATATGACAAAACTTGCTTGGCTAAAGGAAGTTTTTGTAATAGGATGATTACTGATTCGTGTGGAAATCATAAATTGTTGTGTGACCTCTGTAATTCTGTATCTATAAAAAATAAGGTTCTTCCTCTACTGGGTGTGCCTCTTTCGAGAGCCACCCGGGAGGGGGCAACCTCCTGTAACGTTCTAAATTCTGCTAAGTAAAGACTGTCTGTTTGTTTCTAATGTCAGATGTCTTTTGCTTTTATTTCTAACTTTAAGTTTTTCTTAAACTAATTCAGCTGTGTAGGACCAGTAACGCGGTCCTGGCCCCACAGAACCTTGTGCATGCAAAGGAAAGAGCCGTGCCCTTCCCAAAGCTTCAAATTGCCTGGCCGTGTTTGGATAACTTTCAACATTGCAATTCTTTAATACTAAGACCTCCTTTCCCACTGGAGCTTTGACTTCCTGCCAGCTACACTTCCAGATCCCATTCCTCCTAAACTTGCTATGCCCATGAGGACCCAACTTACCGCCATGAAGGACTTGAAGGTCTTCTCTGTGCTCACTTGCAACAAATTGCCAATGAAGGGGAGGGGGGTTGGCCCTGGGGGCAGCTTCCCCTCTTTAAGCATTCTTTTCCATGCTGTGAGGAGGACCAAACATGAGAGGCAAATGCCCAGGAAGGCGGTCAGCGCCCCTCCAAGCTCCATGTTGGACAGGTTCCGAAATTAGCTGGATGTGCCAGCTGAGCCATTATATGCAGCCCGCCCTGTAAGTGAAACCAGCCGGTCCTCCTTGAGGTTGTCCGTACCAGGAAAATAGGATTGGATTTCAAGGTGGTTTTTTGCGGGTGGTGCCCACCTTGAGAAAAGGTTTGGAGGGCATTCCTTTTGGATATGCTGTCCTTGTAGAGGGATTTGTGTCGTGGGGGCAAAGCTGTTATATAAAGAAAGTATCAGTTCAGAATCTTTATCTTATGGATAAATAATATTCCCCCCCCCCCTTCCAGGCCTTTATACCAGCCCTACTACATTGTGCTCTTTCGTTAGGATTTTTTTGGGTTAAATTGAAATGTTAACTGTTCAAATATTTTGCAATCAGCGTACTGATTTACTGAATATAGTGCTATTGTGCTTGTAATGTGCCTTCAGTCTCAGTGAGAAAGATGGATTACAAATGAAAATATTTTCTAAAAAACCAGTTCTACTCTTCTGCCCATGGTTGGAAGCATGTGGAGTCTTCCTCACCTGAACCATTTTGTGGTTGTGCCCACACTCTGAGCTAAAATGCCAAATGTGTGCACAGATTCACAAAAGTTGGGGACCCCTGCTGTTACCACATCCACCCATACCCTCAAGCCTCAGGCCCCTTCCGCACATGCAGAATAATGCACTTTCAATCCACTTTCACAATTGTATGCAAGTGGATTTTGCTATTTTGCACAGTAACATCCAGCTGCAAAGTGCATTGAAAGTGGATTAAAAGTGCATTATTCTGCATGTGCGGAAGGGTTTCCTTCTTTCTAGGGTTGTCATGTCCCTCCTGGCAATCAGTGGAAAATCATTGGAAAGGGGGCACACTGTGGGCAGCAATTGGCATGATGATGTCATTTTTAGGATAATGCAGAAGTCCTAGCTTGGCATGAGGGTAAGCTCATTTGCCCTCAAAACCATGGTTTCCATAGAGTTTTAGCAGACCTGTTTTTGCCCGCCAATCAAGTTGGCAGGCAGTGGCAGGAATTGGTGAAAGACTGCCCAGATTTTGCTTCATTTCACCATTGCACTTCTTCTGGCCATAAAAAAATGAGAAACAACCACATGTAAACGTCAAAATTGATGTCCAGATAAATGACCACAGAGACCCCCTCTGTGACCCAGGCAGGGGTTCAACAGCGCAGGCCTTTGTCTAGTGAAGCCTGTTCAGTCAGGCTGACAGGTTGGTGGAGGGGGTTAGCTTAGCACATGCAGTTATATAAAAGGAGATTGAATTTTCTTTTGGCACAGGTGACGTTATGTAAGTGTGTGCTGCACAACAAATCTTCCCCACATGCCTTTTGTGATTTTCACCTTTGCTCTTAAATATGTTTACCCAGTAATCACTCAGTCCTTTGTGAAAGTTGGGTGGGGAGAAAGTCAAGTGATTACACATCAGCTCAAAAGTCCTGATTGCCCAAGATTTGTCTGGCCAGGAAAAGACTTTGGAGGGCTCCACCAGGCTTAGCAACATGGACACAAATTAACAGATTCCCTCAAGACTGTCTGTGGGCCTTGAACAAGCCTTGTATGTCTTGCCTCTTCTTCTGTAAGCACCATTGTTTGATAACATTCCTGCTTGCAGGAAAAATTCCTCCTCCATGCAAGTCACTCCATGCAAGTCACCCATTTTCAGGGGGTCCTTTCCTTGTCTTAAAATCTGGACCTTCTTCCCAGAGAAGGCTTAAAGACCACAAAACAAGAAACAAAGTACTGCAAATATGTGGATTCCATGGTGTTTGGGTTGAGAAATTATGATCATTGCCAGAGTTAAGAAGAGTACCAAAACAAAGCAAAATAAAATCCCAGCCTGGCTATCTTTGGAAAAGGGCAACAGTGGAAAACTCACAGGCCATATATAATTGTTCTAAATTTTGTAGGAATTGTATGTAGGGTATATATATAGGATCAGATCAATAGTAATTACCAAAGAACTTACAGTGACTATTATACTATGGTTTTGTGATCTGTTCAATTCTTGTATGTTTATTTGTTTGTTGCAATAACTTTAAATAAACTATTTTAAAAAAAGAAAACCCACAGGCCATAAGAGAGGCAACATTTCAGTGTCAAGTTTCTTCCCAGCCCATATTTCCCAAACACAAATTGGACATTATCCTTACAACAGTTGCTTGAAACTGAACAGGGATGGGAGCATGGCTATGAGGTCAGTATATCAAGTCACTCACTCACTCACTTACTCACTCACTCCAGGATCTTGTCTTGTTTCCCCAGGTGCACAGAAACAGGAAAAAGAATGGAAAACACAGCTACACTTCACAGCCATTCTAGTCACTTCTCTGTGACCTCTTGGAGGACTGGAGCTATAATCTTTTTATACAGCCAGGAAGGCGACTGCCAGAGGACAGTGCACTTAGACTAATACTCCTAGCCAAGGCAAATGTGTTCCGTCGAGGCCCCACCACATGCTGCACTAGGGGAGCTGCTGAAGTGGTATCAGACTTCAGAGCTTCATCCTCCTCCACTTCGAGGAAAGCAGAAAATATTTCATCTGTGGCAGGGTAAGGAACCTCTGACTTTCCATCAGTCCTTGAAAGAATGCTAAAATCGCCAATAAAACATGCACAACTTCAGCTGGCAATGGAAGCATGAAGTTGGCAATGTTTTGAGAGCACAGACTTAAAGTCAGTACTCCCCTGAATAGACAATGAAACACTTGAAAGTTCAAAGGCTTTATTGCTTGACAGGTAGAAAGCAGAAGTCTGCTTTCATTGGATAATATGTTGCAAAGGTTTACCCCCCACATCACCACCACCACCACCATGTGAACCAAGACAGTACAGTATTCACTTGACTATTTCACTCGCCCCTCAAGGCCAGACCTGACTGAGATAAGGCAGCTTCAGAAGAAAAGCAAAGCAGCACAAAGCCCCAGCAACAACCCAACCCCCATGACACAGAACCTGACATCCTACCCTTGGGTAACTTGGCTCCAGGGATGAGTTTAATTTTACAGTCCATGTGTTTATGAGGGGGCAGCTTGTTGCATTCTTGCTCCTCAAATACTTTGCTTAAATCACAGTACACCCTTGGAATGGTTGAAGATTGTTCCCCCTGGGCTGCTAGGGGGCTGGGGGGCAGTTGCTCCAGTTGGGGGGAGCATACGAGGATGGAGGGTTCCATGAAGTGGATCACCCTGTCTTTCCAGCGGATCTCCTGGTCATGCCTGGAAAACCAAGACATTACCAGGATCTCTGGGTAGGAGCCCAGTTTGGCCACAATAAATTGCTTCCTTTCCCAGTGTGAGCCACATTTGACTAAAACCTCCTCAGTCTTGTGGGTTGAGCAGGACCCATCCCGTCCATTTGCGCAAATTTCATGGGGGTTCTCAGTCTTGAGTCTCAACCCTAGGTCTTCCGCTACTATTGGGTTCATTAAGCATTTTGAGCACCCCGGGTGTAAGGGTCACAGGTCAATTAGGGTCCCCACAGTTACTTGGGTTTTGGCGAGGGCTAGGGGAACAATTAAGGGAGCAGAAGCTTCACTTACCTGATGATTGGTGCCTTGTGGGTTAACCTGGCTGTTGGTGCATTTTAGGCCAGGTTGTTGTTTCCCGACCATTCGCTACTTTCCTTGGCATCCAAGGTGTCTGGGGCACTCTCCTCATCGGTGGACAACCACGTGTGCCTCGAGTGCCATGGTGGCCTTTGGGGAAGGTTGGCGTTTGGGGCCCTTCTTCGCCCCTTTGCACTTGGGGGCCACAGTTGGTTCCTTGATGGCTGTTGGAGTTCGCTAGGCACGTTTCCCAGGGCAATTGGTGATCAGGTGCTCCGCTTGTCCACAATGCAGGAAGAGCCTGAGGTGGCGGCAGCAGGCATAGACGGTCTCCCAGGTTCCTTGATGCACTTGAACTCCTGTTCCGGCACTTCTTTGAGTGGACTGGCAGGGGCTCAGTCCCTGGCACTGCTTGATTTTCTGGACCTCCTTCAGATGGGCCTCTGCATCTCCAGCAAACCCATCCCATCAGGGTGTCTGGGTCACCAGACACGAGGGCCCACTGTAAGACCACTGGATCCAGGCCATCTTTGAACACGTGGGTAAGATGCGTTCAGGCCAATTCTGCAGGTGGCTGGCCAATTGGCGGAATTCAGCCCCGCAGTCAGCCACTGATCGGGATCCCTGATGGAGGTGCTGCAGCCTGGCTCTCACCTTCTTTTCCAGGAAAGGGTCTTAGAAACAGCGGCAAAACGAAATCATAAAGTGGTAAAAATCACAAAGTTCAGGGGCATCCTCTTTGAAGAGGCTGACCAGTCAGGCCACCACTTCCCACTCAGGGAGGGCCCCGATGTACACGCTTTCGGCATCATTGGCATACTCATCATCCATCATGTGCATGTAGGCTCCCACCTGCACAAGGAAGTAGGGCAGGTTCTTGGGGTCCCCGTCAGATGTTGCTTTCAGCTCCCTTCTCCTCCAGGTGCCGCACTTGCAGCGCTGCTGGCTTGGGCAAGGATTTGGCTGGGTGGGTTCTGTGCTCTCACTGCTGGGCCTGGCAGGGGTGTCACCATCAGGTCAGTCATCTGGCGTTGCATGGCCCGCATTTTGAACCACATTTGGTCACACTCCTGCTGGAGATCTTCCTTTTTCCTCCAAAGTGCTTCGGCCTCACGGTGCCATCATTCAGCCTCTCACATCAGGCCATGCTCAAACTGGCAGGGCTCCTACTGGTCACAGGCAGGGAGGGTCCCCTCATGCACTCGTTCCCATTGCCTGGAAGGGGCCGGTGTCATCCACGAATCCCAGGCTCCCAGGGACTGGACAAGTTGTTCCTAGCCATAGGCCCCAGCCAGGGTTCCTAGGTCAGCTTGAATATGTCCCCGAGTGAAGGGGGCTGACAGCCTCCCACACCATGGCCGGCTGGTTGTCCCCCATCGTTGGTATCTGACCCACTGTCTGAGGTAGTTTGGTTCCCCTTCGACCCAGCCATACTGAGCATAGAATTGGGGATCCAGAAGTTTTGACTTAATGTAAGGGTCTGTTACTCCAGTCAACAAACAAGACTCAGTAAAGTTTCAAGAGCTTTATTGGAACTGTTGTCAGTCCAAGATTCAGGGAGCCAAAGCTGGCTCTTTGTCCCCTGAACCCCAGTATATACCTGAACACGCCCCCATATGGCTCATCCCGTATTCCCCCCTCCCTCGCATTCCCAAAACATCAGCATAAGAAAAGATGGTGAGAAAGAAGCATTATTTGTGATAGCCGCTGATGCTTCCCTTCTCCAGGAAGTTGGAGATAAGGAAGCAGTTCGTCTGTTCCACTAAGTTACAAGCAGGCAATAGGAAATCTTCCCAGCTGTGACCTTGGCGTGGGCGTGGCTTCGGCCTGTCCTCTCCCGTCTCCATTCCCAAATCTCCAGGAGTTTCCTTCCTGGGTCTGGTAGCCTCACTCTACTCCCACATCCAATGGAGGGATTCAAATAATTTAACCACCGATTGTTTACAAGCACCATTTTAACAACCGGTTCTGCCTAAGTGGTGCGAACCGGCTGAATCCCATCATTGCCGACATGATCCCCCGCTGGTGATTGGTGGGCCTGACAACTGACGTTGCCAACCTTAAAGTTGTAGATGGAGATCTCCTGCTAGTACATCTGCTCTCCAGGTGGCAGAGATTACTTCATCTGGAGAACATGGCTGCTTTGGAAGGTGGACTTTATGGTATTATTCCCCATTGAAGTTCCTCACCCTCCCAACCCCCCCCCCCGCCCTCCCCAGGCTCCACCCCTAAAATCTCCAAGTATTCCCCACCTCGGAGCTGGCAACCCTATGCCACGCAGAGGCAGGCCATAGCAAGCCACTTCTGTTTGTCCTCTGCTTTGAAAATTCTCTGGAGTCAACCTACATTAGCTGCAACTTGACAGTTCTGTACACCACTAATTTGCCCTGACCTGCCTAGTCTAATCCCATCAGATCTCAGAAGCTGATCAGGGTTGGTCACAGTTAGTACTTGGATGGGAGACCACCAAGGAAATCCAGGAGATGGCAAAGCACCTCTGCTTGTCTCCTGCCTTGAAAACCCTGTGGGGTCCCCACAAGTCAACTTCAACTAGATGCCAAAAAATATGTTTTGTCCTCTCTGCCATGCTGTAAAATTCCACAGGTGGGACCCCAGCATCTGGGTTGAGGGGGAGTGTAAATTGCCACCAGAGTTCTCAGGCCTTCCGTGTTTACCAAACAGACTGTGTAAAGCCTGCCAAGGATTCAGGAGAAGCGGCTCACTGCCTCCACACCCAGAGTGAAGAAACCGGAGAGGCTCCCAGGAACACCAGACTATGAAAGGCCAGATTAGTGCTGCAAATCCACCCTAAAGGTAGCAGGAAACCTGAAACCTCTGACAAAGGTGGTCCAAACCAATTCTCAGTTGTGCTGCTGAAAGGAGGCTTAATCAGATTACATAAAAGCACATTCCTCCCCAAGGACATGGAGTACTTCTTGTGTTGTAATATATACTTTTGTCATGTGGAGCTGCATGTGTGAATGCAGAAAGGAGTGAGGATACAGCCAGACACTTTGGGCCAAATCACTGGGAGGCTGCAGCTGGGATGCCTGAGACAATCGACTACGGTTGGGTCAGGACTTCCCCACAGCCAGGGCAGGGAACTGTGGGAAAGATAGCCCAGATCCACCATCTGCCTGTGGCTGGGTGGCTGGTGAGAGTGTGGTGTAAGGCCAGGTGTGGCAGGGTCTCCAAAAAGGACTGCGGAGAAATAGACTCCCAATCCTCCATTTCTTTGGGCTGGTCCCTGAGAGGTCAGAAGACTCTGTGGCTGCCCCAAGGCCTGTCACAATGACTGGAATATTAGTCTGAATTCTCCATCAGAATATTAAGTGGGGTGTGTGTGTGTGTGTGTGTGTGTGTGTGTGTGTGTGTGTGTTGGGGTTGGGGTTGGGGTTGGGGTTGGGGTTGTGGATAAAGAGAAGGATTGGACTTCCAGGACAGTGGAGGTTTCCACAAGACTCCCTTCAAGAACCATAACTTTGAAACCACCCCCACCCCTATCTCAGGTGTGAAGAGGTATCTATAGGCCAGTCTATCAGGGGGTGGGTGCCACTGCCCTGCCTTTGTTTTGCAAGGATAATGAAGTCTAAGTTTGAAAGTCAGGAAGGTGAACCCAAGGCCCAGGAGGGTATTGAAAGGCTTAGATCAGTAATCTCCAACCTTCTCAGTATGGTGACACAGAAGTCCATCTTTACTTGGCAAGGTGACCAAACCAGGTCTGGCCAAAGGGTTTTTGGAGCCCTAGGCAAATGGTGACCTTGGCACCTGTCTAGTTCAGTATTCTATTTCCTACAGAGGCTAGCCAGATGCGTTTGAGAAATCAACAAACATTGCACAAAGTGTCTATTGCCCCCATCATGAATCCCAAGCAAGGGGCATCCTGACATGGACAGCCTTTGCATGTAGATCAGGACTTATACCAGCTAATGCATGACATGGAGGATTCTGTTTCTAGGATCAAATCTTGGTTTCCAAAATACCCAGGAGAGCAGTGGAAAGGGCAGGGGTGGCCATTAGAAAGGGCTGGCTTGTGACCCACTTTCAGAGGCCCACTTTGGGGTCCTGACCCACAGGTTGGGAAACACTTGATGAGATGATGAAGCACCAGTCTGGCCGCTCAGCACTCCGAACAGCAGAAGACAAAGAGCCGGGAACTGTGCTGCTTCCTCCTTCATCCTTCCAGCCCCCATTGAGGCACCAGAAAGAAGAGAGAAATCACTCTGAAACTAGTTCTCTTGTTACCAGATATTGACAGTCACATCTCTTATAGGTCAGCACTCTTTGCCCGCCCTGGCAACCAGGAAAATGCAAGCCAAAGACAGGGATATTCCACCTGCCTTTGGGCTGAGGACATCTTGTGAGTGGTGCATATCATCTGTTGCATCTGGCCTCCTTCACACATTATTTTACATCTAGTGCCAGATTATAACCACCTGCACCACATCATGAGCTCCTGCCCCCCCCCTTTTAAAACTAGGCTAGGGTTTTTTTAATTGGTGGCCATCTGAATTGGTTTTACATGGATGTTAGAATTTATTTATTTATTGTAGCTTGTTTGTGATTTTATTGTGGTATTGTTTTAATTTTCATCTGTAAGCCACCCTGCCTTGGTAGGGAATTGGGCAGGGTATAAATAAAATAAAATAAGAAAGAAAGGCTTGTTGATTGTGTCCATTTTCAGAGATAAACAGCCCTTCTCTCCACTTCTGTAATATGGCACTCCAATAATGAGTCGTTTGGCCCAAAGTAAGATACAACTTTATTGCATAATTCACAGCAACCACCACCTGTTACAACTCCCAGAGTTAAATGGATGCCTCCCACCTCTGATGATTAATGAGTGAATTGCTAACTCAAACAGAGAAGCATTATTGCATGGCCACTGCACAGGGGAACACAAGGTAATTAGAATAAAGAGTTCTGCAGAATAGATGCCAAACAGCCTCTTGCAATTCACTGATTGGTAGGGGCTGAGGGTGGAGATCTCTCTTCCTCTGCCTTTGGGAACCATTCTTATTATTGATTGGGAAAATGCTGGCGTGGCTCCCTTTCCAGAGATCTGCTCAAAACCATCTGCTGGGCTGGCCTCAACCGAAATGAATCACATTTCTCCCTTGGCCGGGTCAGCATCAGGAGAGCAAAGGGAGGATCAAGGGAGGACCCATTCCAAGGGAGGCTTCTTGGCACATCAGCTGTGGCTGACAAGTCATAGAATCATAGAGTTGGGAGAGACCCCAAGGGCCACCCAGCCCAAACCCCTGCCATGCAGGAAGAGACAATCAAAGCACTCCTGACAGATGGCCATCCAGCCTCTGCTTATAAATGGCCAAAGAAGGAGACTCCACCACACTCTCAGGCAATGTACCCCAGTGTCAACACATTCTCTTACTGTCAGATCTTAAAAAACTTATCTTAAAAATGCGGAGGAGCTCATCAGGGAGCGACTGTAAGGATGGCAGTTCTGCCTGGTTCTCTCCCAGCCAGCTGGCCTTGACGGAATGCCTCCAGCCGGGCGGTGGGCCAGAATTGGCGGCAACAACCTTGGTGGACGGCTTATCTTGCTGACCAAGATGAGCATTCCGTTCCCATGAGATGGGCCTGGATGGCCCAGGGAGGGGGAAGGGATTGAGTACGTTATAACCTGTAGTTTGGGCGGGAGGTCTCATTCCTGTCATGTCGTGTGTGTGTGCTTTCTAAGATGTCTGAATAAACGGTCTTATATCCAAAAGCCTTTTATTTCTGCTCTTTGGAATTCCTTACATTATGACAGGAATCACTTTTTAACCTACTGTTACTTCGAAGTGGATCTCTGGTGTTTCGACATGCAGAGATTGAGTACGCTTGACCATGTGGAAGGCACGATAGCCCCCATAGAGGGCTTCGAGCCTTCCCTTCCAGATCCCGAGGATCCTAGGAGATGGAGGATGGCCCGACATTTCTCTTGGTGACTCTCTCCAGACCTGAGAGACGAAAGAGTATACAAGTTTGCCCTTGTTTCATTGGGATGAACAAGGTGGAGTCCGATACACGTGGAGATGCATGAAACGCGTTTGGTGCATTATCATCCCATGGATCGGGAATACCTGTCGACTGGTTCGTTTCCCTCCGACAACGAGTGGATTACAAACCCCTTAAATGCAGCCAGTCCCTTGAGGAACTGGGACTGACAACCATCCATGCTGACACCCTAGGAATCCATATGGAAAGATTCCTAGACAAGTACTGATTACGATATTCCCAAGGAGCAGCAGTGGCACAGTACCTGGGCGCGATCCCCAAGACTACGGACTGCCAGAGGCTGGAACAATGGCGAGTCCGGATCACGATGATCTCTGCAGGGTTCCCATATTTCAAAACCGCGGCTCCAGAGCCGGGAGCAGAGAGTGAAGCGGATGGAAGAGCTCCGTGGAGCGGTCGGAGGGAATGTCGAAAGAAGTCCGTCTCGAGGTGGAACTTAATCCCGATCACTGACCCGTTCACAATGCCCTCAGCGAAGGAGAAGTTGGGACTGATGAAGTAGCAGCCTGCTGCGTGAAGCCAAACTTTGCATGGGAGCCTTGAACGCGAACTCTGGGAAGAGGAGCGAGAAACTCTGCTACGGGACACGTGAGACAGCAACTTGGCGCTTAGGAAATCCAAATGGAGTTGGATCGCTTGAAAGAGAAGCGTTCGTCACGACAGTTCCAGCAGAGATCTGACAGTTCATGACAAAGTTACTGGATCAATCAAAAATGGATTTACAACGCTTCAGCCTTGGCCGAAGGCATCAAAGGCCATCCAAACACAGAATGAACTGACTACAGCCATTACAGCGAGATGAACGAAAGCCAAATTAGATTGGGAAAGAGGCATGGCCTTTGCATGCGCTTTCAGGACCCCTTAACACATGAAGGAAAGAGAGTTGGCCGACTCTAGAGCGAGATTTGCGAAAACAAAGCCGGGCTACACTGGCAAGGGCTCCAGATAGAGGCCATACCTTCCGGCTTCTCCCGAGCGCCTACAGTTTCCCCTCCCGCCGGAGGCACGGGTACTTCGAGGTCCACGGATTTCAGCGGCCCCCAACTCAGGACGCCTCCAGCCTTTCCCGGTTCCCTCCAGCTCCCGCCCACTTTACTCCTTGCAACAACTTTCAGGCCACCTACAGCCCAACAACCTCAACACGCTACCTCGAGCTGTTGAGAGAGGATTTTACAGAACCCCGCTTCCATCCCAGCTTCGCTTTTGATGGGACTGCATCAAAACTCCCCTACTTCATCTTTACAACTTCGATGCTCCATATGCAAGGAGTACTTGATGACCTATATCGTTCTGAGCGTGGGAGAGAGAAAGTCCGAGACATTGGATCCAGTACTGGATGGCATAAGCGGCTGAATGGTTCACGTTACTCTCTACGTAGATTACAGGCTTCGATGACACTTTCGCCACCAGTGGGGGGGTTCCTCCAGAAGCGTTACGCCTTCGTTTCCAAGACCCTGGATGCAGAAAGCGTTTTTAATGCAATACGCATTACAGTAAAACCATCCAACAAGGTAACCGTTCTTTTTTAAGCTGTGAATACCTTCGGGAATTTCGTGCGGTAGCGGACCAGTAAAACTCCTCTCTCCAGATTGGCATGAAATGTGAGTACTTTTCCGAAGGCATGGTCATCAAACTGCTTGTGAAAGCGGTTATCCCTCATCCGGATCCCGCGGACCAATAGCCGTAATGGATCCGAACTGGGATCTCACAGAGTTAAGAAACTGCTCGTCCGCGCCCCAAACCTCGCCATGCGACACCCAGCACCAAGTACTTTCGCATGGAAACCAACTCCTGCCGCTTGCAGCTGGAAACCACGTCGAAGCGTCGCGCGCGCTTTGGGATTATGCCTTTTACTGCGGGGGGGCAAAATTCTGGCCAGCCTGGCTGCCAACTGCCCGAAGAAGCAAAAGCCCCAAATTCAGCTCTACACGCCCGGTGGCAGCCAAGCCCTCCACGTAAATCAGGTCCGCCGCCTCAGGGGATCGCCTTCACAAAGAAGCTGCTATCGAGTGAAGATTTACCGAGAGCGGAGATGTAGTGCTCTGCCTGTCAGCAGCACCCGAGGACACAATAACCCCACTCCAGATGCTGCGGTGAAGAGTGAAGGCGAGTGCTCCCATTACCATTTTAACCACATAGCCAATCCAGAGTAAACATCACGGCGCATTCTGGCTTCCGCGACTTGTGGACTCGGGCTGTTCCCCACTGTCTCCATGAGGCCACAGAGTGGCCGTGATTTAACTTGGTTTAGACCGAGTCCCCTTTGGTGAAACCCATTCCCTTCACCCAAATGGATGGTAGTCCTCTAGGAGGTGAAGGTCGAGGGCACGCGTTTAAAACCCAGCCAGTATTTCTCCGTTAGTGCCGCGACCATTGGGAGAAAATAAGTTTCATCCCTTGCTCCTGTTGCTAAACACACTATTGTAAGTTAGGGCATGCCTTGGTTGCCCGTACATGAACCAACCCTCATATGGAAAGAGCGGATCCTCCAATTCTCGGATCCCCCCTGTGGAGATCACATGAACGGGGAGGAAAGCCCGCACCTCTCACTGAGAATCGAGCTCATGGATCCTAAAGAAGCTTTAAATGTATTGTCTGCCCCTGGTCCTGCGGAAATCCCGCAGGCATATCGAGACTTATCCAGAGTGTTTCAAGAACAGGAGTGCGACCAATTGCCCCCCCCCATAGGGATACTGACTGCAAAATTTTACTGCAACCCGGAGCTCAGTTACCTAAAGGTAGAATCTATCGCATGAGTCCTACCAAGGAGAAGGAACTCCGCGCCTTCTTAGATAAAAACTTGGCTCGCGGATTCATACGACGTGCCACAAAACATACCCATGCCGCCCCTGTTCTATTTGTTAAAAAAAAGGACGGTTCGTTAAGACTTTGTACTGATTACCGCGGATTGAATGCAGTGTCCGTATCCAACAAGTATCCTTTGCCCTTAATTAAAGACCTCTTGGATGCATTGGGCAAAGGGCGGATCTTTACCAAATTGGACTTAAGAGAGGCTTATTACAGAGTCCGTATTGCGGAAGGCTATGAACACTTGACAGCTTTCAATACAAAGTTTGGACAATATGAATATTTAATAATGCCATTCGGATTAGCTGGAGCCCCAGGAGCCTTCATGGCTCTTATCAACGAAGTTTTACAGGATCTGTTATACAAAGGGGTGGTCGTATATTTAGATGATGTATTAATTTACTCACAAAACATTGAGGAGCATGAGAAACTAGTATGAGAAGTCTTACAATGCCTACTAGATAACTCCCTCTTTGTCAAGTTGTCAAAATGCTGTTTCCATCGCTCCTCCATTGACTATCTGGGGTATCGAATCTCTCATGAGGGCTTGGAAATGGACCCAGCAAAAATAGCCGCAGTAATTGAATGGCCTGCCCCCACCAACAGGAAGGAACTGCAATCCTTCCTCGGCTTTGCCAATTTCTATCGTGACTTTATTCCTCGATTTGCTGAAATTGCCCTACCACTCACCGATCTCCTACGTACCAAAGGCAAAGACTCGCAGGCTTCTAAACCCGGAGCTCCCCTTCTCTGGTCTCGAGAATGCCAGTCAGCATTCCAGCAGCTAAAAACAGCTTTTACTACAGAACCAATTCTAAAACACCCAGACCCAGATCTTCCTTTTATCGTGCATGTGGATGCTTCGGATAAAGCGCTAGGCGCTGCCCTCTTGCAGAAAAATAAAGATAACAAATTGGTACCGTGTGCTTACTTGTCCAAAAAGTTTTCTGGGGCTTGACTAAATTGGACTGTGGGAGATAAGGAGACCGCGGCTATCAAAGCTGCATTGAGTGTTTGGCACCACTGGCTAGAAGGAGCCAAACACCCCTTCCAGGTTTGGTCAGATCACAAAAATCTGGCTGCCCTGTCCACACCACTCAAAATGTCTGCTAAACAATTGCGTTGGGCCGATTTTTTCTCCAGATTCTCTTTCACTGTCCATTTCTTTCCCGGTAAAAGCAACAAACTGGCTGATGCGCTGTCTCGCCTCCCCGGGGAGGGGGGGGGGAAACATCGCTACGAGATATCCCGCGCACCGTTCTCTCTCCCTCCCAGCTGGGATTAGCTGTCACCCGATCACAAACTACGGCAGCTCCTCCCCCTCCGACCATCCCTAACATCGTCTCCCCCTTCCTCCAGGGATTCAAGGAGGCGGGGCTCCGCTGAACCGTCGGCTGAGGAAGAAGATTGACAACTGGGTTTATAGGATGGTGTTTGGAAACGGGAGGGTGTTGGTACGTCCCTCCTCCTCTCCGGAGGCAGGTTCTCGAAATATGTCATGATGCCCGTCAAGCTGGAGCGCCGGGTTTTTGAAAACGTTGCATCTGGCCCGCCGACAGTTCTGGTGGCTCCATGCGAAAGACATTGAAACGTATATCAAAGGGTGTTCCGTCTGTGCGGAAGCCAAGTCGATACCGGGAAAGCCGCATGGGTTATTAAAACCCCTCCCTGTTGCATCTCGACCCTGGCAAGTCATTTCCATGGATTTTATAACCGATTTGCCGGAAAGCCACGGGAACACTGTTTTATGGGTGGTGGTGGATCTTTTTTCTAAACAGGCGCATTTTATTCCTTGCACCACCATCCTGTCGGCACCTAAACTGGCCCGTTTGTTTATCCAACATATCTATCGCCTACACTCCTCTCCCGACAAGGTGGTATCCGACCGCGGTCCCCAATTCATATCTAAGTTTTGGAAGGCTTTCCTGGAGCTGTTGGGAACCACCCCAGCGGTCGCCGCCCCCTACCACGTTCAAAGTGACGGCCAATCAGAACGGACGAACAGAACGTTAGAACAGTATTTACGTTGTTATACTAACTATCATCAAGACAATTGGTGCGAATTACTTCCTTTTGCAGAGTATGCGTATAACAATGCCATTCATAGTAGCACGCAAAAGACCCCGTTCGAGATTGTTTCTGGTCGGTCTTTTCCACCGTTGCCCCAGCTGCCTGCAGAGGTACTGCAGCCTCCAGAGTTCAAACAATGGATTTCTTCGCTAGCCGAGGGTTGGAAAACAGTGCAGTCTACCTTGCAGCAGGCCCAAGAATCACAAAAGGTTCAGGCGGACAAGCGTCAGCCGGACTTCCAACTGCGTGTTGGGGCATGGGTCTATTTGTCCACTAAAAACCTTAGAGACGTGCACAAATATTCAAAACTTGGCAAGAAATTTGTGGGCCCTTTTCGGATTACAAAGGTGATCAATGATGTTACTGCTCGTTTGGAACTACCTAACTCATTAAGTAACATTCACCCTGTCTTTCATTCCAGCTTGCTCAAGGAGGCTCCCGTTTCAGATGCCTGGCACGACCCTCCGGAGCCACCCCCGCCAGTTATAACTGATGGCCACAAGCACTTTGAAATAGATGCTATTCTGGACTCCCGCTTTTCCCGTAATCGTCTACAGTATCTAGTTTCATGGGTTGGCTATCCCTCTGGCCATAATCAATGGGTATATACAGAAAATATTGATGCCCCCTCCCTCATTGCTGCTTTTCACAAAGCCTTTCCTGACAAGCCGGGGGGGGGAGGTTTTCTTGGGGGAAGCAGAGAGTAAGGATGGCAGTTCTGTCTGGTTCTCTCCCAGCCAGCTGGCCTTGACGGAATGCCTCCAGCCGGGCGGTGGGCCAGAATCGGCGGCAACAACCTTGGTGGACGGCTTATCTTGCTGACCAAGATGAGCATTCCGTTCCCATGAGATGGGCCTGGATGGCCCAGGGAGGGGGAAGGGATTGAGTACGTTATAACCTGTAGTTTGGGTGGGAGGTCTCATTCCTGTCATGTCGTGTGTGTGTGCTTTCTAAGATGTCTGAATAAACGGTCTTATATCCAAAAGCCTTTTATTTCTGCTCTTTGGAATTCCTTACAGCGACCACATGGAACGGCAGCTGGAACCGATATCAAATTACCCTGTCAGGAAGTTCTTCCTAATGTTGTCATGTTTCTAATCTTGCCCAGTAAAGAATCTTTGTTTGAAAGAAATCTTTATTGAATGACAGGTATCAGAGCAGAAACACAGGGATCCCCTGACAGAACTAACAATTGGTGCCAAGCCTTATCCCACTCACCCCCACCCACTGCTAAGCAATCAGCAGGCTGTCCCCATTGGTCCCTCGCAGTTCACAAGCATTGCATCAATTCCCAAGCCTGGTTATTTCCCAGGCTGAGGCCTCGAGTCACTTTGAAGCACGCAGGCAAGGCGCAGCTGACCTTCACAGCAGCCAAAGCAATTACAAAGCACAGATGGGACAGACGAAACCATTAAAGAATCAAGTACATCATTAGGAAAACAATGAGAGAAGATAGATGTCATATTCTGCCCAGGAACTGTGGCACAAACTGACCAGGACATGACAACTGTTTATGTGGAATCTCTTTTCCTGTACTGTGAATCTATTACTCTGTGTCCTCTTCTCTGGAGCAGCAGAAAACAAGCTTGCTCCCTCTTCAACAGGGCATCCTTTCAAATATCTAAACATGGCTATCATGTCACCTTTCTCTTCACCAAACTAAACATACCCTAAGCCTCTCCTCATAGGTCATGGATTCCAGACCTTTGACCATGTTGGTTGCTTTCCTCTGAACCCGTTCCAGCTTGTCAATGTCCTTTTTGAACTCTGATGTTCAGAACTGGAAACAGAATTTCAGGTGAGGTCTGATCAATGCAGAATTGATAGGTACTGTTATGTCCCTCAATCTAGCCACTGTTGTGTTGTGTTGACTAATAAGCCTTACTCCTTGCTCAGGAAGACAATGGATCACAGTGTGAGGGAGGGGCCATTGTTGAATCATGACCAACCAAAAGTGGATGTACAATTTAAACACAGGATGATATGACAAAGACCTCAATGTTTTGATTACTATCCATTTATTATTATTATTATTATTATTATTATTATTATTATTATTATTATTATTATTATTATTATTATTATTATTATTATTATTATTTGCAAGTAGGTAAAATGCAATGAAAAAGGAAAATCCCTTTGGTACAGGCTACTGTGATGGAGTGTGACCCTGGGGAACTGCTAGGGAAGGGGTGACCTCAGTTTTCCCCACCTATGAAGAAGAAGAAGAGTTTGGATTTATATCCCCCCTTTCTCTCCTGCAGGAGACTCAAAGGGGCTGACAATCTCCTTGCCCTTCCCCCCTCACAACAAACACCCTGTGAGGTGGGTGGGGCTGAGAGAGCTCCAAGAAGCTGTGACTAGCCCAAGGTCACCCAGCTGGCATGAGTGGAGGCTTATCTGAATCCCCCAGATAAGCCTCCACAGCTCAGGCGGCAGAGCGGGGAATCACCCCAACTAGAGTTGCCAACCTCCAGGGAGACCTCCTGCTGTTACAACTGATCTCCAAGCAACAGAAATCAGTTCACCTGGAGAAAGTGGCTGCTTTGGAAGGTGGGCTCTAAGAAGTCCCCCACTGAAGTCCTTCCACTCCCTAAACCCCGCCCTCCTTTGGAGCCACTCCAAAATCCTCAGGTATTTCCTGAGGTGGCCACCCTTCCCCCCTCCCCCAACGCACTTGCTCCACACTTGGGAACAAGTGCTAACCTGAGTGCATAGTGTGAAGTTTGGCTGCCCTAATTTCAAAAAACCCCTTTGTTACATCTGATAAAGGTCACAACACCCCAACCTCCCCCACCCCCCAGACACACACCCTATGGGATTCTTGCTTGCTCAGATAGGGGAGCAAAAGCTTCAGGCTTGACTTCGCTCAGCGGCGGACCATGCACATCTGGTACATGGGTGCGATGTTGGCAAAGCCGCTCTCCAGGGGACTTGGGTCGATGTCCTCAGGGAGCCCGAGGGGCTTCAGCCGGAAGCTCTGGAGGATGGTGGTGAAGAAGAGGAAGAGCTCCATCCTGGCCAATGCCTCGCCCAGGCAGATCCGCTTCCCTGCAACAAGGAGGAAAACCGACGGGAAGAAATGTCAAGACAAGAGGAAGACAAGACAAGAGGCCATGAGTCAGCCTCAACGGCATTTGGTCAAGTCACCAGCAGCATCCTCTGGAATGTGAGGAGAGCCTCAGCATGTTTCAAAGCCTCAGAGATGATCCCTTTGCACAACACACCATCTGGCCTCAGGGTTAACTTCCTGGACTAGATGGCCATGGGAGGGACCTATATCGGTAAGACAGGCAGGGGCAACTGTGTGCTCCCACAGGTGGCAACCCGGGACTTTGGCTACGCTTCTCAGGAGTGAGGTTTGGTTGGGCTGACTGCACCGCCTGGCTTGAGTCCTGTTTGTGCGGGGGGCAGGGGCATAACGAGGCAAACTGTAGCTCTGGGCAAAACCTGAGTTGGATGCCCCCCCCCCATGGTCAGCCACTTCACCATGACCATTTTTTTTACACCCGGACATTGGTACATGCAGGGGGTGCATTTTTAGACATATCAGCACTACAATTTCAGCGTATCACCAGGAGACTGTCGTTATGCTATTCCCCAAGTTTGATGAGGTTTGGTTCAAGGAGTCCAAAGTTCTGGACTCCCAAAGGGGGTGCCCCATCCCCCATTGTTTCCAATGGGAGCTAATCCCCAAATTGCGTGCCCTATGCAACCCTTTGTCTGGAGTCAGGTCAAAACTCCTTGGCTGAGGGCTTTTAGATTCTGGCTGCGAATTCATTTTCTCTCGGACTGTAATTCCCTGGTCCACCGTCTGCTCTCTGACACCCATTCCAACCCCTGGTTTTCCATAATTGAAGAAAAAACGGCCTCTATTGGACTGTCAGTGAATTCACTTTGCCCTTTGTCCTATTCAGAAGCTTATAGAAAAGTAAAAGGTCAACTATTGGATAGAGAGTTCTCTACCCTAATCACAGCAGCCAAGAAAACATGCTCCCCCCTGTATTTTTCTCTCCCATTTCAACGGGGCCACTTGGCACACTACCTGTATTGCTTAATAAACCCTGCTCGTCTAAAGGAGAGAGCCATAATAGCACTTGCCAGGTTGAATGTTATGCCTTCTGCCTTGTTACATGGCAGATTTAATAAGCTTAAGAAAAGGTTAAAAGATTGTGCCCATGTAATGATGGTGGCTCAGTTGGAATCTCTGACCCACCAATCCGACTACACTGTCTCAGATCTGCTGAATCTCAGATCCAAGTATGTGAATCTTACTCCTTTATATTTACCAGATCTCCCTGTTTTAATTAGATTACACTACTTGTTGGACAATCCTGATCCTTCTCTCTGTATGATAGTGGCCGACTTTCTCCTGGAAATTACTAAATGCCAGTAGATTTCCTTCGACCTAACATTTATTTCCTGTATTGTATATGCTTTTTAATCCATTTTTATTATTGTTGTACTGTTGTCTATGCCAATAAAGGTTTGCAATGGGAGCTAATAGGAAATGGGGGCTACAGTTTTGAGGGTCCATAACTTTGGACCCCCTGAACCAAACTGCACCAAACCTGGGGGTATCATCAGGGCAGTCTCCTGATGAGTCCCTGAAAGTTTTGAGACTGTGCCTTCAGAAATGTGCCCCCCCGCCTGCATCCCCCATTAACAGCAATACAGAAAATTCAATGCAGAACAAAGATTCTTGGGCAAATTTCTGGGATGTTCCTGAAGGGGGAACATTTTTGGATGTATCAGCACCAAAATGTCAGGTATCATCTGGAAGCTGTCCTAATGGGACCCCCCAAGTTTGGTGCAGTTTGGTTTAGGAGGTCCAAAGTTATGGACCCTCAAAGGGAGTACCCCATCCCACATTCTTTGCTAAGGAGATGGGGGCTACCCTTTTGAGGGTCCATAACTTTGGACCCCCTGAACCAAACTGCCCCAAACCTTGGGGGTGCCATCATGACAGTCTCCAGATGATACCCTGAAATTGTGGTGCTGATATGTCCAAGAATGCCCTCCCTGCAAGAACATCCCATGATGATGATGATGATGATGATGATGATGATGATGATGATGATGATGATGATGATATTTGATACGGACATGATGATGATTCAGGAGGCCAAAGCTATAACCCCTTCAAACTGTAGAGCCCCCATCTCCTCTATTAGCTCCCATTGGAAACAATGGGGGATAGGGGCACCCCCTTTGGGAGTCCATAACTTTGGACTTCCTAAACCAAACTGCACCAAACCTGGGGGGTATCATCAGGGCAGTCTCCTGATGATATGCTGAAATTTTGGTGCCGCTAGTCTAAAAACGGCGCCCCCTGCAGGCCAAAAATGGAAAACCACTAAAATAACCAAAACCGAACCCAGCATCTTGATGCCCCCCACCAGGTGATGCCCTGGTCAGCTGCCCACCTTGCCCAATGGGCATTACGCCAGTGGTGGGGGGTGGGGTGGGGTTCTCTTTGGAGCCCAGGCTCCTGCGAGGGTTCTGGTAGCAATTCTGGAGGTTCCCTGTTTTTGTATTAATCTTACCTCGTGCTTTTTATTCCCAGGCTTGGGATTGGTTTTAATACCAGGCAGTTTGAAATGTTTTCTTTTTCAGTGTATTGTCAAAGGCTTTCACGGCTGGAAACACTATAGTGTTGTGGGTTTTCCAGGCTATGTGGCCGTGTTCCAGTAGCATTTTCTCCTGACATTTTGCCTGCCTCTGTGGCTGGCGGCATCTTCAGAGGATCTGATGGTAGTAAAGCAAATTACACTTGCAAATTGCACCCTTAACACTTTTAACCAACACAAATGGTTCTTTATCCACAGGTATAAATCCTCCACTTGCTTTACTACCATCAGATCCTCTGAAGATGCCGCCAGCCACAGAGGCAGGGGAAACATTGGCCCCTTCTGCATGTGCAGAATAATGCACCTTCAATCCACTTTCAATGCATTTTGAAGCTGGATTTTGCTATGCAGAATCCACTTTCAAACAATCGTGAAAGTGGATTGAAAGTGCATTACTTTGCACGTGCCGAAAGGGCCATTAGGAGAAAATGCTACTGGAACACGGCCAATACCCCACAATGCCCTAGTTTTCCTTTTCAAGTTCACTTTCTCTTTGCTGGAGGCTGTTTCTGTGAAGACGGCCGTCCAGCTTGCCTGTTCATAGAGATATGTGTGGGGCGGGGAGGGGGGATGTTTTTGTCTCCATTTTCATTTGGTGGCAGGGCTGGTTGCAACCTTGGAGAGTTGACCATTTCTTGGTTAACTGAAATAATCCTCCTTCCTCCTGTTTGGAAACTGCAAGTGACTTGGGAGGACCTGGTGGTGGGGCAGTGGGGTTGCTGGGGTTTCGTCGCTTAGTTGACCTTTGATGGCCTTTCACTCTCTCCGGTGGATGAAGCCGGGGCTGGAAGAAGAAGAAGAAGAGTTTGGATTTATATCCCCCCTTTCTCTCCTGCAGGAGACTCAAAGGGGCTGACAATCTCCTTGCCCTTCCCCCCTCACAACAAACACCCTGTGAGGTGGGTGGGGCTGAGAGAGCTCCGAGAAGCTGTGACTAGCCCAAGGTCACCCAGCTGGCGTGTGTGGGAGTGCCCAGGCTAATCTGAATTCCCCAGATAAGCCTCCACAGCTCAGGCGGCAGAGCGGGGAATCAAACCCGGTTCCTCCAGATTAGATACACGAGCTCTTAACCTCCTACGCCACTTCTGCAGTTGGTGTTTTGTTCGTAGTTGGTGCAGTACGCAGTTGGCTGCAGTTGGTGTTTTGTTTGCAGTTTCTTGTCCCATTTGCCAGGTCTTGGGATTTCAGCAGCTCTAAAGTTGCTCGAGAAGAGCCGTGGTACAGGTATTGTGCACTCCCAGGGCTTGAACACGTGGGGAACAGGTTCCATAGCGTTTGAGAGAGCCAGCGTGGTGTCGTCGTTAAGAGCAGGTGCATTCTAATCTGGAGAACCAGGTTTGATTCCCTGCTCTGCCACTTGAGCTGTGGAGGCTTATCTGGGGAACCAGATTAGCTTGTGCAACATCTGGGTGACCTTGGGCGAGTCTTAGCCCCTGACCTCACAGGGTGCTTGTTGTGAGGGGGGAAGGGAAAGGAGCATGTAAACCACCCTGAGTCTCCTTACAGGAGAGAAAGGAGAGGATATAAATCTAAACTGTTCTTCTCTTCTTTCTTGGCTCACGCGTGTCCCACTCAAGGCTGCCCCTTTGCCACTCAGGTTGCTCCCATGGAGCGTTGTGCTTCAGGCTGGCCGATTTGTCTCCCCTTGAGGGGTAGTTTATGCCACTTGTTTAGCCTTTTTCTGATCAGAACCAATAATGTAGGGAGGGATGAGCTGCTTTCCATCTGCTGCCCCGAGTTATACTTTGCATCTTCTTCTTTTCAACTTGTAAGTTCTTAGTTATAAATTATAACTTCATGCAGGGGACATTTTTGTTTTGTTCTTGCTAGCTGCATTGTAAAAATAGTAAAAACCACAAAATAAGGAGTGGCCGGAGGTTGGAGCAGCCCCCTTGCACAGCTGCTTGGCCAATTTCTCTAGGTGCTTCGTGACTGATGTATGTTGTTTGTAAACATTTAGGCTTAGAGGCAAAGGTTATAGCAGTGTGTGTGGGTTTTTTTTTAAAAAAAGAAATGTCCTTTTAAATATAATTTTGTATCTAGATATTTTAGGTGGGGGGGGGCTTTGTGGCAGTTTTTTTCCTTTGTCTTTTTAAAATGAATAAGAAAAGGGCGCAACAGATTGATGGTGAGCGTTTTATAAAAGCTGAACAAAGCAGACTAGATGATGTCTTAATAAACTGCCTCCTGTGTCTTTGAAAGATGTTTTTGATATTTTAGAGAATGACTTTGCTGTACATGGAGGTTTTTGTTTAAATAAGGATTTGGATTTAGAAGATGCCTCTTTTTGATCAGGAGTTGACACCGAATCCCATAGTAAAAAGACATCCGAGAAGCTACAGCTGCTAGCCATTCAGACTATTTTAATAGCTGACACTTTAAAGCTAATCTTTGAGTCACTGGAGATTGTAGTTGATCATTTATTGAATTCTCCTACAAAGAAGTTTTTGACTGTAAATAAAATGATTTAGTTGGTGAGAACAACCCGTACTCTATAAAGAGGAAACCTCTATCAAATTACCCCATCTCTACAGCAGTTTCTGAGGGAAAGGGCAGCCTAGAATCAAATAGATCCCGCATGGTGATTGGAATCTTTGCCTACCAGGGCAGACGGATAAATTGGTGGGGGAAAATAAACAGCTGGTCGCATTTTTCCTTCTTGCTGTGAGTGCCCTCTTCCTATGTTGATATGAAATCCATAGAAAAAATTCAGGGCCCTATTCATAGAGAATGATATAGGTTAACTTTTTAATGACTAAAATTCTTATTATGATGTTTTCTAGTATGGGGCATTTTAGGAATCTCAATATCCACCTGATAAGCATTTTAAATAAAATAACAGGAAAGCCCTTGATTAATTCAAAGCCTGAACTAGTTCCCATATGGAAGAAGACAGTAAGATGGCGGAATTTTACTAATTAATTTAGCTCCTCCTCCAAACCAGAGGAAAAATCAACATCCCTTAAGAAACAGAAACAAAAAACAACTGTCCCAAGAGAAAATGAAATTGACAATGAGGAAGAAGAAAATAATAAACCCACTGGGACAAAGACTGTTAGCCGCCTTCAGCCGTCTTCTGGTGAAGGAACAGCAACATATCAAACAGATATTGGGAAAACTTTAGCAGACTGGCAGGAATTAGGCAACCATGATTAAGCCTTATAAATAATAATTTCTCTATTCACACAGTCCAAGTAATTAGGTCAAAAGATAATGATGGTATTGGTATTGACCAGAAGAGGGAGAAAGTTGATAACACTGGTCGATTCCCCACTTCAAAAAACTAGATACCAACCGGGTAGGTTTGAGGAACATGTGCCTTTTGAGCACGGTTTCAAGGTCCCCACTGTAGCTTCTGCCCCATAAGCGGCAGCAACGCAGCAGCCAGGCAGGAGTACCCATTGTTGGCAGATCAAATGCGCGATCCACTCAGGGGCTATCCTGATTGGCTGCTGCGTTGTGCTTGGGGAGGGAATTTTTTTATTTTCAAAACTGAC
Source organism: Sphaerodactylus townsendi (assembly GCF_021028975.2). NCBI lineage: Eukaryota > Metazoa > Chordata > Lepidosauria > Squamata > Sphaerodactylidae > Sphaerodactylus > Sphaerodactylus townsendi. The sequence goes on along the minus strand of NC_059430.1, from coordinate 133,732,080 downwards.
AGATCCACATCTCTGCGAACATGTGCAGAACAACCCTATGCGGTTGTGGATATGTGGATGTGATATGATACGATGTTTAGCGTTTCATTGTATTGCCTTTTACTCAGTGAAGCATTCAAACTGGCCCCACGTTGTTTTGTTTAGACGTGGATCTTTGCTCCGCAAAAATTTTTTTTAAGGGCTGCGCGCACATTGTACACAGCCCACTGCTTCCTGATTGGGCAAGAGGCTCCACATCACTACCAGTGGTGGGAAAAATGAAACTAAATTCACTCCCTAAATTCCCCACTGCTCCACATTCAGCGCATGTTTTTTCAAAAGGTCTACTTTCTTCCAGGTTCTAAAATAACGTGCGCTTGGGGGGGGGGGGGAGCAGCCAAGACGGGGTCAATCTGTTTTCGGTGCTGGTGTAGTGGAGAGTTCTGCTGGAAACCTGGATATTTTCTGTGACGAGCACGCATCTAATTGTGAGTGGGGAATTGACCATGGGCAATCTGCTGAAAAAACCTAGAATTGCCCCAAACATAATTCTGGATCATTGCATTGTTTCCTTTGTTACTTCTAACAATGCATGACTTAGAAACCAACTCAACTCCATATTAAAATGGTGTTCTTGGAATGCTGCAGATTGGGCCAACATATTTAATTGGTTTGGGGAGAGAGTTTCTACCCTGATTCAGGATATATTGCTGCAAGAAATTTGGGCTAATGAGGATATTTTTCTCTATGGCTTTGTTTCATTTTGTTCTCTAACAATTAAAAAAGGCGAACAGGGGAGATCAAGTGCTGGTCTGGCATGTTTTGTTTCCTCTTTCCTACTGGTAAAAATGTTAAAGTTGAAATCTTGCCTGTCTCTGGCCATGGCAATCGCAGTCTATATTCCCCCAGCATAATTGGACTAAATCACAGTTGGAGGGCTTTGGAAAACTAAAGTTTCTGTAATGAATTCCCTAAGACCAATAATACTTGTGATTTCAAAGCAGGATTGGGTAATGCTACAGATAAGGCACTGACAGAACTGAGGAAATGGAGTGGATAAGTAATGGAGGGATGGAAAATGCTTTGAAGGATAAAACAAAATGTTTTTCAGCTATGATGCTGTTAAAATTAGGATTGGGAAATAGTTTATTATTAGTGGCCTAGCTGGTACTGACAGTTGTGGAGATTTCACATGAATTAATTCAAGGGGGGGCTAACATTATTGGCTATACCAGGGGTGTCCAACTCTGGCGCTTCAGATGTTCATGGACTACAATTCCCATCAGCCCCAGCTGGTATGGCCAATTGTAGTCCATGAACATCTAAAGCACCCTGGGCTATACGTTAACCAATGAGAATGTACTCCTACTTTTGGTGGGTGAGTTTTTGAGCAGCAGCCCATCTGCCCCTGTGGTTGGACATCCAACTCTTAGACTCATGTGCCCTCACGAAATCTCCTTATGATCCCTTTTGCCACAGAGAGATGTTAAAGTAAAAGTGAAATTCTGGACATTAAAACTGGAAAATGCGGTGAGAGAGGCCATGTTGTAAACTTATGTTCAAATATAGTTGAACAAATAAGAGGAGAATCCTCAATAGTACAAATCCTGAATAGAGAGGCTTTATGATACAATTAAATTTATTGTGTTAAAACATGTAAAAATTCAGAGCATCCCTAAAAATCCTTGATTCGACCGTGGCCCTCAGAAGGAAGGTAAGACAGAAGCTCAGAAAATTCCAGAAATGCAATTTTAAACAGGAACTAATAGGTCTTTAAAAGAAGCTAAAGGGATTGATAAAACGAAAGGATATCATATAAGGCTGGGTTGTGTTGTCCTACCCTTCATACCCTGCCTTATGGAATAATGGATTTAATATGATTTTTCTACAATATGTACTGGCAAATGCCAACTTTCATATACTTGTATGTGTGGAGCAGAGGTCCAAACCAAAAACAGGCTAAGTGCAAAAATGCCTGTTAGCAGAATTAAATCACTTATTGAGTTATTCCAGATAACTAAGGCTGGAAGTCTCATGGACTGTATCTTGATTACCACATCCCGCCAAAGCTGCTGAATATCAGATATCAGATCTTGCATTTCCTGTACCTTTAGAAACCATCTCCTTAACAATCGATCCTTCCCTGATCCACTCAAAGCCAAATCTGAATACCTGGGCAGAGACTTTTAGAAGACACTCTGCCCAAAGCCATTCAAGGCTTCCCTGATACAATCAAAAGACAATTGGCTCTATTATCCCGGTACTTAGAAGACAATAGATGAGCTATTGATTAGCTCAGCCCAGCGATCCCAGCATGGGAAACCCAGGAAGTCCAGGAATAGAAACTTACTTGCTACAGGAATAGAAACTTACTAGCTCCCATCCCAAACTATGCTAAGGGGTATAAAAATACAGTGTACCCCAAGTCCCACAAGCACTCTACAAGCTGGCTCTCCAGGCTGGCTCTAGCTGCTGCTGGCCCCCGCTCTCCATGCTGGCATAGGAATCCTTGCCTTCTTCCAGAACTTCTCAGCTGAATTTAGGTAACGTATTAGTCTCCTGCTTCCCTTCCCAATCTATCATCCAACCTATTTTTCTACTCTTTTTATATCTTAGGAACTGTGTGTAAACTTCTCCATGTCTCCCTGTATGAATGTTTGCACCAAAAACTTATAAAACTATTTAAAATTACAATCTGGTCTCATTGCCTTCTCTGTGGAACATTTCAAGCCATTTTTCCAGTATAGCTGTCGAAAAGATCCGACCTAGCCTGCCTCTCACACTGCCAAGCAGAGTTATTCCCCGTTGCTACTTTAAAAATATATTCTGTTAAGCTAGGTAACAGTTGCTGTGGGATGCGTCAGTTGCAGCCAACTTGAACGTTTTTTGAAAACTGATAAATAAGAGGGTGATCTATGTGTGATGTTGCTGCTGTGACTTGGGAACAACATTTCTTTCAGATCAGAGGCATACCAGGCGAAAATGGCACCTGGGGCATGACTGGCTCCCTGCACCCTCCCTGGCCGGCTCCCCACACCACCACCACCCTGCCCGGCCCCAATTATGGCTCCTGCAGCTTGTTAGCTCTCGGGATTTGGTCTGGTGCCAGGCTTAGACAGCAGATGCTCCCAGAGCCTTGGATTTGTAGCCCAGTTCCTCCACCATGTGTTAGGTGGCCGGGCAGCCTCATGCTGAAGCGCCATGGCCTCAGGCCAGCTCCTGCCTTCCCGCCCTCCTTGCTGACAGGGAGGCCAGGGAGGGCAGAAGCCGGCCTGTGGCCATGGCGTCCACCTGAGCTGCCCACTGCCAAGCATGGAGAGAGCCGCCACGGTCCCCCCCGTACATGATCAAATGCCATGCGCTGTGGGACAGGAAATACCCCATGTTCCCATGGACAGTATGCCACTGTTTCAGCCATTTTAGGATTCTGCCATCCCTAATTCAAAGGTATCTAATAGTTTGGATCCAGTCAGGGTTCTTCCCACATGTGTATTCAGACTGGCTGGTTTTCAAATGATTTGTACCTGGAAATGTCACAAATGGCCCCTGCAGCTCCTCAGGCACTTGGGACTTCCTTCACTGAGAAGCTGTTATCTGAGTTGCCTCCAGTTTGTTTATTTAAAATGTTTGTCAGCTGCCTCTCTCCCTTGCAGAGCCCAAATCTTACAATATCAACAAAACTTTATTTCTAAAAGCCCAATAAAAACAACCTTTATAAAACCCATAAAAGTCACAGTCTCCAGTTAGGACTGAAAAGAACAAAAACGAGACCAGTCAAATGCCATCCTAAAGAAATCTTCAACTGCCTCTTGAAGATCGAAGGGGGCATCCCTGGGGAGGTTGTTCCATAATTGTGGGGCTGCCACCAAAAAGGCACCCACCAAATGAGCAACTCTAACTGGTGACATAGGAAGCCCTGTGATCTTAATTCCCAGGTAGGAATGTATGGGAAAAGATGATCCTTCAGATACCCTAGTCCCAAACCATGTAAGAACTTTAGAAGACAAAACCAGCACCTTGAACTGGGCTCAGTAGCCTGTGTAGTTCCTGTAGCACTGTGGACATGTACTCCAACGCTGGCCCTGACCTACAGTCTAACTGCATTCTGTAGCTTCCAAAGACTCTTCAAGGGTAGCCCTAAGTAGACAATTGGAGTCCAGTCTGTAGCCAGATCTGACTGAACCAAGAATGGGTGCAGCTGAGCAAAAGCATTCTGAGCCACAGCAGCAGCCTGGTTTTCTGAGGTGACTCTTGTGTCAAGGTACACTTCTGTGAACCTGGCTTTTCAAGGGGTGTTTTCAAGGGGTGTGTGACTCCATCCAAGGCCAGAAAGACCTTGTCTGCCTTTCTACAAACCCAAAGAGCCTCTGTTTTGTTTCAGCTTGTTCACCCTCATCCAGCCCACCAGTTCAGAACATCAGCAGCATCCTTGGAATTAGGTGGGAAAGAAAGATAGAAGTGGGTGTCATCTGCATATTGATGACACAGCAGCCCCAGCCTCCAGATGACCTCTCCCGGCAGCTCTGCACGGATACTAAACAGCACAGGGGAAAAGATGGAGCCCTGCAGCAACCCACGGACCAGTGGCCATGGGACAGAGCAGGTTTCCCCCACACCACCTTCTGAGACCAGCCCTCCCCCCAGACAGGACTTGAACTGATACTTGGGCAGACATCCCATGATGCCCCTCTCCCCACACCCTGTCTCTTCGTCGCCAGCAGCTTTTCCCCAGCTGACACTGCCCACATCAACCTGTTCAGCAAAAAAATCTCAGTTGCTTTTGCTGAACGTACTTAGAGCGGCACAGGGCCAATCCAACATCTGAGCCTCAGAGCGGTATTTCAAATTGGCATGATATATTGCTGGATATTGCTATTTGGGTACCTTCATGTTGGAAAATAGGCTTTTAAACATTATTAACTAAAAGCCCCAGTGTAAAAAAGGTCAGAGAAGAATGCCAGTCCTTGCTAAAAACACTGGTCTATTATTTATTAGGATGTCCACCCCATTCCCCCCCCCCCCTTATCTTCTTCATTTACAAGAGTACACTTAATTTACCTGAGGAGAAGGGCACAAATGCATCGTTCTTCTTGAAGCGTCCGTGCTCATCCAGAAAGTTTCCTGGGTTGAACTTCCTTGGATTTTGAAATTTGGTGGGGTCTTTCAAGACTGTGCTGAGCACTGGATAGACTTCGGTCCCCTGGGGAAGACAGAACTTTGCAAGCCAGCCTTTCGAGGTTTCAGAGAGGACACAACCTCAGAATCAGAGGAACTTTTATCCTCCCTTCCTGGTTTTAATTGTTTAAGATTAATTTAGCAAGATAATAATCCCAAACAGTCCACTCTGCAATGCAGCCATTTTCTCCAGGTGATCTGATCCTTGGCCATTAGTTGTAAAACTCTAGATCTCACCTAGAGGTTAGTGATTCTGTGACAGCAAAGGGCCATCTCAGCCAGCATCCACTTATTGGAAATTCACAAAGGACAGGACAGAAACCTGCACACCCTTCTCCTTTTCCATCCCAGGTCTCTGACCACAGCAGAGGCTATTGACTAAAACTTCAAACTCAAGTGCATCTGATCTCAATAGCCAGCACCATCGCCTCTCTCTAGCATCACATTTATTTAAAATACTTCTCTTCCTCCATTCTGCCGATGCAAGATGGCTAAATTCCAGATGTTAGTGGCTGCACAGATTCCCTGGCCTAAAGTCATCCGGTTGTCCTCAGCCACAGTCAGAGCCCTTTTGGTTCTGGCCCCAGCCTGTTGCAACTCTGAAGTGAGACCAGGGTCCTGTGGAATCGGATGCAGTTTGGCAGGGCCTGTAAGACTGGGTTGTTCTTCCAGACTGATGGTGAAAGGCAGCTATGGCCTCAGTCCCTTCTCCCTATTTACTATTGCAGTATTGCTATTCCCAGGGACGTAGGTATAGATTTTTATGGGGGGAGGGTTCGGGGGTGTGGCCACACCCCCACCTGCCCCTAGGGCATGGCCACACCTCCCCAAGCCCCGCCCCTGGCCTAGTGTTTATAAAAGCAGCTCTCCGAGGTCGGGGATGGCAGACTCCCCTGCCCTGCCCTGCCCTGCCCCTCCCCTCTGGGCAGAGGCATAGAGGGAAAATGGAGCCTGGTGCAAAATCTGAGTGCCCCCCCCCCTCCAGGCAGCCGCTGTGATGCTGGAATCCACCCCCAAACAGAATCACTTTCAATGGTGTTTAAACTAGAGAGCCCAAATTCTCCTTTTAAATCCACCTTAAAGGGAGAATCTGGGGTCCCTCGTTAAACAGTATTGAAAGTGATGCTGTTTTGGGGTGGATTATCCCCCACCCTGAAACAGCATCACTTTCAATGTGGAGTAGTGGTTAAGAGCAGGTGCATTCTAATCTGGAGGAACCGGGTTTGATTCCCTGCTCTGCCACTTGAGCTGTGGAGGCTTATATGGGGAATTCAGATTAGCCTGTACACTCCCACGCAGGCCAGCAGGGTGGCCTTGGGCTAGTCACAGCTTTTTGGAGCTCTCTCAGTCCCACCCACTTCACAGGGTGTTTGTTGTGAGGGAGCAAGGGCAAGGAGATTGTCAGCCCCTTTGAGTCTCCTACAGGAGAGAAAGGGGGGATATAAATCCAAACTCTTCTTCTTCTTCTAAACTGAGGACCTCAGATTCTCCCTTTAAATCCATGCCGAAGGGGGTGGATTTAAAAGGAGAATCTGGGGAAATTTGAGGGGGGTGCTCTGCTGTCAGGGTTGCAACTGTTCAAACTAGCAAGCACCAAACTTTTAGGAGTATCTTTAGGAGACTCTCCTAATGATACTCACCCAGGTTTGGTGAAATTTGTTGGTTCTAGGGGGTCCAAAAGTTATGAGACCCTCACTAAAGTGTAGCCCCCATCTCCTACTTTTGCTAGCTCCCAGACATTGGAAACGGGGGATGAGGGGCACTTTGCTACAAGGAGTCCATAGCTTTGGGCTACCTGGACCAAACTTCACAAAACGTGGGTGGTATCAATAAAAGACTCTCCTGATAGTAAATCCCAGCTTTGGTGAAGTTTGGTTCAGGATGTCCAAAGTTATGTATCCTCAAAGATAGCTTTGGACTCCCTGGACCAAACTTCACCGGAAACCTAGGGAGATACTCGTACAGAGGCTCTCTTGATAATAGCATCTGAGCCAGAAGTTTTTTTTTTGTGAAGTTTTACCCTTCAGCTGGTGCTGCAAAGTTATGGACCCTCAAAGGTGTAGCCCCCATTTTCTATTAGCTCCCATTGGAAACAATGGAGGATGGGGGGCACCCCCTTTGGGAGTCCATAACTTTGGACCCCCTGAACCAAACCTCACCAAACCTTGGTAGTATCATCAGGAGAGTCCCCCAAACAATCTCTGAAAGTTTGGTGCTGCTAGCCCAAACAATGCGCCCCCTGCAGGCCAAAAACCGAAAAAGCACTGAAATGTTTTAAAAACCCACAAACGGAGGGGCGGAGCTTCAGACATGAATGGGGGAGGGGGTCAAAACCCGAGGAACCCCCCCCCCTTACCTACGTCCATGGCTATTCCTATTATATTGGCCCTTGCTATGATTGGCTTCTGGTGCGTGTGAGTTTTTATTATTAGGTTTTTAACATATTTTATGTATTTAATTGCCATATTGCTATATTTGTATTTTATAGGAAGCTGCCCTGAGCCCCATTTGTCAAAAAAGGGTGGGGAAAAACTGAACAGAAGAAACAAAGAAACATTACTAATCCTGTCAAGACACACCCTTACACACCTCCCAGACTGACCTTTGGGATGATGTAACCTCTGAACTCGGTGTCGCGGGTGACCATGTGGGGCACATCCATGGGAATGAGGTCGCTCAGTCTCTGTACTTCGTGGATGACAGCATCAGTGTATGGCATCTGGTTCCGGTCTTCAATGTTTGGGGCACGGTTCTGGCCGATCACCTGGTCTATCTCCTCATGCATCTTTGCTGTTGGCATATATTGTTCATTACCTCAGTTTCCTCCCTTCCCCCATCCCCTGGATCCAGGGCAGTGGATGAAACCATGAACAAAAACCAGATGACATTTTGAAAGTATTTGTAACTCTGTTTGTGAAACTCCGTTTTGAGGAGCATGCCCCCTAAGCCAAGACAGTCATCATTATTTTACTTTGTCAAATTAGGCAGTTCACGTGGTTTCTAAAACAAAACAAAAAACTGCAAGGATCTTGACTTAAGGGAATGCACATTTAAATACAGAGGTGGTGTTGAATACACATTTAAATACAGAGGTGGTACTGAGTAGAGCATCATCCTAGAATTGGGGACAGCCAGATTCAAACCCCATTCAGTCATGAAGCTCCTTGAACCAGTGACTCTCTCTTAGACTAGCCTACCTTGTCAGAGGGTTGTGAAGGTGAAATGGGGGGGGGGATCCTGGGAGGGAGGGCAGGACAAAAAGGAAGCTCAAACAAATTCAGCCTAGAAGAAAATGATAGAAATATGATGGATCTCCCCCCCAACCCTCCCCTCACTGGCAATGAATTCTCTTGAGACACGTGAATTCTGACACATGCCCACCCCCAGTTTATAATGGCAGTGTAGTTGACCAGCACCTCCCTGTGCAGAAGTATCTTTGAATATCAGGTTGGTGTGCTTCCCAGAGCCATGTCACTGGCTACTGTTGGAAACTGGATGTTGGATTAGATTGGGGGTGTCCAACTCTGGCGCTTCAAATGTTCATGCACTACAATTGGCCATGCCAGCATGGGCTGATGGGAATTGTAGTCCATGAACATCTGAAGTGCCAGAGTTGGACACCTCTTGATTAGATCTAATCTAAAAGCTTCCATTCTTTTAAAGAGGGTTTGTTTGCACTTCTCTGGAGCTCTTATAAAAAAATAATAATGTGCCATTTCTGAACACAGAGCTAAGTCCTTCCTTAGGGCAGTTTCTCCTTAGCCCAGGGAGACTTCAAGGCGGTGTTTGTATACCCCCTGAGTCTCCCCTCCATACCTTGAACCTGGGGGTATTTCATCAAGAGCAGGAACCCGAATCTCAGGGTAGAGCTGACAGTCTCTGTCCCAGCAAAGAACAAGTTGAGGGCGGTGAGCTCCAGATTCTTGATATTGAATTCACTGGTGGGGTTGCCTTTTTCCTGAAGGTAAACAGCAGCAGGACAAAAAAAAAACATTAGGAGGTTCGCTGGCTGTCTTTATGCCAGTTTATGGTGGGACAGCCAGAGTGAGTTGTGTTTTGAGGGTGAGCAGGGGACAAGGTCACAGGATCTCTGCATTAGGAGCTAGATTCCCTTTCAGTTATTATAGGGATGCAAAACCGGTAAAACAAGTCGGTTGGCCTACAATGCATGGGGGGATTCCCCCATGGCCCTTCAAGCACTGTGGCAGGCCAGGAGGCAGGGCCCTCGATTCCCGTGTTGCCAAAGCAATGCACGTGACTGTGGAACTTGGTAAGGTGCTCTGTCTCTTGCTGGGAGACTCTAGCACCTGTTCCACAGGGGCCAATAAACACAGGTGTAGGATGGTAAAAACCCTGTTTTGTGGGGGAACTTCACACAGATCTCGCCCCTAAAATGAGTCTGCCCTGTGTTATTTCTCCCAAACCATTTTTTTAGAATAACGCTACTAGTGATTCTTTTCAAAAATCCCAAATTGCAGCCACTTGCAAGCAAACGGCTGGCAAGGAAGCGCTTTATTCACCTCCGTTTTCTTTTTTAAAATTTTTTGCAGCTTGCATCTGTGTAGCTACACAGGTGCAGATGATCGTATCATGAGACATCAGCATGGCTGTGGGGGTTCATTTACACATGCCTGCATAGCTACGAATTGGTGGGAAATAATTTTTAAAAAGAAATGAGTCTCTGTGCAAAGGCATGAGAGCAACTCAGATTGCAAAAACTGGAAAACAGGTTACGTTATCTCAACTGCAACAACTACATTTACTGTGCAGAAGGGGCCCAGGTCCATGCATGTGTAACCTCTTTCTATGGGTTCTGTGGGGCAGAACTTGGAAGGAGTTGCAAAGAACTACATTTAAAACAAAATGGTTTACTTCTCTTAACAAATAACACTTTTTAAACATTTAACATTTAACACATTACAGTCCTGTTAAGTTGCATTTTCAAGTCCTTATATTAACAGTCTACTGATATTGCCAATTCTTCTTTGCAAGTGGGTTGGCTCCTGAAGACTCCAAGGGCTTGATGAACAGGATTCAACATGATGAAGGTTTCCAGGAGAACCCATTACAACCACAAAAACCCTTAACAAGGTGTTAAGGGCTTATACAAATCAAGGTCTGAGTCTGGTTGCCTTGTCTCCTCCAAACTACATGAGCTCTGCAGCCTCCTGCTGCTTTGAGTCTCCACCCCTTTCTGGGTCAACCCATTCTGAGCATGGGGGTTTCACACAGACTCTGTCATTTGAATTTCTTTTCTTCACTGCAGGGCCATGGGAAAGTGTGGGATGCATCGGCATACCTGGGGCTTTCTGGTTCCTCCCATTGTACGGTGGCCCTAGGCCACTGTGGGATCTGGCTCCTTTGGGCTAAGTTTGTGGGCCATGTGGGGGCCAGGACTTTGCTATGAGGTACAAGGGATTTCTGACATTGGGCCCACTTGTCTTTGCTGTGGGCAAAGGCAGCCTTCTAAGATTCACAGAACTCTTAGTCAGATAGAATGGAAGGAGAATGTGCCTGTGATGAGTTGTGAGTGTGAGCACAGCAAGCTGGACTACCAGTGACTCCACCAAAATCTTTGCTTTCCTATTTGCAGAAGTGACATGCACAGCTGCTAGGAGTGGATCACTGGCGTAATGCCCATTGGGCAAGGCAGGCAGCTGCCCAGGGCATCACCTTGTGGGGGGCATCAAAATGCTGGGTTCGTTTTTGGGTATTTTAGTGGTTTTACATTTGTGGCCTGCAGGGGGCGCAGTTTCTAGGCTAGCGGCACCAGAATTTCAGCGTATCATCAGGAGACTGTCCTTATGCTACCCCCAAGTCTGGTGAGGTTTGGTTCAGGGAGTCCAAAGTTATGGACTCCCAAAGGGGGTGCCCCTATCCCCCATTGTTTCCAATGGGAGCTAATAGGAGATGGGGATACAGTTTTGAGGGTCCATAACTTTGGCCCCCCTGAACCAAACTGCACCAAATGTGGGGGGTATCATTAGGGCAGTCTCCTGATGAGACCCTGAAAGTTTTGAGACTGTGCCTTCAGAAATGTGCCCTCCACAGCCTGCAACCCCCATTGACAGCAATGCAGAAAACTCAATGAAGAACAAAGATTCTTGGGCAAATTTCTAGGATGTTCTTGTATTTTTGGATGTTTAGATAGTTTATAGATAGTTTAATACGGCCAAAGGCCAGCAAAGACAAAACAAAACAACAGCACACATTCACAACAGCAAATTACAACAATTATTACAGCTAACCATTTACATGAATGTTTGGCTTTCAGCTCATCCCTGATTAAGTAGGCCCTTGCGTTTTTTATACGCCAATGCACAGAACTTTGCTACCTGCTGGGAGATGGTTGCATCCTTGTCTTCCAACAGCATTTTCCTAATCTCTTGGTCAGGATCCTTTGCAATTATCAAGCTGTGTTGCACAAGCAGAGGTAATATAAAGAGCTCTCTTTCTGCCTTATGCAGCATGCAGTGTAACAAGATATGTATCATAGAATCAACGTCCCCAGAGTTACAAACACATTTCCTCAAATGCCAAGGGTTTTCCCAAATCTGCCTTATAAGCATAGATGATGGAAATGCGTACAAACCGCGCTCTAGAAAAGGCCCCATCGGTATTTGGCTATGGTAATATGTTGAATGTAGGGGGCCATTACAAAATGTACCACTACCAGATTTCAATGGGTCTATATAGAGCAGGAAATGAGGCATTATCATTTTGGTAGTCAATGTCAGTCCAATCAAGCTGATATACCATCTTAAGAGCTAAGGGCAAGTCCCATTCAAGCATCAGCATAGGGTTCTAAGCTCTCCAAACTGTTTAAGCTTCATGGGATAATCTTCTCCGACCAGATTGGGTATGGTGATGTTGACAGAAATGCTGGTAATAGGCCCCTGGGGTGTAGGTGGACTTTAATCCAATATTTGATGGCTCTCTTCCAGACTATAGTTTCCACTTTAGCTATTCCTGCTTCCATGTCTCAATACAGTGTTTGGACGTACATTTTGGTGTATTGGAATAGAGATCTAAGGAATGTTGTTGCAACTTTTTCCAGAGGTGTAAAGTTGGATATGTTGCCTAGTTGGGCTCCATATGTTAATTGTGGAATGGATTTTGCTGTAAACAATTTAACAGCAGCTGGAATGTATCCTCCCCCCTGGGTAACGGTAGGAATCTCAGTATTGCTTGGGCTTTGAGCAGATTGGACAAGGGATTGATATAGAGCTGTAGGTTTGCCATTATACTGGAAAAAATTACCCCCAAGTATCTGGAAGCATTTGACCTGGATCGTAATTGGATGCCCTTCTGAATGGTGTCCATCTTTCCTTCTCTGAACCTGGCATTAAAATGTGCTCATTTTGGTTTTAGAATGAATTCATTATTAGATGTTCCTCAGCACATTTTTGGGTAAGCTATTGCATTTAGGGCTCTCTTTAATCCCTAACATTTGGTTAGTGAGAGGAATTTGACAATATCGGGTCCAAGCATACATTAGAATGGGGTAGTTTTTTTCCCTGAAGGAAAGTGTAGGAGCATGAACGTCCTTATCCTTGCAAATCTATTATGAAGGAGTTGACATAAAAGTTGGAATAGGATGTGGTGCTAGAAGGGCACCTTTGCCTTGCACACCCCCTTCTTGTACTGGTATAGATGGTGTTAAGATGTCCCTCTTTGTGTCACCCTTACTCGCCAGAAGAGGTGTTCTCAATGCAGTTGGATGCCATTAGTGTGCACAAACGCATTTGTCAATATTGGTGTTTGCTAGTTTGGCCCATAGGGCGGGTCACGTAAGGGCACATTTTCATCGAGAGGCTGCCTTAGAGATCGATAAAAGGTTGCATATAGTGAGCCTCTTTGGAGTTTTAACATATATTGTCAATCAGATGGTTTAGAATCAAGCAGTGGTCCATTGCTGATCGATGCGTCCCTTTCGGAAGCCAGCCTGTTCTCTGGTCTCTCTAACAGCTTTTTTTTCTCTCCCTCGAAGCCACATACCAGAAACCTTGTAATAGGTAGTTGAGGTATATATCTTACTTATAACATTATTAAGTAAGCTTTTGATTTCGGCCTGTAGTTGGCTGGGTCCGTGATTACCCCCTTTAAATATAGGGACTATTATAAAGCTTCTTTCCAATCTGTTTGGAATATAGCTTCTGTATTATTAATATACGTGAAAAGTTCAGCTAGGATTGTAGCCCACTCAGTCAATGTTGACTTTCAATAGCTCTGAGGGATATATAGGTCATTCCCTGGGGCTTTCCCAGATTTTAAATTTGGGAAATCATAAGTGCTGACTTCTGCTTTGGTTACAGGGGGCCATGTAGGTGTGTTATCCAGCGAGATATAATGTCCCAAAGAAGGCTGGATGGTTTGTAGTAAAAAGTTTGGAAAAAATGCTCCACCCAGACTGTTATTGTTATTGAATTAAGCTAGGCTCCAATTTACTTAGATTATTATTCTGGTTTGTTAGTCTCCAAAAGTGGCAGAATCATTATTCGGATCTACCGCCTTGATTAGAGATTGCCACTTTTTGTGCATGGACATTTTTTTCTTATATTTTAGCATGGCCTTATAAGTTTTTTTTTCCCTTCCAGTACCAGTTCTTTGTTAGTCACGCCCTCTTTAGAAGCTGGATGGAATAGTCTTAGCAGGTTTCTTTTGGCCATTCTACAGTCAACATGATCAAACCATTTGTTTGTCAAAGCGGTCCCTTTTTGTTGACTAGTCACATTGCTTTTGGACAGGAGGGGTTTAAGTATTGCTGCACAGTTCGTTCACATAGGTCTCTAAAATGGCTTCCAGGTCTCCCTCTTCACACATATCTAATAGTGCAAATTTTTTTTAAGTGATACAGCATTTCATACTCTTTGATATATCTGGAAACAAACCAGTTCACAAAATAGCTTCTCATATCATCATTTCCCATTTCCTCTCAGACTGTCTTCACTTCCACTGCCAGTTCCGTGATGCATAATCCTAGATCTTGGTAGCCCGGAAACAGTAATGCGGTATCATCTAAACCAAGGGTTAATGTATGCGGGCAATTCAAAATTTCAGGGTATCATCTGGAGATGATGGCACTTCCCAAGTGCCTGGTGCAGTTTGGTTCAGGGGTTCCACAGTTATGGACCCTCAAAGGGTAGCCCCCATCTCCTTAGAAAAGAATGGGGGATGGGGCACCCCCTTTGAGGGTCCATAACTTTGGACCCCCTAAACCAAACTGCACCAAGCTTTGGGGAGTACCCATAGAGACAGTTTCCAGATGATGACCCTGGAAATTCTGGTGCCGATACATCCAAAAATGCGCCCCCCTGCAGGAAACATCCCAGAAATTTGCCCAAGAATCTTTTAGAGTTATGCAATTGAGTTTTCTGTATTAGCTGTCCCATTTATTATAATTTATTTATTTATTTATTTATTTATTTATTTATTTTCTTATTTATTTATTTATTTATTTATTTATTTTATTTATTTATTTCTCCAGTCTTATAGATCCAGCCCAACCTCCCATGGGGTTGCAGGCTTGGGGACATTTCCCGAAGGCACAGTCTCAGAAACTTTCAGGGTCTGTCATCATGAGACTGCCCTGATGATACCCCCCAGATTTGGTGCAGTTTGGTTCAGGGGAGCCAAAGTTATGGACCCTGAAAACTGTAGCTCCCATCTCCTATTAGCTCCCATTGGAAACAATGGGGGATGGGGTGCCCCTTTGGGAGTCCATAACTTTGGACTCCTTAGAACCAAACCTCACCAAACTTCTGGCAGGCAGGTAGCATAGAAGACAGATCTCCTGATGATATGCAGTTGGAAATTATGGGTGCTGATTAATGTCTAAAAAGGCACTCCCTGCAGGGGCAAATCTTTCAATGTCCTGGTGCAAAAACATTTTTGGTCATGGTGGAGTGGCCGCCCATGGGGGGGGGGGGCATCCAACTCAGGTTTTGCCCAGGGCTACAGTTTGCCCAGGGCTGCCTCGTTACGCCACTGAGTGGATTGCCAGAAGTGGCTGAGAACATTTTCATGGCTGATAGCAAAGCCTCAATCTCGATTTGAGCCATTGTCTTTTAAAGGAATTGCTACCATTTTACTTCTTTGGCACATCTTTCCAAGCCGTGAATGCTGAGTATTTTGTAAAATGCTCCCCAGCAAAGCTGCAGAGTCTGCAGACGGCCACTTAGTCAGCCTGAGAGCTCCCTGTTTGGCAGAGGCATAGCTAAGGGAAATGGAGCCCGGTGCAAAATAAGAGTTTTGCTCCCCCCCATGTTCATTTGTGTATTTTGTATTTTTTAGTGTTTTTACAGTTTTCGGCCGTCAGGGGGTGTAGTTTTTAGGCTAGCAGCAACCAAATTTCAGGGTATCTTTAGGAAACTCTCCTGATGATACCTCCCAGGTTTGGTGAAGTTTGGTTAAGGGGGTCCAAAGGTATGGACCGTCAAAGGGTAGCCCCATCTACTATTAGCTCCCAGTAGAAACAATGGGGGATGGGACACCTTCTTTGGGGGTCCATAACTTTGGACCCCCTGAACCAAACTTCACCAAACTTGGCTGGTATCAGCATGAGTGTTGCCGGACGATATCCTGAAATTTTTGGTGCTGCTGTCCTAAAAACTACACCCCCTGTCAGCCGACAAAGTAAAAACACTAAAAAGATCAAAAATACATTTTTGCTGCCCCCCCGCCCCGCCCCGTGGTAGCCACGCCATTGCTGTTTGGTCAGCTAGGTACCCTTCCAGGTATATCTACCAGCATACCTTTTCCATCTGGATTAGGAAGCAGTCTATGAAGTCCCGTGGGGAGTTTAGGTCTAAAGTTTCTTGGTTCTTCTTCACTTTCCCGGCAATGAAGAGCCTCATGTCTTCTAGCATGTCATAGATCTTGGTGTGGGGGCCAGGGAAGTACTTCAGGAAGCTGGCATAGATGTCGTAGAACTGCAGGAGGAGGAGGAGGGGGCAAGGATCAGATGTGATCAGCTATTTATTTAATCTCACAGCTGGAAGGAACCACCAGGGTCCAAACCACTGTTGATGCAGGGGCTACTGCTATAATGTCCCTGACAAACAATTCCTGCTGGCTTGTGGGCTCAACAGAGTTTACACCTGAAGCAGTAACACTTGAGGTGGCATTTAAAAGCCACGGGGAATTATTTGCATCTTTTTAGCATTCTGGCAAAAAAGAGAGGAAAAAAGTCTGATGTCCATTTCCAAGCCATTGAGTGGGCTACTGAGGAATCACAGAATATTCACAAGCATTCCACATTCATTGCAGTGAGCATGCCATCTGTTGTTTGTTTGTTTGTTTGGTTGATTGATTGATTGATTGATTGATTGGTTTTCAAAAGATCTTAGAGCTGGAAAATTTGTGTGCCACTGTTGGCAAACATGGGACAGAAGGCCCCTTTCAGAGGGCTGGAGAGACAAGAAGACAGAAAGGGACTCAGGGAAGGAAGAGGGATGGGTTTTGCACACAGATTTGAAATGGGTGGCAGGTATCTGATAAACAGCATTTAGCCCCATGGGAACCAGCGCCTGTCTCTTCCACCAGCTGGAAGTAGGGTTTTTGCAGGGGGGGGGGGAAGGGGGATGCTACCTGAGCCCAAGCAGTGCTCATCTCCCGGAAGCTGTTGTTCATAATCTCCATCATGGCCTGGAATTCCTTGTCTTCATAGTCAAAGCGGTTGCCAAAGACAATGGAGCAGATGACATTGGAGACCGCACGACTCAAGATGTAGGTGGGGTCAAAGAGCTTCTCTGGAAGAGAGCAAGGCAAGAGAACACAGAGGCACATTAAGCTGCCACCCACTGAATCAGAGCCCGGGTCCACTGAAGATGGAGTTGTCTACTCAGAGCAGCATCAGCTCTCCAGGGTCTCAGGCAGACGTCACCTGCTGCCTGGTCCTTTCAACTGGAGATGCTGGAGACAGAAGCTGCATGCAAAGCAGCTACTCTTCCACAGGACTTGCTCTAAGCTTTCTTTCTCCTCTATCTCACAGACGCCTGTGCTCTAGCACAAAGTCTGCAACCTTATGAGCACTTCCTAAGGTTTTGTTCTAACTGAAAAAAAAAAGCTTAACATGCAAGAAGGAAGGGGGGATGAGAATGATTAGAGAATTAAGGCAACGAGGCATCTTTGAGATAAGGAAATGCCTATACACCTGAAGCAAAAAGTCTACAAGACCACGGTCCTCCTTGTAGCGCTCTATGGGTCAGAGTGCTGGCCTGTAACAAAAGCGGCTGAGAGATGACTCCATGTCATGGAAATGCGCACTACTCGCTGGACGCTGGGTTATCCCTCCTTGACCACATCACCCATGACATGGTCCGAAAACAATTTGGCATTGTGCTCATCAAGGCAAAAATGAGAGAGAGGAGCCTGCACTGGTTTGGCCATTTCTGACAACAGCCCTGGACACTGTCGCCAGCATTGCCTGACACACAGAGGTTACTGGTTGGCAGCCACGCAGACGATGGCAAGATACCATCAATGTGAATCTGAAAGTCAAGACTGTCAAGGCTGTCAAGACTGTGCCTGTCAGTAGATGGGTGGCAAGCATGGCAAGGGGAGAATGGTTTATCACTGCTTGTTACTTTACAGACATCCGGGGCTCTCTCCCCACTTCCCAGGACAGCCTGGCCACAGATCTTATCTGGAGGGGAGTGTGAACTGTGCTTTGAAGTGGGGAAGGTAGTGGCCATTTGGCTCTGGGGGAGGGGGCAGTAGAGAATATAGGCAGTGGGTTTGAGCAGGAATCTTCAGGTTCCTCTTTGCTGATATTCGGCCTTCACTGTGAAGTAAAGACTTTAGAACAAATCTACAGTTTCTATAATTTTCGGACTTGAGGTCTGACATTGGCTTGCAACAAGACATTGTGCTTGATTGAGAGAAGTGGCGTTCAAAAATCCGAGCAGCGGGCCCTGCATTAGTGGGACAGGGCTAGGAAGAAGAAGACTGACAGGAAGGAGAAGCGGGTAGGGAAAAATAAGATGAGAAACGAAAAAAATCTTTATTACATGAATGATTGTTAAGGACAGAGGCTTCTGGTAAAACTGAGAACGCACTCCCCTGATTATTATTGTGAGTTCTACATGGTGGACCTCGGGATGGAAAGTTCTGCAGCTGTCAGAGAGTACAGAGTCCTCACAAAATGGCTGCTTTAATTTCCCTGCATATTTGCTGGAACAGGTTTCAGCAGACCCGCAAATAGTTTAAACAAGGCTGAAAAGTTTGGGTGCTGTGTGGTTTCCGGGC
The DNA here is from genome assembly GCF_021028975.2 of Sphaerodactylus townsendi. Taxonomy (NCBI): domain Eukaryota; kingdom Metazoa; phylum Chordata; class Lepidosauria; order Squamata; family Sphaerodactylidae; genus Sphaerodactylus; species Sphaerodactylus townsendi. The sequence goes on along the minus strand of NC_059430.1, from coordinate 133,713,678 downwards.
TGTATGGCCGTGTTCTAGCAGCATTCTCTCCTGACGCTTCGCCTGCATCTGTGGCTGGCATCTTCAGAGGATCAGAGATGCAGGTGAAACGTCAGGAGAGAATGCTGCTAGAACACGGCCATACAGCCCGGAAACCACACAGCACCCAAGTGATTCCGGCCGTGAAAGCCTTCGACAATACAAGGCTGAAAAGTTTAAACAGGCTCAGTCTCTGGAACCAGCAGAGAGGAGTAGCAGTGGAGAAGAGGACTGGGCCAGGAAGAGCAGAGTGAGCTCTGGTTCTCATTTTGGAGGGCTTTTCTCAAAGCCACATCTTTTTAAACAGTATATTTTAACAGGGTTTAGCAGGGGTTATCTTTTTTTCTCCTTGTAAGGCTGCTGAAATGTGGGGCTTAACAGGGGTTAGCAGGGGTTATCTCTTTTTTCCTTATTTTAAAAAAACTAAATAAGGACGTATCTTGAGGAATAGCAGGTGCAGATAACTCAAGGGAGGCACTAATTAAAAGTTTAATATTTAAATATCTAAACAAAATCAGATATGAAGGCAGGAAGCCAGCAGGGGGATGGAGGCTTTCCAGTGTTTTGCACTGAGTGTCACATGAATGACTATCTGCCACTAGGACAGAAGTTGTGGTTGTGCCCTCGCTGCAGTGAACTCCTGGCACTCAGGGAACGTGTGCGTTTTCTTGAAGCCAAGGTGGCAGACCTGGATAAGCTGAGAGAGGCAGAGAGGGTGACAGACGAGGCTTTCAGGGACCTAACAGCCGGGTCCCACTCCCAAGGTGACATCTCTTCAGATGTCATGGAGAATGAAGGTCTTGGGGACAGAGGGTGCCAGTCTGAGGTGGGGGAAGATGCTCCCTTAGATGGGACCCTTCCTTAGCTGGTGATCAGCTATCCTCTTGCACTGAGAATACCCCTCGGGGAGGTGGGGGGCTCCTCGTAGTAGGTGATTTGATCATTAGAAATGTAGGGAGTTGGGTTTGTGAGAGGCGTGATGTCCGCATGGTGACTTGCCTGCCTGGTGCAAAGGTTGCAGCTGTCACGCTTTGTCTAGATAGGCCATTTGGCTCTATCTGTGCTGGGGTGGAGTCAGCAGTTGTGATCCACATTGGCACCAACGACATTGGGAAATGTAGCCGGGAGGTTCTGGAAGCTAAATTTAGGCTGCTAGGAAACAGGTTGAAGTCCAGGACCCCCAAGGTGGCATTCTCGAGGAAAATGCACTACCTGTTCCATCAGCTAGCCAGAGGCTGAAGCTAGGCAAGCGGAGATACAGGGTCTCAATGCATGGATGAAAAGATGGTGTAAGGCAGAGGGTTTCAGATTTGTCAGGAACTGGGGAACCTTTTAGGACAAGGCAGGCCTGTACAAAAGGGACAGGCTTCATCTTAACCAAAGAGGAACCAGGCTGCTGGCGCTCAATGTTAAAAAGGTAGCAGAACAGCTTTTAAACTGATCCCTGGGGGAAAGCCAATAGGTGCTGAGGTGACTTTGGTTTGGAATACAGTATCTATGGGGATGCAAGCAGAGAGGGAGGTTTTTCTAAATCAACCACATACAAGTGAGGAACATAGCAATGTGCATGTGATAAGGGATAGTGTCTACAAAAGACTTGAGGGTAAAGCACATAAATCCCAGGTTAGGGACAGAGACAGGGTATATAGGTGTCTCTATGCTAATAGTAGAAGCCTTTGATTTACAAAGGGGGAGCTGGAGTACAGAGTTTTGAAGAAGGACATTGATTATAGTGGGTATTACAGAGACATGGTGGAATGAGGAGAACCAGTGGGATGCTGTTATCCCAGGTTACAGACTCTACAGGAAGGATAGGACAGGGCGCATTGCAGGTGGAGTTGCCCTTTACATAAAAGAGAGCACAGTATCACATAAAATAGACAATGCAAGGGGAGCTGATTCTCTTACAGAATCACTGTGGATATCAATACCAGGTGTGAAGGATAGTTTAATAATAGGAATATATTATCGTTCCCCTGACCAATGAGCACAAGAAAATTCTGAGATGGAAAAAGAAATTAGAGAGGCCAACAAAAGCAAAAACGTAGTGGTAATGGGCAATTTTAACTATCCCCATATAAACTGGAAAAATGCATGTTCAGGTCATAGTAAGGAGAGAGCATTCCTGGATATGCTAAATGACTGTGGCTTAGAGCAGATGGTTGTGGAACCAACCAGGGGAGAGGTGATCCTAGATCTAATTCTATGTTGGACCCAGTGTAAGGTTGCAGTTCAACATTGGAGAAGTTCCTGCTGAAGTTTCTGGCGGAACGCCCGGGAAGGGGAATTTCACTGTTGTGGTTATCTTGCTTTTGCTCGCTTGCCTGTGTGAAAATGTCTGTGTGAGATTCTGTGTGAGAACCTGAATTGATTATCTTCTTTTGGCAGGAGCTTGCTGGGGGGCTAGTTCTCACATTGCCTGTGCCTGACTAAGAATGCCAGCTCAATAAAGAACTTAACGTGGTTACTTTTGACTGGACTTTACTGGCTCGTTACACCCAGGACCTGGTGCAGGAAGTCAGTGTTGTCGAGCCAATAGGGAACAGTGACCACAATGCTGTCAGATTCAGTATCTCTGCATGCGAACAAGTGACAATTACTAATGTAGTTACATTCGCCTTCAGAAAGGGAAATTTCTCAAAGAGGAGGGGGATAGTGTGCAGGAAGCTGAAAGGGAAAATCAAGAGAGTCAAAACTTTCCAAGATGCTTGTGTCAGGATGGGCCCCTTGGCTCATTCTCCCCTCCCCCTTTCAGCCTTCCAGGAAACGAAAGGTAAAATGCAGCCACAGCTCTCCAAGGTGTGGCCAATCCCCTATCCTTTGTAATGTTAATTCTGTATTTGAATGTTGGCATTCTTCCCTTAATGATCTTACTGTGTAATGATCTTACTGTGACTGCGTCTCTTGGGCTTGGCAAGGGGGCAGGCCAACAGCAACAGGAATTTAAGGTTTGGTTATTTCTATATTTTTCAGAATTCATCTATTTCTCACATGCTTCAGTTCTCAATAAAGTCTTACATTTTTTTTAAAGAAAAACTACAGGTTGCTTTATTTTGGGACTGCGGTCTCACAGCTTGGAGGTTATTTAAAATGCAGTAATAAAAGCTCAACTGGAAGCTGAAAGGGAAAATCAGGTGAGTCAAAACTATCCAAGATGCTTGGAGGTTATTTAAAAACACAGTAATAAAAGTCCAGCTAGAATGTGTCCCGCAGGTTAGAAAAGGCAGCCCCCAGTCCAAAAGAAAGCCACCATGGTTAACAAGGGAGGCTGAGGAAATTATCAGAAAAAACAAAATGTCTTTTAGAAAATGGAAGTCCAGCTTGACTGATGAAAAATATGAGAGGGAACACAAATGGTGGCAAAAGAGAAGCAAGTTAGCTGTAAGGGAGACAAAAAGGGATTATGAGGAACGCATGGCTGCAAACATTAACAAACAGTTCTTCAAGTATATCAAAAGTAGGAAGCCAGCAAGGGAAGCGGTAGGCCCGTTAGATGACAAAGGAACAAAAGGTGTGCTAAAAGATTACAGGGAGATTGCAGAAAAGCTGAATGAATTCTTTGCATCTGTCTTCACCCAAGAGGAGATGAGGAAAATTCCTGCACCTGAATCAAGCTTCTTAGGAGGCGAATCCAAGTAACTAGCAAAGGTAGTGGTAGACAAGGAAGAAGTTCTGGCAGCCATTGATAAACTAAGTGCTACCCAATCCCCTGTCCCAGATTGTATTCACCCTATTCTTAAAGAGCTCAAGCATGAAATTGCTGATCTTCTCACTTTAATATGCAACTTATCCCTGAAATCTGCCTCCATCCCTAAAGACTGGAAGGTGGTCAATGTCACACCAATCTTTAAGAAAGGATCTCGGGGGGACCCAGGAAATTACAGGCCAGTCAGTTTGACATGGTAGTAGAATCTATCATTAAAGATAACATTATTAAAAATATAGAAAAGTAAGACTTGCTGAGAAAGAGTCAGCATGGCTTTTGCAGAGGCAAGTCCTGTCTTACAAACTTACTAGAGGGTGTAAACAGGCATGTGGATAAGGGGGAACCAGTGGGCATTGTCTACTTGGATTTCCAAAAGGCTTTTGACAAAGTTCCTCACCAGAGACTGTTGAGAAAACTCAGCAATGAAGGAATAAGAGGGGAAGTCCTCCTATGGATTAAAAACTGGTTGAGAAACAGGAAGCAAAGGGTGGGTGTAAATGGGAAGTTCTCACAATGGAGAGATGTAGGGAGTGGTGTCCCCCAAGGATCCGTTTTGGGACCAGTGCTCTTTAACCTATTCATAAATGACCTGGAAGTAGGGGTGGGTAGCGTGGTGGCCAAGTTTGTGGATGATACCAAATTATGTAGGGTGGTGAGAATCGCAAAGGATTGCGAAGAGCTCCAAGCGGACCTTGATAAATTAGGTGATTGGGCTAAGAAATGGCAAATGCAGTTCAATGTAGCAAAATGTAAAGCGATGCACATGGGGCAAAAAATCCAAACTTCACATACACGCTACAGGGGTCAGTGCTATCAGTCACACACCAGGAAAGGGATTTGGGCGTCTTAGTTGATAGTTCCATGCAAATGTCAACACGCATGGCAGCTGTGAAGAAGGCAAACTCTATGCTGGGGATAATTAGGAAAGGAGTTGATAATAAAACTGCAAGGATTGTCATGCCCTTATATAAAGCCGTGGTGTGACCGCACTTGGAGTACTGTGTTCAGTTCTGGTCCCACATCTCAAAAAGGATATCAAAGAGATAGAAAAAAGTGCAGAGAAGGTCAAACTTGAGGATGATTGAGGGATTGGAGCACCTTCCTTATGAGGAGAGGCTGCAGTGTTTGGGACTCTTTAGTTTGGAGAGGAGACGGCTGAGGGGGGATATGATTGAAGTCTATAAAATTATGCATGGGGTAGAAAATGTTGACAGAGAGAAATGTTTCTCTCTTTCTCACAGTACTAGAACCAGGGGGCATTAATTGAAAATGCTGGGGGAAAGAATTAGGACTAATAAAAGGAAACGCTTCCTTCCACACAACGCAGGCCAGTTGGTGTTTCTCGTGAATATGCTGCCACAGGAGGTGGTGATGGCCACTAACCTGGATAGCTTTAAAAAGGGCTTGGACAGATTGATGGAGGAGAAGTCGATCTATGGCTACCAATTTGATCCTCCTTGATCTCAGATTGCAAATGCCTTAGCACACCAGGTGCTCAGGAGCAGCAGCAGCAGGCCATTGCTTTCACATCCTGATTTTGAGCTCCCAAAGGCACCTGGTGGGCCACTGCGGGTAGCAGAGTGCTGGACTAGATGGACTCTGGTCTTATGTTCTTATGTTCTTAAAAACCACCCATTTTGGACGGTCAGCATTGGCTGTGGGCAACTTGGAGAGTGCTTCTCTAACCTTCTGATTATCTAGGCATGACAGGAATAGAAGATCAAAACAAAAATATCTACTTTTTATCTTCTATATATATAAAAATCTATCAGTTCATTTTTCTGCTGACAGATAATCTCCCAAACTACTGGACCGATTGCTTTGAAATTTTCACACAACGTCGCATTCACGTGCTGCCAGGTTTGCATACTGTTTCCACACCTCCTGTTCTGTACATGTCACAACTGTGGCCATTATTGTGAATCTGCCACACCTGCGACAGTTGGAACCACAGTTCTGTTCCGCAACAGCGCCATCTGCTGGCTGTCAAAGCAACACCCTCTGATACAAGGGAAACAACCATGCCTTCTATTCCAGACTCTTCCAGAGTATTCCAGCCTTTCTCAAAGCAAAAAGGACTTTCAAATCCCCACAGGCTAACCATATATATGACCGCCTGGAATGTGCATTAGTACGTGAGAGAATTCACACCACCTGCAAAGAACTTGCAGCCATAGACAAGGTGTTACTACTTCTCCACATCCACATCAGTCAAAAAATGAGAAGCCAGGACTGGGACAAAATTGACAACCTCACCTACAGAAAAATGGAGAAAGACATTGCCAGCCACACAAAAAGCAGAGGAATTAAGAGGAGAAACAGCAAGAATATTGCGAAAAGCAAAACTTCCTCCCAGTAATATTACACGAAAGGAAAGAAATGCTATTAAGAATCTCAGCTCAGATCCAGAAATCATCACACTTCCAGCAGACAAGGGAAATGCAACAGTAATCATGAAGACTGAACAATATAAAGAAAAAAATCAGAGAACTCCTGGATCCCACAACATACAAAAAACTGAAACCAACCAAGAAAATCACTCGCCAAACCATCACATTGATTAAGAGCTCCTCCATTCAACCAGACACATGCCAACGACTCTGCAAGTCAGGGAAGCTCTTTCCACCGCAGTTATATGGACTCCCCAAAATCCACAAGGAATCCATCCCACTCAGACCTATTGTGAGTGCGATTGGTTCCCCCACATATGAACTGGCAAAATTCTTGACTTCACAGTTACAAAGCCACATTGGACACACAGCGCATTATGTTAAAGACTCAGCCCACTTCATCAAGAAAATTAGCAATCTCCATCTCAACCCTAGTGACAGACTTATCAGCTTTGATGTTGTCTCACTGTTCACCAAAGTTCCAGTGTGTAGTGATGCACTGCTGACCCAGCAGCACCGTGGTAGAACGTTGGGACGCCAATGGATCTACGGCCTTGCTGGTCGCACCGCACCCCCACTCCTCATCCCCCTATGAGTCACGGGTCATGAACTGTCTGGCTCAGTCACCGGGCGCAGGGACAATGGTCTTGCCCCCAGGTGAGGATTAGGCTCAGACGCTTACGCTCCTCTCCGCACGTAGCCAGGTGAGATCATGCATCACATGATGATCTCCAGGTCTCCCGGTCTCCCGCTCATCTCCCTACCCACCTCCTTTACACGCCCACAATGAAACCCTAATAAAAGGTGCGAGAGACCAGCACAGGGCAGAGTTGTCAGGATCATGAAAACCCGCGCTTCCTGTTGCTGACGCTCTCCGCCAGATGAAACCTCCTCCGCGTCTCGCCTATTCCTTAGCGACGACCCTGCGGGGTTGACTACACCAGTGAAAGACACACTTGCACTCATCAGCCAAATGTTTCCAGATGACATCACAGCTTTATTTCAACACTGCCTAACAACCAGCTACTTCCAATGGGACAATGATTATTATGAGCAGACCGATGGCATGGCCATGGGAAGCCCCCTCAGCCCAGTGATAGCCAATTTTTACATGGAACATTTTGAGAAACAAGCCCTCAACACAGCACCTAGGAAATCTGCAACTTGGTTCCGATTTGTGGGTGACACTTTTACAATCTGGAGCCATGGTGAGGAGGAACTGCTGAATTTTCTGAACCACCTTAACAGCATCCACCCAAACATACAATTTACCATAGAAACTGAAAAAGAAGGGAAACTGCCTTTTTTAGATGTCTTGGTCTTTTGGAGACCCAACCACCAACTGGGCCACACAGTATACAGAAAACCGACACACACAGACTGGTATCTACATAAAAACTCCAATCATCATCCACAACAGAAAAGGGGCATAATCAAAACTCTGACAGATCGTGCAAAACGAATCTGTGAACCTCATCTCCTCCCTGATGAAATCAACCATCTAGACTGGGCTTTGCAGGCTAACGGCTACTTCACAACAGAAATCAGAAGAGCTTTAAGACCAAGAGAAACCCAGAGGACTAAGGAGAAACAGTCTACCACAGGAAAAATATTTCTACCATACATCAAGGGAATCACAGATCAAATAGGGAAACTGATGAAAACCATTTTCAAACCCACCAGGAAAATACAGCAGATGCTACGCTCAATAAAGGACAAGAGAGACCCCCTCACTTCTGCAGGAGTATATTGCATACCCTGTAGCTGTGGAAAGGTCTACATAGGAACCACAAAACACAGCATTCAGACCCGTATTAAGGAACACGAAAGACACTGTCGGCTTAACCATCCTGAAAAATCTGCAGTTGCAGAACATGGGTTAAGCAATTCTTAAATTCTGGACAATTCAGAAGCCTACTATGTCAGACTGCACAGGGAGGCCATTGAAATTCACAAACACCAGGACAACTTCAATAAGAAAGGAGATTAGCAGGGCCTGGCTCCCAGTACTTAAAAAATGGACTGATAATGCACTCAACCACACCTTTGCACTCAACCACACCTTTGCATAGCAAGTTCCACCCAAACAGTTAATGACTGGTTCCCCACCCTGGGACATGGACAATATACCACACTAAACTTTCCCTTCTCACTTAGACCCAGTGAGAAACAGACTTTTCTCTGTGATACACCTCTGAAGATGCCAGCCACAGATGCAAGCGAAACGTTAGGAACAAAATCTACCAGACCACAGCCACACAGCCCGGAAAACCCTCCAGAACCAACCATGCCTTCCTTAAAAACTGCTGCCATCTGGAGTGAAAGGGATGGGGCCCGCAATCTGGACATGACCCACCCACCCTAGCGGAGGAAGGGGAAGATGAGGGAGAGTCTGGGGATTTTCTGGACCAAACGCTCTGACACAACGTAGCTCATGCCTCCCAGCGTGTTTTAAGCTAGGTAATTCGCCTGCAAGGGAAGGGAGTGAAAGGGACAGGGACAGCCACCTAGACATGGCCCACCCACCCTAGCAGAGGAAGGGGAACGTTAGGGAGGGATGGGGCAGGGTGCCATGCAAGGGAATGGGAGAGAGGGAGGGGAGCGAGGGGCCCCTTGCCCCTCCCTTGCAAGCATTGTGCAATGATACATGTTCGAACCGTTCGCTTCCCCTTTTCTTTCTTTTCCACTTCACCAGACTGAGCCACAGCAACGCGTGGCCGGGCCCGCTAGTACATAATAAAACATTTGGGAGTGAATCTACTAGACTGGTAGAGAGGTACATCACAGAATTGGACATTGAGTTAGAACTGACAATGCTCAAATTGCACAAACATTTTTACATCTTTATAACTCCCTGCCCACAGTGTTCTCTTTGGGTACACTCAGTTTGTAAGCCTGTCCATCTGCTTGGCTGGACTGAGGCCTAATCTCAGTCTGTCTGAGAGATGTTGAACCCCACTCATGTGACATGAGAGCAGAGGTGGAATTCAGGGGGTTCTGAAGGTTCTGTAGAACCTGTTGTTAAAATTTTATTTTTCACTTTTTTAATACAATATTTTATTAAGCATTAATATTTTAATACTTAAAAAAGTGATATTAATAATATTTTAATACTTTTTAACAGTCATTATTTTAATCCCACCACCATCGGAACCTGTTCTTAAAATATTTGAATCCCACCACTGCATGAGAGGTCTGAAGGAAGTGGAACAAAATGAATGCTGACAAACAGAAACAACAATGCAGCAAATCAGCTGCCTGGGAATTGTAGCATGACACAACGGAGATCTGTGACCTGTACTGCTGTCTCTGTTGCACTTGAGAGGAGCTAGTAGAGTAAGAGTTCATGACTGAGTACAAGGCAGCTACACAAACAGTTGGAAATATAGTAGACCTGTTCTGCACTGAGGTGTTTGCTGAGAGAGACTTGAACATACTGGCTCACCCAGATGACATTCTGCTAAAGGGCTGAGAAGGAAGAAATCCCCTGAAGGGCTGCTAAGAAGAAGTGTAGGTGCAAGAGACAGTAGTTGAATACAGGTTGCGAGAGTGGAGCCCAGTCTTCATTAAACAACTTGCTTTTGGAAAGAGCCTGCTGACTAGGGCAAGTATAAGCTTTGTATGCATCCATAAAGATGCAACTGGACAGAACATCCCAGTCACAAGGTGTCACAGGTCCACTCCACACGGGCCATTAGGCACTGGTTAGAACGGGGGGGAAATCTGTTTTGGGAAGGCACTTTGCACAGATCCCGCCCCTAAAGTGAGTCTGCTCTGTGTTATTTCTACCAAGCCGGGGTTTTTTTGAGAATCGCACTATTTGTGAGTCTTTGAAAAATCCCTGGTTGCAGCCACTTGTGAGCGAATGGCCAGGCAGGAGGCGCTTTATTGGGCTGTGCTTTCCTTTTTAAAAATTGTGTGGCTTACATCTGCATAGCCACACCAGTGCAGATGGTTGTATCATGATATCATAAGGTCATTATGGTTGTGGGCATTTATTTGTGCATGTCTGCGTAGCCAAGCATTGATGGGAGGTAAATTAAAAAAATAGACGCACCTTCATACAAAGGCGCAACAGCAATCTGCATTGTTTCCATGGGCTCCAATCGCTGCCTGCACGGATGCATGCAAATGCAAAAAAAAGAGGAAAGTAGGTTACTTTATTCTGACTGCAACCCACTTTGCATTTGCTGTGTGGAAGGGGCCATAGTCCCACCATACACTGCATTAGTCAGGCTGCGTGTGGAGTCCTGTGTGCAGTTCTGGAGGCGTCACTTCAAAAAGCACATGGAGCAGGTGCAAAGGAAAGCAACAAGGATGCTCTGGGACCTGGAGGTGGGAGGAAAGTCTGAAGGACTTCAGGATGTTAAGTCAGGAGAAGAGAAGGTTGAGGGACATGATTTCTCTCTTAAAGTATTTGAAGGGAGGAGGACAGGGGACTGTTCCTGTTGGCAGCAGAGGAGAGGACCTGCAATAGTGGGTATAAATTATGGGCAGAAAGGTACCAAACTGGATATTAGGGGGAAAAGAAATTTACAGGAAAAGTTGTGCATCACTGGAATGAGCTGCCTAGGGAGGTGGTGAGCTCCCCCGCACTGGCAGTCTTTAAGCGGCAGCTGGACAGACACTTGTCTGGGATGCTCTCAGTTGATCCTGCACTGAGCAGGGGGCTGGACTAGATGGCCTCCATGGCCCCTTCTAACACTTTGATTCTATGATTCCGTGGAGGCAAAAACACAGTTGTCCTGCTTTTCTTTAGCCCATTTGGTCAGTTGGTTGTTAATCTATTGTATATCCTCTCTACCTAAATTTTCTTTCTGGTGCCAATTTTATACCAGAATGAAAAAAAAAAAGAGATTGATCCAAGACTGCTAGTGCAAAACGAGGATACATTCTGTCACACACTGGTTTGTGCCATCCAAGAAAGCTTACATCACCGCTTACATCATCACTGCTAGCCTAGCTCACACACCTCACGCATCATTTGCTAGCATTTCATTCACCACTACATACCCATCTGCACCTACTGATGAACCTTTAGGGTTTGCTGATGCTGCACAAGAAATGTTCTCATCTCATAACCCTTCATCTGCCAATAATCAGGAAGAAATTGGGGCACTCCCACTGTTGTTGGAGATGCTGAAAGCAATACATCCAATCCAACTCAGTGTGGAGTAGTGTCAAATCAGAAGGGTGTTATGAAACCAGCATCCAAATTAGACAGCACCGTTAAACATTTTCATCTAAATGGCCAACACTATATTAAAAGCAGAATATATTTGAAGTTTTCTGTAACAGCAAAATTATTTTCAAAGATGACTTAGGTTACCACCCCCCATTGCAAAAGAAGCTGGAACTATTTCCAGGACTGAGACAATTCAAAAACTTTTGAGCAATGCTGTCACACTGAAAGCACTATATGTGCCAGCAAGTATAAGGCAACTGTTGAGACAGCACATATTTCTTCTATGGGGAAAGAAATGTGCAAGGTGAATGAAAAACTGGCAGACAACATTGGTGGCCTCCTCCTGTACCCCCCTGGAGAGGCAAAGAAACTGGTAATGTGTATATATTAATTTCCTGCAAGAATAGTTGTGAGAAGGTTAGCCTCTGTTTTTTTTAATAATTTTATAATAACAAGACTGAGATGGGCTTCAGGTACTCCAAGTGCCCACAAGTGCCATGGGGTGGGGGGGCACCCTGCTTTGGGCACTCACCATTGGCATCACGTAGAAGGCAGAAAATTGCCCCCACATTCCTCCCCCCACCCCCGCCAGGCAGAAGCCCAGAGCAGCCTAGTGGGCCCAGCCAGGCTGCTTTTTCAGGATGCCACTCTTTGCAGCAGGCTGAACTACAAGGTTTGTGCAAAGAGTCAATGACAGCTTCACTGGGCTTTTATGCACTTGTAGTCTCCTTCATATGGAGTGTACATTCCCTTTGGGTTGAATTCTTGGCTATTCACCCACTTACCCCTCTGCAGAACTCACTGTGATGTCAGATCTGAGAATGTTCAGTTTCTGAAGGTTCTCAAAGCCTGACTTTTTAGGGAAAATGAAAGGAAAATGAAGGGAATCAATGGTCCTTTATGCATGCGCTACTTACCCCACAGCTATTTGCATTGCAGTGGGTTTTCCCCACTTTTTTGTTTATGCCTGAGATTCTCCTGCTGCAGAATATCCCTAGCTGAGCCAATCCATCATTTTGTCCACCCCCGTTTCCTTGTTCTCTCCATGCAATCTTCATCTGGAGAGGTTACTGGCTGCTGCCTCCTCCTTCTTTTTCATCTTCTTGGCGCCATTTGTGGTCTAGCATTAATTTGCTAGTCATGTAAGTTTCATGTCAATTTTGGGGTCTAGCGCTCCAGTGATAGACCCTCAGTGTGAAAATAAAAACAGTCCTTTCAATCCTTCCAAAATGGTGGCTGGAAGAATGGAAGAAACTGTTTTATGGGTGGGGGAAGGCAGGGAGGAGCAAGAAGGAAGCAAAATGCATCCCAATTCCCTTGGCTTTCCCTGTGAAGGGAGAAGAGGAGCTGCACTGTCAGGACTTTCAGAAACCATGGAGATTCTCTAATCTGAGAGTACAGTGTCAGTGGAAGAGCCAGAAACATCTGCATAGCTGAGAATCCAACATTTGCATAACTGAGAAGCCAGAAACATTTGCATATCTCAGGCCGTTTCCGCACAGGTGGAATATGGCGGCCTGGGGACGGCGTTTTTGCACAGGGGGCGCAGCTGCTTCGCAGCCGCACCGCCCTCGCGCCACCCCCCCGGTGCCGAGCCAGAGTTTCCAGATTGCGCTGGGAAGCGCACTTTTCTGGCAACGCCGGCTGGAAGCCGCTGCCATGCGAACGGCAGCAGCTTCCCCGCGCTTGCCCCCCACTCCCTTCCTTCCTTTACCTGCTCTCCGGCCCTCCGGCGCGTTGCCAGGGCCTGGGGACACGACCCCCTACTCTGTGACACGGAAGCAGGTGCGCAGGGCAGGGGAGGCGTGTCCCCAGGCCCCAGCAAGTCGACCGGGTGACGGCGCCCAGCAGCGCCGTCTCCCCGGTTCTTTCTGGGACCATCCATGCGGACGGTCCCAGCGTCGTCAGGTTGGCGTCAGAAACGCCAACCCAAGCCCTTCCACCTCCGTGTGGAAAGGGCCTCAGTGTGGAAACCTCAACTGAGGAAATAGCCAACACATGTTTCCTTTTCTTTGGGTTTTCCTTTTCCTCCCAGCTTTACCAGCCCACACAAGAGCAGTAGCTCCTGCATGGGATGAACAAGTATACTCCTGGGCTGCTACTGCATCCCAAAAATGTAATGTCTGTAAAGATTTTGCACTTTCTAAGTGCTCTGTGGCTCAGCTGGGGAGCGTACCTGCTGCGGGACTTCTCACCCTGCTTGTAGTTCCCCACTGCTGCCCAGCTCTTTCCTTCGCTCGAGTCAGGACCAGTGAGGGAAGCCCCAAATGGTTTCCCACAAGCCCGGGGCTTCCCCATAAGCACCGCTTGAGCACGGCGAGCTCTTCCGTAGTCTCTTTCATGCATGTGTGGGCAGCCTCCGTTTCCTGTGTTCGGACTGGCTGAATCTTGCCCCATTCTCCCCACTCACGTTCACTATTTTAGTTTTAAATGACTCTGAACACATCTAAAATCCTTGCGTGTGTGACGGAATCGCCGTCCTCCACCACCATCTGTCTAAAATGTAAATAAAAAATCCTTGCATGTGCGAGAGAATCGCCCCGCTCCCGTTTGTGTCGCCTGCCCATGCCACTTTTCTGCCCAAGGTTTCTCCCTCCATTATAGAAACCGTTTCTCCCTCCATTTTTTTTCACTGGAGCAGGGGAAGGGCCCCCTCCCAACAACACCATCCTGACACCAGAGCGGCAAGGTGGGAAAAATGGCCCCGTTTCTGCTATAGAGGAGTTTTGCACGGCGGCGGAAGCCTCCAGAGCAACAAAGGGGCATTTCAAAATGACCTCAACCTTTGCGGTTCAGGAAATTCGTGGAGCAAAGCCATTGCTGCGGGGCAGCTCTGGGGCAGAAATGTGGAAGCCGTGCTGCAGCACCAGGGGCTGTGCAAAACTCCCGATTGCATCGGGGCATTCCCTGTGCCAGCAGATGGGCAATTTCAGCATGCAAAATCAGCCTGGTATTTTCTTTCTTTTGTTCCTGGACAGCCAGTGAAAATACCAAACATCTGGTATGCCCCTGTCTGCCTGGCTTTTATCATGCTTTAACAGTAGCTTGATCTGTATAAAGCAGAAACAAACAACGTTTCACTTCTAGGAAATAAAAGCTAATGTCTGAAGATACAGCTGCTTTGAAAGGCACAATCTGTTCCAAAACTTGGAGACTCCAGGGTGAAAAGAAAGTTCAACATTTAGATGCTGGGAGATAGAGAAGCAGCAGACTTTGCTGTGAGTTGGCCGAAGCACCTGCAGATGTGCATGTGTGCAGGGTCTCTCTGTCTCTCTTCCCCAGTAGGAATGCCTCCATGTCTCCTCCTCAGCTTCATCTGCAGGTAATATATAAATCCAACAAAGGTGTTCTCTCCTCCAAAGGGAACCAACCTGGGCAAGTGCTACCTAGCAGCATTCTCACCATTGGTCTTGCGGAGTTCCTCCAGCAGGAACTGAACTTCCTCCTGGATCCTCTGCTCGATGCTTTTTTTCCCCATCCCGAAATTCCTCAACACAGTGAGGGAGAATCGTCGCAGTTGCTTCCAGCGCTCCCCATTGGCAAACACCACACCTGGAGAAAGGGAACCCGAGGTGTCAGGGCAACCAGGACATAAGCAAAGAAGTGCCCTTGCAGAGAGGCCAAGGTGGGTGCTTTACCGTGTTCTTGGAAGGTCCTTTCTATGGTGGGCATGGTCTTTCTTCCACTGAATTCCTCCGCCTTGTCTATCAGGGCCTCTTTCACAGCATCGTGCCCACACAAAATGACCACCGGCCGAGTTCCAAGATAGACAGTGAACACGGGGCCATATTTTTCACGCAACTACATAAAAAACCAAGAACAAATATTTATTTTTGTTTTTTAAAAATGGAACTGTCTCTGCGTCCTGCTGCTCTTTCCCCCTAACGTTGCAAACCTCACACACACCCCTCATCGTCCCCTCAACAAGGGCTGCCCCCATCATTGCCTTTGGAGGAGGGAGGACAGCTGGGTGGCCAGTCACAGAGCCTCAGAGATGCTGGGGAGAAGGATTTGAGAGGCGCCATCTGCCTCTTACCCATCTTGAGAGCTTTGTAAGATCGACTGTTGGAGACAGGCTCCTTATCAAGATGGACCTTTGGTTTGAGTCAGTACACACTGTTCTCTTCTCAGGTGTTTACCTTCACCCAGCACAAATGCCACAGTTCAAGCCTGCAGTCGGCACCTTGGAAGTCTTATCTTTAATGATCACAGGCCCTCGAATCTGTCGTTCCAGATTGAACCCTGGCTTTCCAAGGTTCCTGGTCCACTTTTTCTGCATAAAACACTGCACAAATGAGACAATAACTTTCCTTTCTAGCACTGTGTAAGTTTGACCTGGTGACACAAACTGGGGGTGTTATCAGTGCAGATGCTGTGGCAAGAAAATTCTGCAGATTTGATCCAATGTCTTACACAATAATAATTTGTGGCTGACAGAGAAACAAAATGGACAGCTACCAACAAAAATACCAGCAGAATTTCTAGGGGAAATCTCTGCTGTTTTGACATACTGTGGTTTTGTTAGTAAGGAAACACAAACATTGAATCTGAGAGAATCTGAGATACTATTTAATGTTTTTCCCAAGCTAAGGTCTCCCAGGACAGTTGCCTTCCAGGTGACGAACAGTAAAAATGTGAGTTCAGGAACTGTCCCTTGTAAATGACAGAAACCACAGTCGAGTTGGGTGTGTGTGTGTCCCTATTAATTGCACATTTGTATGACCAGAGAAGTTGAGGACAGCAAAGGAAAAAAGGAATCAAACTGGAAAAGTGGGAAGGGATTGCCAGGAAACCAAACTCCAGCCAAATAATAGATCCCCACCACCACACTTGCAAAAGGTCAGTGTCTTAAAAGGGGCTGTGATAAAAGAGCACCCTTGTTTGAAAGAGCTTTTGGAAGTGAAGCAAACAACGATCACCCTGCACATCTATGCATGATGGAGAGGCTTCATATCCTCAAATCTTCCTGCCAGTTTTGAAGGTTTGCAGAGCTTTACGCTACCTAAGGCAAAAAGGACACCCTGAAGACTAACAGATCAATTGAAGCAGCTTTTCTGGGTGAGAGAGCAGACGCATGAAAGGTCAATGATCAACAGCCCTGCAAAGCATGCAGTTTTAATGCAAACACAGCTGGAGGGTTCTGCTGGGCCTACCCGTCGGCACGCATTCTGCAGGCTTCTTTTTCCCCAGTAGCCTGTCTGCCAAGCTGGCTGATATTCAAATCAGCAAACCTGAAAATTCTAGCTGTCCTTTGTCTGGCATTGGACCAAGCAAGCATTTTGGGCTCCCTGAATGCCATGCTGAAGAGTTGTCTGGAAAACTTACATACGGGGCCTGAGCCAAGTAAAACTGCTCCACAGCGAGAGAATGGCTGGGCCCTTTCCCTACCCTTTGTGATGGATGTAAAACAAAAGAAGAGACAGAAGGGATACAAGCAAAGGGATGAGATGCCAAAGGGAGCAGAAGAACCCTTCGACTGGGGGGAGACTGAGACAGTCAGAAGAAGGTGCAGACACACATGTTGTTGCTGGAGCTGCCAGAAAAAAAACAGACAAATCTTTGGAAAGGGGATGATGAAGGAAGGCAGAGGATAGAGTGAAAGGAAAGTAGCAGCCAGATAAAAACCAAATAAGAGCCCTGCTGGGTCCAGGGTTCGGTCTGGAGGGTGGGGGGTGACTCAGGCACCGGCAGAGAGGAGATTGCACTAGGAGGTGCAGGAGGCTGAATCGCCTGGCAAAGATGGGTCATTCTGCCGCGCACAGACCCATTCCCACAATTAGGCTGCTGCTAGGAGGTGGCAGGGGCTCAATTGTTTCAAGCCCTTTGGGGGTGAGGCGGCCTATAAATCTAATAAATAAATAAATAAATGTGACTCAAAATGCACCCCCCACAAAACCCAGGTGAGAAAATACAAAGAGCTCAAGAAAACTGTTGTTGCAAAACTGGAGCCTGGCTTTGCAGATGAAGGGGGTGCCTGTGAAGAACTTCCCCCACTTCCATAGGCAGTCCCCTCTCACCCCTATTTTGCAGGGGGAGGGGGAGCCAGCAGAGTGCTTGTGAAAATAGAGAAAGTTCTCCTAATCTCTATAGGCATCCCTCTTTGCTCAGGAAAGGATGCCCTCTAGACTACATCTCCCAGAGTCCTCCATTTTTTCTGATGCGTGGTCAGGAACACACTGCTCAATTGTATATAAAGATGACCCCCAAACACCCCCTCATTAAGAGCTTTGCTCAGATCTTGCAAATGGGGAGGCTGTGGCAATCCATATTTTCTTACCGTCTGCAATGTTTCCTAGCATTATTGTCTCCTCCAGTGAGTCTTTTCCAGAAATTAAATTCCAGTAGCTTCAGTTTAGTCATTTTAGCTTCTATCAGCCTAATTACCAGATAAAGCATTTCTTTGGCTGAACTTTATCAGGCTGCGAAGGAGCATGAGGTGTGTTTGGAGTTTCCCATGTCAAAATTATGTGTGTTGTATTTTTTAAAAATTTCAGGAAAAGACGGCTGAAAAACTTGGGTTAGCAAAAGAATGGAGGGAATATTCAAACATTACAGTTATATAAAATAATGTAAAAGTGTAATTATTCATTAGCTCATGGAGATCAAAATAATTACATCATTTAAAAGAAATGTTGATTATATATGTATATATAAAGAAAAATATGTATATTTTTTAGATTTTGTAGAATCATAGATTTTAGATTTTGTAGAATCATAGAATCATAGAGTTGGAAGAGGGCCATGAAGTCCAACCCCCTGCAATGCAGGACACACAATCAAGGCACTCCTGACAGATGGCCACCCAGCCTCTCTTTAAAAACCTCCATCTCCAAGGAGACTCCGCCACTCTCTGAGGGAGTGCCTTCCATTTTCAAACAGCTCTTACTGTCAGGAAGTTTTTCCTGATGTTTTGGTGGAATCTCTTTTCCTTCCCCTTGAACCCATTACTCCTGGTCCTGGTCTCTGGAGCAGCAGAAAACAAGCTTGCTCCCTCACCAACATGACATCCCTTCAAATATCTAAACTTCTGCCCTCTTCAAAAAAATGTAGATCCAGCCCTGGCTAGACCAGTGAAGGTCCTTTTAGTCCAGCATCCTGCCTCACACGGTAGGCAACCAGTTCCTTCCCCTGATGTTGCCTCCTGACACTGGGATTCAGAGGCTGACTGAATGTGAAGGTTCCCTTCGGTCACCTTGGTTAGAAGTTTCTGATAGACCTCTCCTCCAAGAATCTCTCTCATCCCCCCCCCCCCAAGTCATCTATGCCTGTGACCTTTACTGCATTCTCTAGAGGCCTGCATTTTAATCAATCAAGCAGCAAAGAAATATTTCCTTTTGCCTGTTCTGAGTCTACTTCCCATAAGCTTCATTGCAGACCCTCAAGAGAGAAAATTTCTCTGTCCATACTCTCTACCCCGTGCATAATTTTGTAAACCTCTATCATGCTCCCCAGCACAAACACTGGCAATTTCCTCTAACCTCAACAAATCTATGTACCCATGTGACCCTTTCTGAGATTCCTTGCTCACCTTGATCAGAGATTTTAAAGTCTGCGAAGCTTTGATCTGCAGGAAGTTTCCTATCAGAGGCAGGGGCGTGGGTCCAGGGGGCATCCTCCCGTTGGAAGACATTTTCTTCTTGGCTGTTAGAACCACTAGGAAAATGGTCAGGAAGACGGTGAGTGCAGCAGCCAGCTCCATGGTCGATGCTGCCCCTGATCTGCTCCTTCTCTCCCTGTGGTGGTGACTTGACTCATTTTAGCTGGGTTCAGTGTATTTATTCAGGCTTTTGTTTGGCACCACCTTCTACATTACGTAAGAGTTCTAGGCAAACATATTGCATGTTAATCTCATACACTCATGCCACATTTAATAGACTATTTCTTAGTTAATCAGTGTTGTGAATATATTGTCCATGGAACAAGCACGTATGCGCTCGCTGGTTAGTTGACTCCTAAGGGACATCTTAGCTGTTCTGATTGTCTGTGCTGCTCAGAATGCTACGGAGGGGACAGAATGCTGGGGTTTGTGGCATGGGGACTCCCTCCCAGCGGCCCAGGAGCTGGTTGGCCTGGTGTCAGGGTTTTGTACTTCAGTTAACAAACAAGACTCAGGAAAGTTTCAAGAGCTTTATTGGAGCTGTGTGTCAGGACAGAGCTTGTCAGTGACGGATGGCAGGCAGAGCATGGGGAGGGGGTTTACCATTCCTTGATACTGGGCGAAGGTCCAGTGTCTTCCTCTCGCCACCCCAGGACAGCCCGGACACAGATCTTATCGCAGGGAAGTGTGAAATGTTCCCAGGCTCGCAATGCTTTGTAGTAAATGCTTTGTAGTTGTAGGGGGACAGTAGGAGCCATTTGACTTGGTGGGAGGGGGCAACGTAGGTGGTGGTTTTGCACGGGAATTGTCAGATTCCTCTTTGACAATGTTACCTACGCTCTGAAATAAAGGCTTTAGAACTAATCTACAGTTTCCGTTGTTTCCAGACTCAAGGTCTGTTTCCAGACTCAAGTGTCAGCCCAAAGTTCAGAAAGCCAAAGCTATCGCTTTGCTCTCTGAACCCCAGATTATGTCTGTAAGTTGCAATATTGCTCAACCCATAGTCCCCCCTGTAGGGATGGGCCCCGCGAACCCAGCAGAGCCTCAGACAGAGCGCATGGAATGCCTGCGCCATCTGTGCCCTTCTGGGCGCACACGCTCCCCCACCCCCCAGTCCCCCGTGAGTCATAGGTCATGAGATGCCTGATTCACGGTCACCAGATGTCCCAGACAAAGGGACAAAGGGGCGCTTGCCCCCAGGTATGGATTAGACCCAGTCGCGAGCGTTTCCTCCCGCATGCAGGCAACCCCATGATGTCATGTATCATATGATATTCTCCCGCTCTCTCCCAGCTCTCTCCGGCTCTCACCGCCTCGTTTCCAACTCCACATTTGCTGCCCCTATTGCTAGCAACCTCCTAATAAAAGGTGCCAGGGCAGAGTTGCCAGGCCCACGGATCGTTGCCGGATCCAAGGACCGCGCTTCCTGCTGCTGGCTCTCTCCACCAGATGATATCACCGCGTCTTGCCTCTTCCTTGTGACCCCTGCGGGCTGACTTCATGCTGGTGCCGAAACCCGGGAATCTCCAACCTCCGCCCGCTTACTGTCGCCTGGAATAGGCCCCAAGGGTACCCCTCGTCTGCTGGAGCCGTATGCTCTCAGACCCGCGTTCTAGGACTCTCTCTCGTCTGATGAACCAACGGTAAGTATGGTTCATACTTACCAACTGAACCAACTGAACCAACTGAAAGCGCTGACGAAACGTGCCAGAGTCCCAGTAAAGAAAAGGGATCTGTGCAAATTGGTTGGGGAGATTGATAGGCAATGTCCATGGTACCCGGAAAGGGGACATTGAATCTGGAGGACTGGGAACGTGTTGGGCAGATCCTACAAGAGGAATCCTGTGTGCCAACACAACTGCTACTGACGTGGAGGCAATGCCTTGCCGCCATCAGTCTGCAGGTCTGCGGCCTCTCTGCCGTAGATGTCCCTTCTTCAGACCTTTCACCTTCAATTCCACTCCCGGAATCTTCTCTTTCTGCTAAGTCTAATGCCTGTCTTCCTCCTGCCTTGCCTGCTGCTTTGCCTAATTCAAACTCCCCCGATGACTCTGCTTCTGCGGCTGGCCCGCCCCCTCCTCCTCCTTCTCTCCCTCCGCTCATGAGTGAGCCTTCCCTAGAGCAATCTGCTTCCAATATCTGCCTTTCATTCGATCCTCCTGCCTCTGTGCCTTCACTTGAATCTAATCTACGTTCAGCTGATCTGAATCTCGTTGCCAGCTCCCCCTCTGCGTTTCTATTTCCCGCCCTGCTCGTTCCTTCTCCTTCTGAAGTCACCATGCCTCCGTCAGCGCCACAGAATGGCACGCGTTTCAAAACCTCTGCAAAATGCATAACCATTGATTTGCGGCAGGAAGAAATGCTGACGGAAGAAAATGCCCTCATTCTGGCACTATACCCAGTCCATCTCACTAACCAAGAGGACTGCCGTCTTGAAACCTCCACAGAACGCCCTATAGCAAATCTGCAGGGTGAGGAGGCGCGGAAGGGGGAAAATGCTAGCCTCATCGTCTTAAACCTGGAGTCTTCCACTAGGGAAAAACCCAGGAAGCCCCCTTGGCCCCATCCAGCCATAAGGTTCAAGCCAGATCTCATAGCCTCTGAGCATATGCAAAGCCCTAAGTGTAAGGAATTCCATAGAAGCAGAAATAAAAGGCTTTTTTGGTGTAAAAGACCGTTTATTCAGACATCCTAGAAAGCTCACGTACACGACGTGGCAGGAATAAAGTCTCCCACCAGAAGCACAGGTTATAACTCTGTCCATCCCATCCCCCCTCCCGGATTCCCATGGGAACGGAGTTCTCATCTCTCTCGCAGAGATAAGGTCTCCGCCGCAGATGCTGGCCCATCGCCCGGGTTGTGGAATGCAGTCAAGGCCAGGCGGCTGACCCGCTCATCAACACCATTGAATCCTTTACACTCTGCCTCCCTTAAAAAAGACTTCTCCCCAGGTTTGTGCGGAAAGGTGCGATGGAAAGCAGAAATGAGGGCGGGGGCGTAAATATTTTCGGAATAAACCCATTGATTATACCCAGAGGAATATCCCAAATCCAAGAGGGATAAATATTGCAAGCCGCTTATGATTAAAAACGAGAGTCCAGGATGGCGCCAATTCTCGTGAATGCTTGTGGCCATTTACAATTATAGTCGGGTGGGGGGGTCTCTCCGGGCGGGTCGTACAGGCATCGGAAACGGGAGCCTCTTTGAGCAAACTTCGGAATGGAAGACAGGATGGATATTACTTCTAGAGAATTCAGGGTAAAGTCCAATCGGGCAGTGACATCATTAATCACTCTTTTAGTAATCTGAAAAAGGTCCTACCTAATCTTTTAGCCTGCTAGTTTTGAAAAAATTTATGCACGCCTCTGAGATTTTTGGTAGACACAATACACCCAGGCTTCCACACGCGAAGGGAAATCCGAAAGCGGTGCTTCTATCCGCATTGAAGTTTTTGAGAGTCTTTAGCCTGCTGTAAGGCAAAGAAGTCTGGACCATTTTTTCCACCCTCGCCAGAGATGAAATCCACCGCTGAAACTCCGAGGGTTCAACACTTCCGCAGGTAGTTGCGCAACGGAGGGAAGCTGACCGCCAGACACAATTTCCCTCGGCGGTTTTTTTTTGTACTGCTATGAACCGCGATTATTATAGGGCGATTCTCTGCAAATGGAATTAACTCTACACCAATTGTCTTGGTGGTAGCGTTGGTGTAACAACGTAGAAATACTGCTCCTTTAGGGTTCTGTTCGTTCTCTCTGACTCACCGGGCCCACTTTGAACGCGGTAGGGCGGTACCGGGCTGCCCCGCAACAAAACCGGCAGAAAAGCTTTCCAGAACTTTGAAATGAATTGGGGTCCGCGGGTCGGAGACCACCTTTAACGGGGCGGAGTGTAGACGCATGCAAATATGCTGGAATGAACAGTTTACGACGCTTAATCCTTAGGAGCCGTGAGGGGATGGAAGCACATGGGATGAAATGGGCTTGTTTAGAAAATAAGTCCACTTCACCACTCCACAAGCACCGGTTGCCATGACTTTCTGCGCAAATCCGTAATAAAAAATCCAGTGGAGATGAGACTTCCCAGGGGCGTGGAGGCCACCGGGAGAGGCTTCAACAGACCATGGGGTTTTCCCGGAACGCTCTTGGCTTCCGCGACAAACAGAGCAACCTTTTAATATATGTCTTCGATTGTCCATGGCGCATCGCGCGCCACCAAAATTCGACGGGCGGGCCAAATGCAGAGCTTTTAGGGAAGCCAAAATGTCCAGCCGAAGCGGGCATCATGACAGGCCCTCGGTGAACCTGCTTTTACGGAGGGGAGGGGTACGCATTCAACAATCCCCTCACGGGCCAAACAACACCATTCTCCATGCGCAATTGGGTGAGTCATCACCTTCCTCCGGCTGGTGGCTCGCAGAAGCCTCTGCCTCCTCGAAGTTCCCATAGGAAAGGAGAGACCAGGCTGGGAATGGGTAGGGAAGGAGGAGTGGACGTCTGAGATCGGGTGACAGCCAGCCCCAATTGGGAGGCGGGGAGAGAACAGTGCGCTGAATATCCCATAAGGCAGCTCCACCTCGGGTAGCTGGCGCTGGTATGAGCGCGATCAGGCCAGTTTTATTGGTTTTTTTCCGGGGAAAAAATGGACCGTGAAAGAGAAATGAGAAAAGAAATCGGCCCAACGGAGTTGTTTTATGGAGCATCTTGAGGGGGGGGTGGAGAGGGTGGCCAAGTTCTGTGATCCCACTCCAAATCCTTTGAAAGGGGTGTTTAGCCCTCCTCCAGCCAGTGCGTGGCTCAAGTGGAAAGTGCTACTTTGATGGTCAGCGAGTCTCTTTATCCTCCTACAGTCCAGTTGAGCTTCAGCATAACGGAGAATTTCTTTGATAAATAAGCACACGGGACCAGCTCTATCATCTTATTTCCTCTTTCGCAACAGGGCTGCCCCTAAGCGCTTTGTCCGGGAGGCAGCATCCACGTGAACCACAAACGGAAGATCTGGGTCATAGGGTGTTTCCAGGATAGGTTCTGGTAGTAAAAGCTGGATTTTAAAAGCTGAAAGGCTGGGTTCTGGACATCTCTTTAGACCAGGAAAGGGGGGCCCCGGGCTTGGCAGCCTGTGGATCTTTACCCTTAGTGCGTAAAAGGTCCAAGTGAGTGGAGGAGAGTCAGTTCAGCTTAATTGGGGTATAAAAGCTTCCGACGCATAGAAATTAGCAAACCCTAGGAAAGATTGGAGTTCCTTTCGATTGGTAGGGGCAGGCCATTGGAGGACTGCGTCAATCTTTTTTTTTTTTTTTTAGTATAATTAAATTTTATTAAATAAGAAAAATTGACAATTTAAAGTTCCGTTGTTACAGAATTAACAGAAATTGTTACATATAGGTTTTAACATAAAGTTATTTTCACATGAAAAATTCTATCCATTTTAAAAAAACAACTCATTCTGACTTATGCATTACAGTTTTAAACTAATATACTTCCCAGCTAGGATATATATAATCTAATACAAATACTTCAGTTCAATTTTGATCTATCTTTTTAGTATATATACTTGTTGCTGTTTTATACAGAAAGAGATTTGTAAATTAATTTCCAACTAAATGACCTGAGATACATATAAACTAAGCCATCATATCTGTATACTTCATCTTTATTACTTAAATCTATTATTTTCCATTCCTTAATAATTTGAAATTGAATAAGGTTTGTTACATCAATACGTACATCAATACATATTATCTATGCATAAAAGAAACAACTAATACTTAGTCTTCCGTAAAGTGCTGTCTGTAGAGAGGGGGGGAAAAAGATGATTTAACAATTTATTACGTTTTGAGGACTGCGTCAATCTTAGCAGGATCCATTTTAGCCCCTCGGAAGAGATCCGGTAACCCAAATAGTCGATAGAGGTTTGGTGGAAACAACATTTAGAAAGTTTGGCAAAGAGGGAGTTGTTGAGCAAGCGTTTCAATACTTCCCGAACCAATGCTTCATGCTCTTCCATGGTTTGTGAATAAATTAAAACGTCATCTAAGTACACCACTACTCCCTTGTATAATAAATCATGGAGAACTTTGTTGATAAGGGCCATAAAAGCTCCGGGGGCCCCACTTAACCCGAATGGCATTATTAAGTATTCATACTGTCCAAATTTCGTGTTAAATGCAGTCAAATGTTCATAGCCTTCCGCAATTCTGACCCTGTAGTAAGCTTCTCTTAAGTCCAACTTAGTAAAATGCGTCCCTTGCCCAATGCATCTAAAAGGTCCTTGATTAATGGCAAAGGGTATTTATTGGACAGGGAAACCGCATTGATCCCTCGCTAATCCGTGCAGAGCCTTAAAGACTCCATCCTTTTTTTTAACAAACAATACAGGAGCAGCATGTGTGTGTTTGGTAGTTCCCGATGAGCCCGCGAGCGAGGTTCTTGTCTAAGAAGGCACGAAGTTCCTTCTCCTCATTGGGACTCATGCGGTAGATTCTACCTTTGGGCAGTTGCTCATGGCTGTAATAATGCATTTTGCAGTCAGTGTCTCTATGGGGTGGCAATTGATCGCATTCTTGCTCCTGAAATACTCTGGCTAAATCTTGGTAAGCCGGTGGAATGCCGGGAGTATCGGGAGCAATTAGATGCATCGCTGATGAAGCCAGGGGGGCGGGTATGTCAGGAGAAGGTGAGTTTTTCCCCCAATTCATGTGTTCTCCGCAGGGAGGGTCAGTGAATTCTAAGATCCTTTCTTTCCAAATGAATTTTGGTTCATGCAACAACAACCATGGCATGCCCAGAACTATGGAGTGTTTGGCCACTGGCGCCAGAATAAAACTAATTTTCTCCCAATGGTCAGCGCAGGGAGGAGAACCGGTTGCGTTTTGAACTGGGCCGGTCCTTCGACTCCGAGAGGACTGCCATCCATTTGGGTGAACGGCATGGGCTTAGCCAGGGGACCCGGTCTAGACCAAGTTCCTCCGCCACCTGGGGCCGCATTAAACAATGGGAGCACCCAGAATCTACAAGGGCTGAGGCTATAATACGAGTATGCTTAGCGGGGTTGGCCAGAAACGCTTGAATCGTAATGGGAGCGCTGCCTTCACCTTCACCGCATCTGGAGTCGAACTCCATCTCCATGGGGCTGAAGAGAGGCAAACAGCTGCTTCCTCCTCTGGGTCGCCTTCGGTGACTGCCTTAGACGAAGCCCGCTGGGGCGGCCCGGATTTGCGTGGTGGCTTGGCAGATGGGGCGCGCGCGGCCGGAGCGGTTGGCTTCTGTTTTGGGCAGTTGGCGGCTAGATGACCCGGTCATCCGCGGTAAAGACACAATCCCAGACGGCGACGGCGCCGGAGGTGGTCTCGGTAGAGGCTGCTGGACTTGGCTTGGGAGTCGCAGCGTGGTCAGAAGCGGCGGGTTTTGGGCGTGGGCGGCCCCCGGCACGAGCGTAATCCAAACGAGACGCCACCTGGGATCCCAAGTCGATCCAATCAGCAATAGTGTGGGGGATCCGAATTAGAAACACCGTTTCACGCAATTTGCCGCCGACAGCATCCGAGAAGTATTCACATTTCATGCGCCAGGCCACTCAGGAGGGGAGTCGAGCAGCCGCCGCACGAAATTCACGGGCAAATTCTGCAAACGAGCGGTTGCCTTTGCAGAATAGATTTGATGGTGCGGATGGCTTCATTTTCAGCACCCGGATCTTGGAAGCGAGCCTAAGGCTTGGAGGAACGCCGCACCGGCGAGTATCCTCATCTTGCAGATTCAAAAGAGTCACAAACCAGTCGGCTGCCGCTTCATCTAAGACGGAACCGATGTCCCGTGATTTTTTCAAGGCTCAGACCGGGTACAAATCGTCATAGTCCTCCATGTGGGCATCGAGTTGTAGGATGAAGTAGGGAAGTTTGGAAGCGGTTCCATCGAAACGGGCAGGTATTGGAGATCTGTAGTATCCTCTCTCCACGGCCCTCGGCGCCCGCTGGCGCGGGTTACAGGCTGAGGCAGCGGCGCAGGGGGGGCCGGAATCGGTGGAGGTGGGGGTACCAACACCGGTGCCGCTGGTGTGCTGGTGGAAGCCGGGCCTTGGAAGGTGGCAGATGCGCGAGTAGCAGGGCGCAGCAGCGTCGCCCCTCTGGCGTTGGCGGTACCCAGTGACAGCGTAGACTCCAACTTGGGGCATCTTGTTCTGCTGCTTCTTCAGTTCCCTCTCCAAGGCTGCTAAATCTCTCTCCTTGCGAGTCAAGGCATCCTGGTGCGCATGCAAAGCTGCTTTCTCTCGCTCCAGTTTGGCCAGTTCGTCTCGCTGAACAGCTGCAGTTAGTTCACTTTGCGCACGTTAGCGCCTGAACGCTTTCGCGTTGACGCTGTAAGTCCAGTTTGGAGTGTTCCAGGACTTTATCATGGACTGATAGGTTCTGCACATATTGCCGCTGCAGCCGCCTTTGGCACGGTCCAATTCGAAGTTGGGATTTCTTGTCGCTGCTGTTGGCGGTCTCTTGGCAGGGTTTCACGCTCTTGCTGCAGCTGCTCTCGTTCCTCTTCCCATAGCTGGCGCTCACGGGCCCATGCTTCTTGGGCATCTCGCAGTCGCCCACTTTCTCATCCCAGCTCTCTTTGATGGGAGGGGAAGAGATCCGGATGGGAATGCAGGCTTTCTTCGATTCCTCTTCATCAGAACGTAGGACATCGTGCTCCACCGGGTGGCTCCACCGGGCACCTCAGGTGCAGCTGCTGATCCGGGATCTGGGGGGTCCGATCGAAGCTGGTACGGATACCTCCCAATCCCCGATATAGTCCCAGATTCAACGGTGGTCTTCGGACGGGCCCCAGTGCTATGCCACGGTGGATTCTTGGGAGCATCACCAAAATACGAGTCCAGGAATCGTTCAATGGACTCCTGTGTTGCCGCATGAGTGGCCAGGCCCGTCTCTTCCGGTGACAGGTTGCATCTGAGGTTTGTAATCCATACGGAAACGGGCAGATATCCGATCCACAGGCTCGATCCATAGACAGCGCCCCAAACGACTCATGTAAGTCAACATGATTGTCTCCTCGTCCCTCGTCCCCACGGAGTAAGGGAAGACTCGTGTCGATGCGAGGACGGGAAAGAGTTACCAGCGAGACCCGTTCTCCCGCTGGTTCCTCCAAATCCAGAAGGGAAAGCTCGGAGCCCTCTTTGGGGGCTACCGCACCTTCCACAGGAATATTCAACCTCTCCATGCCGAGACACCAGAGGTCCACTGCACTAGGAAGATAGATGAACTAGGATTCCTGCCACAATGTAAGGAATTCCATAGAAGCAGAAATAAAAGGCTTTTTTGGTGTAAAAGACCGTTTATTCAGACATCCTAGAAAGCTCACGTACACGACGTGGCAGGAATAAAGTCTCCCACCAGAAGCACAGGTTATAACTCTGTCCATCCCATCCCCCCTCCCGGATTCCCATGGGAACGGAGTTCTCATCTCTCTCGCAGAGATAAGGTCTCCGCCGCAGATGCTGGCCCATCGCCCGGGTTGTGGAATGCAGTCAAGGCCAGGCGGCTGACCCGCTCATCAACACCATTGAATCCTTTACACTAAGCTCAATGCTCCCAATAACAGCAAAATCGTCAGTACCTCAGGAAGAGCAGGATCCCAGCCTGCAAAGGAACCGCCCTGCGAGATCCAGAGGGTAAGCTTCCCAATTCCAGGTGTAGCCATTTCCATACAAATCCAACATGTGGCTGCCTCCAGGGTCCGGTTTGAGCCGGATTGGAGCCATGCTCACAGAGAACAAAGGCTTGCGACGGCCCCTTCCTTTTCTCTCTCCTTCAACAGCAATGGAATCAAGAGCCGCTGCCCCCTCCCCCCTGGGAAGGGGTGAGGACAAGAAGCCTGAATGTTTTCAGCTCATGTTATTTCCTCTTAGATATGTCTTCAATTGTATGTTCAATAAAAATGATTCAGCTTGGATACACCTCCTACAGAATTAGGACAAAAGACTAACCCCATTTCCTTTTCAGCCCTGCTTATATTGATTAAGTTGCGTGCTATAATTTATGATCGAATTGCCTTGTTAAAAATGCTCTCACAGAAATCCCAATTATGATTTAATTGCCTTGTTTTGAATGCTCTCATAAGAAATCCCAATTGGTTTGCTTGGGACAATACCAAATTTATAAAAGGGGATCTTGCATGATTCTGTGCTACAGAGATGCTTAAACTATTTTAGGACTGCAGCCTAAAATGTTTAGCTCTTAAAGCCAGATATCATAAGAATTGGACTTGGAATACAGCACAATTTGGACTGAGTGCTTCTGATTTTTGTGGATTGGCCGCCCCGGATCAGAAAGCTCATAAAATTATGAATCTCACTGGATGCCTGATTAGAACGGTCATCAGCAAAAGAGAAAGCAAGATCTTGAGTCAAAATTGCAAACCTCCTCATTGTATTATATGTGCTTTATGTTCTGTGTGTCTTGCCCTTTTAAAAGGGACCCCTAAGGTTTTCCCCTCATGAGAGGGACTTTTCCATTGCTTCTAAGCTGCTTAAATCTAAAGTTTTCCTCCTTTTAATTATGGATGCCAATGTCTTGAAAGGTTACACCCATTATAGTATCAGCTCTGAAAGGGACACAGTTCGTGTGCTCCCTAGGATGCTGGTGGAATCTGCTTCAAGCCACCTCCATTCTAGTTTTAACCCTCAAAATTCTTCTTCAAGCTTTTCCTTGAGAACTTCTTCCTTTGCCTATCTGAGCCTACACTGCCACATTGGCGTAGCACAGGTTCATATGTGAAACCAGAATTATTTCCGTGCTCCCACATTTTCTGCTGGGTGCAATCTGGCTAGTCACAGTACCTAGGGGTTCTCTCAGCCCCACCTATCTTACATAGTCTCCACTGTGAAGATAGGAAGAGAACTCAGCTAGAGTCTCCTCACAGGGGGGAAAGGTAAGGTTAACATCCAAACCCTCTCCCCTCCCTTTTCTCCTACATACCTTTTGTATTCTCTCAAATGGGCTGACTCACCCCACCTCTAGATCTAGGATTTGATAAAGGGTTTTTTGCAAACCCCTCTCAAGTTGCTTGTGTGATTAAACCTTAAGCCCAAGAATTGTTTCTCTGCATTTCTTCTTTCCCAATCCCTTTTAATGCATTGTTATATTAAGATATGACTATAATTGTGAATTGCTTAAGTTGCTTTACTAGAACCCCACACTTTAGACGGTGGTTGGGATTGCTTTGCAAACAAGCATCTGACCTGGGTGTGACCTTTCCTCACTCCCCTCCCCCAAGCCTTCTGGCAACTCCTGTCTCTGCTTTGTGTTATGTGTTCTTAATGCCTTGAATGTTCGATCGTTGGAATGGGCCAACTGCACCTAAGGAAATCTTGGCCAAACAAACTAAAGAAAGGGGAGTAGGTGCCCCCCCCAATCAACCCAATCAAGGTCTCATCCAGCAGACCATATCCAAAGCATTATTCTCTATCAATCATTTAAAATTGCTCCCCCCCCCTCAGGGCTCAGGTTTTCCATTGTCATCTATGAGAACTAACTCAGCAAAGGCAAACCCCCTGGGGGAAAAGTGTTGCTTGTTTTTCTCTTCCATACAGGAGTCCAGCTCGCCATGTCCGGCCAGCCCATGGTGTGGCATCAGATGGAAACCAACCCCATCCCGGGGATGGAGCGGATCTCCCTAGAGGATCCAGCCCAGCAGCCCTATTGAGAAAACCTGATTGCCCCCCAGCCAGAGCTGAGATGGAAAAGATCTCTCTGGAGCCAGCACACCAATTCCTTCTGCAGAGATCGCAGCCCTCATTGGGGCCCTCCCAGAGGGGAACAACAATCTGGGCCAGCTATAGCTCAGAGGTTGATGCCGCATGTCGCTGCTCCTCATCTACAGTCGCCATTCTCTCTCCCTCTCTGCCGCCCCCTGGCTGAAGTTTGAAGTTGCAGCCAGGAACATTCAACCACATTCCTGATAGGTTAACCCTTGGAACTCTCCGCTGTTCGCAGCCACTTGATTGTTATCGGAACATGCCTCCTCCCACAGCCTTGCTCGTGGGAGTCACTGAACTTGTAATGCTAAAGACTATCAGTAGTTTTCCCTACGCTCTTGAGAAATCCATGGACTCTACCACCATTGCTCTATAGCATTGATCTTTACAGGTAGCATTGATCTTTACAGGTAGGGAACCTGTATGCTCTATGCTCTATAGCATTGATCTTTACAGGTAGCATTGATCTTTACAGGTAGCATTGATCTCTATAGCATTGATCTTTACAGGTAGGGAACCTGCGGCTCTCCAGATGTTCAGGAACTACAATTCCCATCAGCCCCTACCTGCATGGCCAATTGGCCATGCTGACAGAGGCTGATGGGAATTGTAGTTCCTGAACATCTGGAGAGCCGCAGGTTCCCTACCCCTGCTCTATAGGCTTTGGTAGTCAAACAGCAAGAGCCGTGCATTGGACAATTATGCAGCCACGGGCTGCCTCCCTTCCTTACATCTAGCTTATGTATTGTTTAGTAATGTTTATTGTTTCCATTTATATGATGTCGCCTTCCTACCAACATGCATGTTTTGTAAATATTGTTGCTAGCACAATGTCTGATGCCTTGCCCCATTGATGCCCTTTGGAGCCAGCCTCCAAAGGAATTATTGAGTACTGTGACCTAACTGATTGTTGAAGTAATTGCATGCCCTATTCTTAGAAGTTATGTTATTTGTTGTTGCATCCCCGCTCATCTTTCCGCTGGGACTCTGCTGTCTCAGCCGCCTTACCATCGTTCTAGCTCCGCCCCGGGAGCCCAGGCGCTGCCGCCGCCGCTCCACCCTCTCCCTCGACCCTTCTTGCCGGAGCGACGCGGTCAGTCTAGCTGAGGTGGAGTATGTTTCTCTCGCGGCTTCCCTCATGGGAGTCCCTGGACTTGTTTCCTGTAACACTAAGAGTATCGGCCGTCTGGCCTGCGCCCTTGCGAAGTCCATCAACCCCACCTCGACTGCTCTGGATGCTCTGGCCTCTGAGCAGCAGGAACTTCGCCAAGCGACCTTGGACAATCGTGCCGCTATTGATAATGTGCCGCCCTACTGGTGGTCAGCCATTTGGAGCTGGCTGCCAGGGGGATGGTTAAGTACTATTGTATAATTCTTCATTGGTTTTATTGTATGCCTTGTTGTTGGATCTTGCTTTGTTCAATGTATATCTAACTTTGCCTGGAATGTGCAAGAAGCCCTTTGACTTCCCCCTACGCAGAAACCAGGTTCTCATGTTGCACAAACAGCTCAACCAGCTTGAGCGAGTTCCTGGGGAGGTAAACGTTCCCCCAAATTGTCCCAGCTAATTCGATCCCCGTTCTAAAACGTTAGAAATGGGGAGATGTAGGGATGGGCCCCGCAAACCCAGCAGAGCCTCAGACAGAGCGCATGGAATGCCTGCGCCATCTGTGCCCTTCTGGGCGCACACGCTCCCCCACCCCCCAGTCCCCCGTGAGTCACAGGTCATGAGATGCCTGACTCATGGTCACCAGATGTCCCAGACAAAGGGACAAAGGGGCGCTTGCCCCCAGGTATGGATTAGACCCAGATGCGAGTGTTTCCTCCCGCACGTAGGCAACCCCATGATGTCATGTATCATATGATATTCTCCCGCTCTCCCGCTCTCCCACCTCCGTTTCCGCCCACATTGCCGCCCCTATTGTAAACCCTAATAAAAGGTGCCAGGGCCTAGCACACAGCAGAGTTGCCAGGCCCACGGATCGTTGCTGGATCCAAGGACTGCGCTTCCTGCTGCTGGCTCTCTCCACCGGCTGATATCACCGCGTCTCGCCTCTTCCTTGCAACCCCTGCGGGCCGACTTCACCCCCCTCCCTCACATTCGCAAAACATTGCAGAAGAATAGATGGTGATAACAGTCATTGTTGTGAGACAGTCGATTCCACCCTATGGGAAATTGCAGATAAGGGTGAACGGTTAAGCACTAATCACTAGTTACATGCAGAAGAATGGACCCCTTCTCAGCCTTGAACAGAGATAAGGACAGGGCCAGCTTTGGCCTTGGAGTGGTCATTCAAGATGCCAGGCTGATTATAGTGCAGGCCTGACATTCTGCTCCCCTTAAGGCCCTCTCCCCCGGGCGGTCGGGGTATGCTTAGTGGAAAGCTTTTATTAATTGGGGTGCTCGCACGTGTGAATGGTGGACCAATTCATTGAAAGCAGGTGGTAAATTAGCCCAGGCGGCTAGGTACCGGAGGCAGCCCCAATGTAGATGGGAGTCCAGGATGTTGGCCACTTTGTGATGTAGCTCGCCCTTCACCAGGCAAGGGACTGGAGGTTTTGGAGGCAGGTGCCAACTGTCACTCGGAGCAGCTTTCTTGAGGATGCTAGGTGCACACCTCGTAAGTTCTTAGGCTGTTCCAGTTCCATGGCCACTGGGTTGATTACCCTTAACACTTTAAAGGTTCCAATAAACTTGTGCCCCAGTTTGTGGGTACCGGGAAGGCTCATCAAGTTCTTTGTGACGATGGAAGAATAATCACCTAGGGGTGCCGTTTGCGGTCTGTGTGCTTCTTATAGTCCTCCTTGGTGGACTATAGTGCTGCCTGTACTGTTTTCCAAGAAGTCTGAATGGAAGCCACTCAGTCCTGGAGATCTCCCAGGTCTCCTGACCAGGGAAACAGCTTGCTTTCCCGGCCATAAACAGCATGAAAGGGACTTTTCCCCATACTGGAGTGCATGGCATTGTAGACAAGCTCTGCAAAAGGTCAGCCCAATCATCATTATGGTGGGGCATTCAGTCTGACAGTCTGGCCACGTGGTACACTGAGGCTTTGTCCATACCCAAGAGTTTCATAAACTGTCTCCAAAACTGGAGGATGAACTGGCTGCCACGATCTTAGATTATTTTGACTGGGGTGGCGTGGAGGCGATAGATGTGCTGAATGAACAGTTTCGCTAGCCCCCCACGGGGTACGAAGTGGGCCTGTTTGGAGAAAAGTTCCACCACCCAAATGACTGTCTCCTCTTTGCTAGAGGGGAGGTCAGTGACGAAATCCATCGAGATAACCTTCTAAGAGGCCATGGGTGTGGGCAGGGGTTGGAGCAAGCCTGGTTGCCGGCCAGGAATCTGCTTCTCCATGGCACACGTGGGGCACCCCTTGACATAGGCTTCTACGTCCTTGCGCAAGAACACCACTAGAACTGGCAGCGGGCCAAGTGCAGTGTTTTCACAAAACCAAAATGGCCCACTGATTTCACATCATAAGAACATAAGAAAGAGCCTGCTGGATCAGACCAGAGTCCATCTAGTCCAGCACTCTGCTACTCACAGTGGCCCACCAGGTGCCTTTGGGAGCTCACATGCAGGATGTGAAAGCAAGGGCCTTCTGCTGCTGCTCCCGCTCCCGAGTACCTGGTCTGCTAAGGCATTTGCAATCTCAGATCAAGGAGGATCAAATTGGTAGCCATAGATCGACTTCTCCTCCATCAATCTGTCCAAGCCCTTTTTAAAGCAATCCAGATTAGTGGCCATCACCGCCTTGTGTGGCAGCATATTCCAAACACCAATCACACGTTGCATGAAGAAGTGTTTCCTTTTATTAGTCCTAATTCTCCCGCCTCCCCTCAGCATTTTCAATGTGTGCCCCCTGGTTTTAGTATTATGAGAAAGAGAGAAAAAATTCTCTCTGTCAACATTTTCTACCCCATGCATAATTTTATAGACATCAATCATGTCCCCCTCAGACGTCTCCTCTCCAAATGAGATTCCCAAATGCTGCAGCCTCTCCTCATAGGGAAGGTGCTCCAATCCCTCAATCACCCTCTCCTCCCCTCCCTTGCATGCCACCCCTCCCTCCCCTCCCCCTCCCTCCACTAGGGTGGGTGGGCCAGGTCCAGATGCCGGGTCCCCTTCCCTCCCCTCCCTTGCATGCCACCCCTCCCTCCCCTCCCCCACTCTCCGCTAGAATTGGTGGGCCAGGTGAACTTTTTCTATCTCTTCGATATCCTTTTTGAGATGTGGCGACCAGAACTGAACACAGTACTCCAAGTGCGGTCGCACCACTGCTTTATATAAGGGCATGACAATCCTTGCAGTTTTATTATCAACTCCTTTCCTAATTATCCCCAGCATAGAGTTTGCCTTTTTCACAGCTGCCATGCATTGAGTTGACATTCCCATGGAACTATCAACTAAGATGCCCAAATCCCTTTCCTGGTGTGTGACTGATAGCACTGACCCCTGTAGCGTGTATGTGAAGTTTGGATTTTTTGCCCCTATGTGCATCACTTTACATTTTGCTACATTGAACTGCATTTGCCATTTCTTAGCCCAATCACCTTAATTTATCCAAAGGTCCGGCTTGGAGCTCTTACGCCAATCTTTCATTCGCGATTCTCACCACCCTACATAATTTGGTATCATCCACAAACTTGGCCACCATGCTACCCACCCCTACTTCCAGGTCATTTATGAATAGGTCCCAAAACGGATCCTTGGGGAACACCACTCCCTACATCTCTCCATTGTGAGAACTTCCCATTTACACCCACCCTTTGCTTCTTGTTTCTCAACCAGTTTTTAATCCATAGGACGACTTCCATTCTTATTCCTTGATTGCTGAGTTTTCTCAATAGTCTCTGGTGAGGAACTTTGTCAAAAGTCTTTTGGAAATCCAAGTAGACAATGTCCACACCCTCAAAGAACTCTAGTAAGTTTGTAAGACAGGACTTGACTCTGCAAAAGCCATGCTGACTCTTCCTCAGCGGGTCTTGCTTATCTACATGTTTTACAATTTTATCTTTAATGATAGATTCTACTAATTTACCAGAAACAGATTTCAAAGTGACTGGCCTGTAATTTCCTGGGTCCCCCCAAGATCCTTTCTTAAAGATTGGTGGGACATTGGACATCTTCCAGTCTTCAGGGATGGAGCCTGATTTCAGGGATAAGTTGCATATTAAAGTGAGAAGATCAGCAATTTCCTTTCATTTCACATTTAATTTATATCCCGCCCTCCCCTGGAGGGCTCAGGGTGGCGAACAACACTAGTGAACAGAAAATAAACATAGCATAAACAGCAACAATAATAAATCATAATACAACAATATCAACAAATATACTATAAGCAATAAACAATTTAGACATCAATAAAATAGATATAATAATAAACACAATCAAGTTTAGATTTAACTATGGCAATTTGACATATCGGACCTAGTAATATCAATAGCAATAACACCAACAACCATAACAATAACAGCAGCACAAAAACCAGTAGATCAATAGCAATAATCACAGTACTAGATCAATTCATTAACAATAAAATAGATTTCCCTACACTAAGACTAAGACTACTGAAGAATACTATCTACTGCCACAAAAATACTATTACTACAATACTATCACAACAAAATAATAGTACTACCTAATTTGCTCTACAAGGAAACAAACTACACTTATCTAGCCTACAAACCCCTAATAGTATACTAAGGGAACTAACTACAGTATACCCCTAATAATTATATCGTGAGGTAACTGCAAAAGAGGAGCAATAGTGTAAATAGCCTAGATTGCAAGGCCATGCCTCCCCCCCCTCAAGAAAAGCCTGCCAGACATTTCTGCCACCATTGTTGAGCTCTTGGGTGAATGCAATCTGGGCCAGGGGATTTGGTAGCATTTAGTTTATCAATGGCTGCCAGAACTTCTTCCTTGTCTACCACTATCTTCGCTAGTTCCTCAGATAAGCCTCCTGAGAAGCTTGGTTCAGGTGCAGGAATTTTCCTTCACTCCTCTTGGGTGAAGACAGATGCAAAGAATTCATTCAGCTTCTATGCAATCTCCCTGTCATCCTTTAGCATACCTTTTGTTCCTTCGTCATCTAACGGGCCTACCGCTTCCCTTGCTGGCTTCCTACTTTTGATGTACTTGAAGAACTGTTTGTTGTTGGTCTTGCATCCATGCATTCCTCATAATCCTTTTTTGCCTCCCTTACAGCTAACTTGCTTCTCTTTTGCCACCATTTGTGTTCCCTCTCGTATTCTTCATCAGTCAAGCTGGACTTCCATTTTCTGAAAGAGATCTTTTTTCTGATAATTTCCTCAACCTCTCTTGTTAACCATGGTGGCTTTCTTTTGGACTGGGCACTGCCTTTCCTAACCTGCAGGACACATTCTGGCTGGACTTTTTTTATTATTATTATTATTATTATTATTATTATTATTATTATTATTATTATTATTATCATCATCATCATCATCATCATCATCATCATCATCATCATCATCATCATCATCATCATCATCATCATCATCATCATCATCATCATCATCATATTTATTTATTTGTTTATTTGTTTATTTGTTTATTTATTTAATATGCCGCCCAATCCCCGAAAGGCTCTGGGCGGTGTACAACATAAAAGCACATAAAAACATCATAGGCATCCATAAATTATAATAAAAACAGCAGTTATGATATATCAAGATGGCGTCCCACCTGAACCTAATCCCTTCAGCAAGAGGGGGTAATGGTCCCGATGGTATGAGGGACCCATAGATCTTAATAATGGATCCCATTAATATTGGGATTCCAACCTAGGGGGCAGGGGGCACTCAGCGGCTGGTTTCTCCAAAAGCCCGGTGGAACAACTCAGTCTTACAGCCCCTGCGGAAATCCCCAAGGTCCCGCAGGGCCCGGACGGCTGGAGGGAGAGTGTTCCACCAGGCAGGGGCCAGAGCCGTAAGCTGCCCTAGCCAGCTGGAGGCCAGACAGCATCATTGAGGGAGCCAGGGGATCTCCAGTAAATTGGCCTCTGCCGAACGCAGAGGATGAGCTGGGACATATGGGGTAATGTGGTCCCGAAGGTACGAGGGTCCCAGGCCGCGTAAGGCCTTAAAGGTCAAAACCCACACCTTGAAGACGATTCGGAATTCAACTGGGAGCCAGTGCAGACGGCGTAACACAGGTTGTATGTGGTCTCGGAAGGCGCCCCCTGTGAGCAATCGAGCCACTGCATGCTGGACCAGTTTCAGTTTCCGGATCAAACGCAAGGGAAGGCCCGTGTTTTACTGTGTTTTTAAGTAACTTCCAAGCATCTTGGACCAAGGACGTAGGTATAGATTTTTTATGGGGGGGGTTCGGGGTGGGGCCAAACCCCCACCCGCCCCTAGGGCATGGCCACACCTCCCCAAGCCCCGCCCCGGCCTAGTGCTTATAAAAGCAGCTCTCCGAGGTCGGGGATGGCAGACACCGCTGCCCTGCCCTGCCCTCCCCTGGCCCTCCCCTCTGGGCAGAGGCATAGAGGGAAAATGGAGCCTGGTGCAAAATCTGAGTTTTGCGCCCCCCCCCCCGGGCAGCTGCTGTGATGCTGGAATCCACCCCCAAACAGAATCACTTTCAATGGTGTTTAAACTAGAGAGCCCAAATTCTCCTTTTAAATCCACCTTAAAGGGAGAATCTGGGGGCGCTAGTTAAACAACATTGAAAGTGATGCTGTTTTGGGGTGGATTATCCCCCACCCTGAAACAGCATCACTTTCAATGTGGCGTAGTGGTTAAGAGCAGGTGCATTTTAATCTGGAGGAACCGGGTTTGATTCCCTGCTCTGCCACTTGAGCTGTGGAGGCTTATATGGGGAATTCAGATTAGCCTGTGCACTCCCACACATGCCAGCTGGGTGACCTTGGGCTAGTCACAGCTTTTCGGAGCTCTCTCAGCCCCACCCACCTCACTGTAAAGGATTCAATGGTGTTGATGGTGAAGTAACCTTGAGTGCATTCCACAGCCCGGGCGATGGGCCAGATGCATCGGCGGAGACTTTATCTTTGCGCGGGAGATGAAGTCTCCGTTCCCATGGGAAGCAGGAAGGGGGGATGGGGTGAATGGCATTATAACCTGTGCTTCTGGCGGGAAGTGTCATTCCTGCCACTGCGTGTACTTGAGCTTTCTAAGATGATCTTAATAAATGGACTTTTACTACCAAAGCCTTTTATTTCTGCGTCTATGGAATTCCTTACATTGTGGCAGGAATCCTAATTCATCTATATTCCTGTGCAGTGGACCGCTTGTCTTGCGATGGAGAGGTTGAAGGTTACTGCGGAAGGTGCTTTAGCCCCCAAAGTTGGCTCGGACCTTTCCCTTCTGGTTCTGGAGGAACCAGCAGGAGAAGCGAGGCCCTTCGCTGGTGGCTCTTTCGATCCCTCGATATCAGCTTGGGAATTACTGCTACTCCGTTGGAGCGAGGGGCGTGGCAGCGACCATGAGGACTTCCATTGAGTGGATTTGGAAGCTGTCTATGGATCGAGCGCCTGTGGATCGGATTTCTACCCGTTCTCGTGTGGATTACAAACCTCAGATACAGCCTGTCATGGAGGAGGCGAGGGCTTGACCACCTTTCATGCGACAGCCCAGGAATCCATTGAGCGGTTCTGGGGCTCGTATTTTGGTTGATACTCCCCAAAGAACCACCATTAGCACAGCACTGGGGCCCGATCCAAAGGACACCGGGACTCAACCTGGAATTGGGGGAGGTGGTACCGCTTCCCAATCCGGACCCCCCCCATCCCGGTCAGGCGACCGCACCTGAGAGATTGCCTCGGAGAACCACCGGTAGCTCTGGCGTCGGGTGTCTCCGAGGGCTAAGCTTCCTGATGACGAAGAGTCTGAAGAAAGCCTGCATTTATTCCCAGCCGGACCGGTTTCCTCTCCCATCGAGAGAAGACTGGGATGAGGAAGTAGAGCGACTTCGAGATGCCCAAGCGGCATGGAACCGTGGCGCCAACTATGGGGAGGAGGAGCGAGGGCACAGTTGCAGCAAGAGCCTTGAGGGAAACCCTGCAGAGGGACCGGGAACAGCAACGCAAAGAAGTCCAGCTCCGAGTTGGACCCGATGCAAAAGGCAACGCTCAAGCGACAATATGCCCCAGAATCTGTCAGTCCATGATAAAGTCCTGGAACAGTCCAGACTGGATTTACAACGGCGACAGCGAAAGCGTTCAGGCTCTGCGCACGCATAAAGTGAACTCACTGAAGCCCTTAAGCGGGCCGAACTGCTTAAGTTAGGAAGCTGAGAAAAAAGCTGCTTTGCATGCGCACCAAGATGCATTGACTTCATAAGGAGAGGGAGCTGGCTGCTTTGGAGAGGGAACTAAGGAGGCAGCAGACCAGGGGGGGGTAAGTTGGAACCTATGCTGTTGCTGGTCATGCCGGTGCCAGGGGGGCCGCGTGCCTGGGTCCTGCCACCCAAAGCGCCAGCGGCATGCCAGCGCCCCCGATTCCAGCCCTGGCTGTACAACAACCGCCTGCCCAACCTGCTCAGCCAAGCGCCAACCACCTCCCCAGCAGAAGCCAAGAGCCGTCGAGGCAGGGGCCTACGCCAGGCCCCCGATACCAGCCCGTTTTGATGGGACCCGGCTTTTGAACTTCCCTACTTCATCTTGCAACTCAATGCCCACTTGGAAGACTATGATGATTTCTCACCCGGTCTGAACGCGAAAAAATACGGGACCTTCGGCTCCAGTCCTAGATGGAAGTGACAGCTGACTGGATTCATTGACTGTTTTGGATTTACGGGATGGGGACTCTGCAGCACAGTGCCAGCATTCCTCAAAGCTTTGAGAGCGCGCTTTCAAGATCCGAGCGCCGAGAATGAAGCTATCAGCACCGTCAAAACCATCCAGCAAGGCAACCGCCCGTTTGCAGAATTTGTCCGTGAATTTACGTGCGGCGGCTGCTGGAGCTTCCTCCCTGAAATTAGCCTGAACGCATGAAATCACGAGAATACTTCTCGGATGCTGTGGATAGCAAGCTACGTGAAGCGGTGTTTTTAATTGGGGTTCCTCGTACCATTGCAGATTGGATCCAGTTAGGGTCTCCAAGTGGCGTCTCGTTTGGAACTCGGCTGCGATCAGGGGAGGCCATGCGCCCGAAAACCACTACTGTGTCCACCAAGTCAAACCCAGCGGCTCCTACCGAAACCACCTCTGAGCGCCGTCGCCGACTTGGGTTGTGTCTTTACTACTGCGGAGGGCCAGGTCATCTAACCGTAACTGTCCCAAAGAAGCAAAAACCAACCGCTCCAGCTCATTACTCCGTCTGCCAAACCAGCACGCAGGCCAGGGCCGCCTCCCACTGGCTCATCTAAAGCGGTGACCGGAGGCGACCCAGAGGAGAGGGAAGCAGCTGTCTGTCTTTCTTCAGCCCCCATGGACATGGGCCCGACTCCTGACGCGGTGAGTGAAGGCGAAGCTCCCATTACTGTTCAAGCATTTCTGGCCTTACCCCGCTAAAACACACTCGCATTACCAGCCTCGGCCCTTGTGGATTCCGGCTGCTTACTGCTTAATGCGGCCCCAGGTGGCAGAGGAGCTGGAGTCTGGACCGAATCCCCCTGGCCTTCAAGCCCATACCATTCACCCAAATGGCCGGCAGCCCCCTCGGAAACGAAGGACTTGACCCAATACAAAACACAGCCGGTTCTCCTCCGTTCGCGCCGATATTGGGAAGAAAATTAGTTTCATTTTGGCGCCAGTGGCTAAAACCTCCATAGTTTTGGGCATGCCTTGGTTGTTGTTACATGAACCAAAATTCATTTGGAAAGAAAGGATCCACAAATTCACTGACCCTCCCTGCGGTGAACACATGAATTGGGAAGAAAACCCAGCGTCTCCTGACACTCCCCCCTCTCTGGCTTCCTCAGTGATTGCTCCCCGATTCTATTGATATCCCACCTGCATATCAGGATCTAGCCAGAGTTTTTCAGGAGCAGGGAATGCGATCCAATTGCCACCCCACAGAGACACTGACTGTAAAATTGTCATACAACCAGAGGCGCCAACTGCCCAAAGGGTAGAATCTACCGCATGAGTCCCCAATGAGGAGAAGGAACTTACGTGCTTGCTGTAGACAAGAACCTTGCTTTCAGCGGTTTCATACGGCGGGCTACCAAACACACACACGCTGCTCCCGTTTTTTGTTTGTCAAAAAGAAAGATGGGTCTTTCTGACTTTGCACAGATTATCGAGGTCTCAATACGCGGTCTCCCTGTCCAATAAATATCCTTTGCCTTTGATCCAAGGACCTTTTAAGATGCACTTTCGGCAAAGATAGCATTTTTACTAAATTAGA
Organism: Sphaerodactylus townsendi; assembly: GCF_021028975.2. Classification (NCBI taxonomy): domain Eukaryota; kingdom Metazoa; phylum Chordata; class Lepidosauria; order Squamata; family Sphaerodactylidae; genus Sphaerodactylus; species Sphaerodactylus townsendi. The sequence goes on along the minus strand of NC_059430.1, from coordinate 133,671,694 downwards.
CTTGAGAGAAGCTTACTACAGAGTCAGAATTGCTGAAGGATATGGACACCTGACTGCGTTTAATGCGAAGTTGGGACAGTTTGGATGTTTAATCATGCCATTGGGGGGAAGTGGGGCCCCAGGAGCTTTCATGGCCCTTATCAGCGAAGTTCTCCATGATTTACTGTACAAGGGAGTTGTTGTATATTTAGATGACGTTTTAATTTACTCGCAAACTATAGAAGAGCATGAAATATTGGTCCGAGAGGTGTTGAAGCGCTTGCTTGACTAACTCTCTCTTTGCCAAACTCTCCAAATGCTGTTTTCATCAGACCTCCATTGACTATTTGGGTTACCGGATCTCACCCGAGGGCTTAAAAATGGATGCTGCTAGGTGGCGCAGTCCTCCCATGGCCTGACCCCACCAACCGCATAAAGAACTCCAGTCGTTTCTTGGGACTTTGCTAATTTCTATCATTGATTTTTATACCCCAATTTGCTGAACTGACTCTCCCTCTCACAGACCTCTTAAGCACTAAGGGTAAAGGTTCACTGTCCGTAAAGCCCGGGGCCCCCCCTTGTCTGGTCTGAGGAATGTCCAAACAACCTTTCAACTGTTAAAATCTGCGTTTTACCACCGAACCTATCCTAACGCACCCCAACCCAGATCTCCCGTTTGTGGTTCACGTAGACGCTTTCGGACAAAGCACTTTCGGGGCAGCCTGGTTGCAGAAAAATAAAGATGGTAGACTAGTTCCAGTGTTAGCGACATTAAAAAAAATTCTCTGGTGCCGAACTCAACTGGACTGTGGGAGACAAGGAGACTGCGGCCATCAAAGCCAGCACTCATCCACTTGGCGCCACTGGCTGGAAGAGGCTAAACACCCTTTTCAAGTTTGGTCGGATCCTGCAAAAACCACAGCTCTTTCCACCCCCCCCCTCAAGATGTCCATAAAACAACTTCGTTGAGCCGATTTCTTTTCTCGTTTCTCTTTTACAGTCCATTTTTTCCCTGGGAAAACCAACAAACTGGCTGGCCAGCTCAGCGCCTACCGAGGGAGGGGGGTGGAGCTGCCTTGCGAGACATTCCACGCACTGTTCTTTCCCCCTCCCAGTTGGGGTTGGCTGTCACCCGATCTCAAACGTCCGCCTCCCCTCCACCCCTCGTTCCCAGTCTCGTCTCTCCTTTCCTGCGGGAATTGGAGGGAGGCCAGGCTGTATGAGCCTCCAGCGACTGAAGGGGACTCCCAGTTGCGTTTGGAGAATGGAGTTTGGCGGAGGGGGGAATGTTGATGCGATGCCTCCCCCCCCTCCGCCAAGCAAGTTCTTGAAGCTTGCCACGATGCTGATGGGCTGGACATTTTGGCTTTTTGAAAACTCTGCACTTAGCCCGCCCGGCAGTTCTGGTGGTAGCAATGCTGCCAAAGACATTGAGGCCCATTAAAGGCTGCTTCGGTTTGTGCAGAAGCCAAAACCATCCCGGGAAAGCCCCATGGACTGTTGAAACCTCTCCCGGTAGCTGCCCGCCCTTGGGAAGTCATCTCCATGGATTTCATTGCAGCTTTGCCCGACAGTCCTGGCAACACGGTTTTATGGGTGGTGGTAGACTTATTTATTCTCTAAAGCAAGCCCATTTTATTCCATGTGCTTCCATCCCCTCCATCCCCTAAGTTGGCACGGCTGTTCATTCAACATGTTTACCGTCTCCATTCCGCCCCGATTAAGGTGGTCTCCGACCCTTGACCCCAATTCATCTCAAAGTTCTGGAAAGCGTTTTTGGGGGTTGTTGGGGAACGCCCCGGCATCGCCGCCCCCTACCGCGTTCACAGCGACGGCGAGGCAGGGAGAACCAACAGAACCCTAGCGCAGTATTTACGTTGTTACACCAACTACCACCAAGACAATTAGTGCGAGCTTATTCCGTTTGCGGAGTACGCCTACAACAATGCGGTTCATAGTAGCACAAAGAAAACCCCCTTTGAAATTGTGTCTGGTCGCTCCTTCCCGCCGTTGCCACAACTACCCACAGCAGCTTTGGACCCCCCAGAATTTCAACAATGGATTTCATCCCTAGCCGAGGGATGGGGAAATTAGGTCCAGACAGCCCACAGCAAGCAAAAGGGACTCCCAAAAACTGCAAGCGGATAAGCACCGCTCAGATTTCCCTCTGCGTGTGGGCTCCTGGGTGTATTTATCTACAAAAAAAATCTCGAAGACGTGCATAGAATTTTCCAAACTTGGCAAAAGATTTGTGGGACCTTTTCAGATTACTAAAGTGATTAATTGATGTCACTGCCAGCTTAGGTTTGCCTAACTCTCTTAGTAACATCCATCCTGTCTTCCATTCCAGAAAAAAAAACTTGCTCCAAGGAGGCTCAGCTTCCGATGCCACAACACGACCATGAGGAGGAGGCCCCCTCCGACTATTATTGATGGCCACAAGCACTACGAAATTGACGCTATCCTGGACTCTCGCTTTAATCGCAACCGCTTGCAATATTTAGTCTCTTGGGTGGGATATTCCTCTGGGTATAATCAATGGGTTTATTCCGAAAACATTGAAGCCCCCACCCTCATTTCTGCTTTCCATCGCGCCTTTCCGCATAAACCTGGGGGGAAGGGGTCTTCTTTAGGGGAGGCAGAGTGTAAAGGATTCAATGGTGTTGATGGTGAAGTAACCTTGAGTGCATTCCACAGCCCGGGCGATGGGCCAGATGCATCGGCGGAGACTTTATCTTTGCGCGGGAGATGAAGTCTCCGTTCCCATGGGAAGCAGGAAGGGGGGATGGGGTGAATGGCATTATAACCTGTGCTTCTGGCGGGAAGTGTCATTCCTGCCACTGCGTGTACTTGAGCTTTCTAAGATGTCTTAATAAATGGACTTTTACTACCAAAGCCTTTTATTTCTGCGTCTATGGAATTCCTTACACTCACAGGGTGTTTGTTGTGAGGGAGCAAGGGCAAGGAGAGCAAGGGCAAGCCCCTTTGAGTCTCCTACAGAAGAGAAAGGGGGATATAAATCCAAACTCTTCTTCTTCTAAACTGAGGATCTCAGATTCTCTCTTTAAATCCATGCCAAAGGGGGTGGATTTAAAAGGAGAATCTGGGGAAATTTGGGGGGGTGCCTGCTGTCAGGGGTACAATTGTTAAGCTAGCAGCACCAAACTTTCAGGGTATCTTTAGGAGTCTCTCCTAATGATACCACCCAGGTTTGGTGAAGTTTGGTTCAGGATGTCCAAAGTTATGGACCCTCAAAGATGTAGCCTTCATCTTCTATTAGCTCCCATTGAAAACAATGGAGGATGGGGCACTCCCTTTGGGAGTCCATAGCTTTGGACCCCCTGGACCAAACTTCCCAAAGCCTGGGTGGTATCAATAAGAGACTCACCTGATAATACATCCCAGGTTTGGTGACGTTTGGTTTAGGGGATCCAAAGTTATGGACCCTCAAAGGTGTAGCCCCCATCTTCTATTAGCACCCATTGGAAACAATGGAGGATGGGGGCACCCCCTTTGGGAGTCCATAACTTTGGACCCCCTGGACCAAACCTCACCAAACCCGGGTAGTATCATCAGGAGAGTCCCCCAAACAATCCCTGAAAGTTTGGTGCTGCTAGCCCAAACAATGCGCCCCCTGCAGGCCCAAAACCAAGAAAGCACTAAAATGTTTTAAAAACCCACAACCGGGTGGGCGGAGCTTCGGACATGAATGGGGGGGTTCAAACCCAAGACCCCCCCCCTTACCTACGTGCATGTCTTGGACAGTTTTGACTCAACTGATTTTCCCTTTCAGCTTCCTGTGCACTATCCCCCTCATCTTTGAGAAATTTCCCTTTCTGAAGGTGAATGTAACTACATTAGTAGTTGTCACTTGTTTACATGGACCTCAGTAGTTGTCACTTGTTTGCATGGACATCATGACAACCAGAGAGAACCTTGGCCCAGAGGGGTACGGGGACATGCAGTTCATCCCCCTACCACCAACCCCCCTTCTCTTCAAGAGCCCTTACCTGTTTCTCCTATGGAGAGAGTGTTTTGCAAAGAGCTTTCAGTTCCTCCCCCAGGGCGATGGGGAGGTTGGGTTTGGCGGGAGGCTGGGCCTTAGCCATGCCCCTTGTGACAACTTGGAGGCCAAGCTGAGTGGGTGTGAAAATCATGTGTGCGGGGCATTCTGGGCCACACCCCTGCTGGGGGAGATGGGAGAGGGCATTGGCAAGGCAGTTATGTTTGTCCAGGAAAAAATGGAGAGCAAAATCAAAGTGCGCAAAAAAGTCAGCCTACTGAAGTTGCTTGGCGTTTAATTTACTGGGCTTTTTCAGGGCGGCCGAATTCTTGGGGTCAGTCCAAACTTCGAAAGAGTGGGAAGAGCCCTCAAGCTAATGGGACTAGGCCATTAGAGCCTTTTTGATGGCTCCCACCTCCTTGTCACCCACAGTCCAATTCAACTCGGATCCATTAAACTTTTTGGAAAGGAAAGTGCATGCGTGGAGCCTCCAGTCTTCTTCCATCTGGAGGAGGGCTGTGCCAATGGCTACGCCACAGGCATCCACATGAATTATGAATGGTTTGGAAGGGTCAGCATGGCATAGGATGGGATCAGAAGGGAAAGCTCTTTTGTGTTCTTGGGAGGCAGTTTGGCAAGTTCAGGTTCAATTCAATGGGGGTCCTGGTTTTGTGCTGCCAGGCCCCGCCCCTTGGCTTGCAGCAAATCAGTTTGGGGGAGCACCTTTTCGGCAAAATCCGGGATGAACTCGATTAAAATTTGCAAACCCCAGGAATTATTGGAGTTGCCTGCGGATGCGGGGAGCATGCCAGTCATCTACTGTCTGGACCTTAGCAGGGTCCATTTTGACTCCCTGGTGCATGATCCGATAACCCAGGAAGTCGAGCTTGGTCTAATGAAATTCACATTTTGATAACTTAGCATACTGTTAATTACTTTTTAGACATTTTAACACTTCCCTGACCAAACACACATTTTCTTGTTTAGTTTCCCTGGAGGAAATGGCTGCTTTGGAAGGAGGACTGTCCAGAGGCCCCTCCCCTCACCAACCCCACCCTCCTCAGGCTCCGTATCCAAAATGTCCAGGTATTTCCCTGCCTGGCGCTGGCAACCCTACCTTGATGGGATGCTTCCAGCAGGCCTGAGGAATGGGGGTGGAAGCAGATGTTTGCACGGCCCCCACCACGTTGCCTGATTCAGGCTTTTGCCTCACCCAAAATGAGGTGATTAAACTCTGGTCTGAACTGGATTTATTAAGTTTCTCAAAGAGTTTCCTAGGGTATTTAAGAGGTTTTCCTAGTTTTTAATGGCAGCTTGCATTGAGTCCTAGCCATGGGGAGGTAAGCAACGCAGCTGAACTGAGAGAGAGAAAGGCTGAAGCCACAGGGGATCCTTGCCTGAGCCAGTTGCAGGGGAACCAAGTTGCAGGGGTACCAGGCTGCAGGAATGCAGATGCAAGAGGCCAAAGCCCACATGCTGGTTCCCGTGCAGCTGGGCTGGAATAAAATTGCTCTCCATTCTCTGCAGGCTTTTTCCTGACTGTCAGCCAGCTCCTTATGATTTACATTGGCCATTGGAGTTGAGCTTTAAATCACTGGTGAAAGATCCAGCTGTCTTTTTTTTTACTTAGGGAAGAGGCTGGATTTTGGAGCGTGGCTGCTTGAGCTTTGCTTTTTCTGGGAGGTGACCTTGTGAGTCTACATTTTTTTATCCATGTATCCTTCTGGTACATTTTTAGCCCACCTCCCAGGAGATTAAGGTGGTTCTCCTCCATTTTATCCTCACAACATCCCTGAGCAGTAGGTGAGGCTGAAAAGGGGTGCATTGTATTGCAGATGGGGTTTTTCAGTCCAGAGAGTGATTCACATTTGCATTCCCTGCAGCAGCAACAGTCTTAGTGAATGCAAACCTTGTATCTGGGTGGAGTCCATTGTCCATGAACTGGCATGGCCTTTGATTCTGATGTTCTTAAGTACTGGTAGCCAAGTTTTGTTAATTCTCAGAGTCTCTTCCTTCTTGTTGAAGTATTCTTGGTGTTTATGGATTTCAATGGCCTCCCTGTGTAGTCTGACATAGTAACCTTCCAAGTTATCCAGAATTCCAGTGATTTCAAATAAAATGTTATATCCAGTTTTGCTTAGAGCATGTTCTGCTACTGCAGATTTTTCAGGATGGTTAAGCCACCAGTGTATTTTGTGCTCATTAACATGAGTCTGAAAGCTGTGTTTTGTAGTTCCAATGTAGACCTTTCCACAGCTGCAGGGTATGTGATAGACTCCTGCAGTAGTGAGGGGGTCTCTCTTGTCCTTTGCCAAATGTAGCATCTGCTGTATTTTTCTGGTAGGTTTAAAGATTGTTTGTAGGTTATGTTTTTTCACCAGTTTCCCTATTTTATCTGTTTCCCTTGATATATGGTAGAAATATGTTTCCTGTGGGGGGATGTTTCTCTTGGTCTTAAAGCTCTTCTGATTTCTGTTGTGGAGCAGCAATTAGCCTGTAGAGCCCAGTCTAGATTATTTATGTCATTAGGGAGGAGATGAGATTCACAAATTCATTGTGGGTGGTGGTTGGAGTTTTTATGTAGATACCAGTCTCTGTATATTGGTTTTCTGTAAACTGTGTGGCCCATGGGATGGTTGGATGCTAATTTTTTTGATGGTGGGCTGAGTCTTTAACATAATGCAGTGTGTGTCCGATGTGGCTTTGTAACTGTGAAGTCAAGAATTTTCCCAGTTCATATGTGGGGGATGGAGCCCTTGTGAATTTTTGGGAATCCTTATAACTGGAGTGGAAGAGCTTCTGACTTGCAGAGCCGTTGGTGTGTGTGTCTGGTTGAATGGAGGAGTTCTTAATCAATGTGATGGTTTGGCGAGTGATTTTCTTGGTTGGGTCTTGTTTTTGTAATGGGATCCAGGAGGTCTCTGGTTTTTTCCTTATATTGTTCAGTTTTCATGGTTACTGTGGCATTTCCCTTGTCTGCTGGAAGTTGATGATTTCTGTATCTGAGCTGATTCCTAATGGCATTTCTTTCCTTTCATGTAATATTGCTGGAGGGAAGTTTTGCTTTTTGTAATATCCTTGCTGTTTCTCCTCTTAGTCCCTCTGCTTCCTCTTCTGGAAGATGCCGAATGGCTGATTCTACATTAGCAATTATGTCTTCTGGATCTGAGCTGAGATTCTTAATAGCATTTCTTTCCTTTCGTGTAATATTACTGGGAGGAAGTTTTGCTTTTCGCAATATTCTTGCTGTTTCTCCTCTTAATTCCTCTGCTTTTTGTGTGGCTGGCAATGTCTTTCTCCATTTTTCTGTAGGTGAGGTTGTCAATTTTGTCCCAGTCCTGGCTTCTCATTTTTTGACTGATGTGGATGTGGAGGAGTAGCAACTCCTTGTCTATGGTTGCAAGTTCTTTGCAGGTAGTGTGGATTCTCTCACGTAATAATGTGCATTCCAGGCAGTCATATATACAGTTAGCCTGTGGGGATTTAAAAGTCTTTTTTGCTGTGAGGAAAGCTGGAATGGTTTTGGTGTCTCTGCAACACAGAAGAAAGGATAAGGAGCATAGTAGGTGTGCTTCTCTCTGTGATACACCACTGAAATACCAGCCACAGATATAGGCAAAATGTTAGGAACAGATCTACCAGACTACAGCCACTCAGCCTGGAAAACCCACAACAACCAGCATCTGTCCACTTTGCCTGAACACTGACTGTCTTTTATGGTGAGAAGTGGGGAGAGGAGGATTAATGGTGGCATGCAAAATTTAAAACCACCAAAGGACAACATGAACTGCCATCTCCAGATGTGCTGTAAACCCAAGTATCAATTTTATTTTTATTTATTTATTTATAATTAGTCTTGTATACCGCCCTTCCCCCGAAGGGCTCTGGGCGGTGAACAACATGATAAAAACAATAATTACAATACCCCCATTAAAACAGATTAATAACAATGCATTGCAGTGGCGTCCAACATAAACACAGACTTCATAAATCCACCCTGGAAAAACAAAACAGAGAAGTGAAGAGCCCAGGAAGTAAAGGGGAAAGGGAGAAGGAAGGGGAGGGGGGCACCTCGGCTTTTCCTGGTGTGGTCGGGAATCATTGATTGCTTGTGTACAAAACTACGAGGCCGGAGACATCCCTGTTTGTTGATCAAGTGCAGGGGCAAATTGGATGTTTTGACAGCTCGACTAGGTCTTATTACTTTTACATTTCTGTTGAAATGTAAAAGTCTTATTACTTTTACATTTAGGTCTTATTACTTTTACATTTCTGTTGATTTATTGATCTATCTATATGGTTATTAAGTTCATTTTTAAAAAATCTAAAGATCTAAAGATATGCAGAAGCGGGAAGGCTATGACAATAGAAATGGTACCAAAGTGAAAATGAAGAAAACTTGTACCAACCAGGCCACAATAATAACTTCAAAAAATTGTTCTCCCACTGGAGTAGCAATTTACTTATAACTAACCAAAATAATGTTATAATTTTACAAACAGTAACAAAATGTTTTGGAAAAATTGTTTACATTCTCCCATTGGAGTAATGAAAAGAACTTTATATATAGGCTAGAACGGCACAGCAGTATAATCTAAATACAAATATAACAGCTAGCCAGATTCTAGATAATTAACTGGCCTCAAACTTCACAGATGTTCTGAAAAGAAACAAAATATGTATATATGTATATATATATAACATATGTATATATGTTCTTTTCAGAACATATATATGTTCTGAAAAGAAACAAAATAAAGACTTGTTACAAAGAATTACAATTTACATGTGAAACTGATTTCCAAAACATGAAAATACTTACAAAGGCAGGTCAAGGTTTTTCAATGTATCTAGACATTGGTAATACTGAAAAATTAATAGACAGTTGGAAAAATATAAAGATTGAGAAAAATATGGAGTTAGAAAGAAAAGTGGTGTTAAAATGGTATAGAACACCAAAACAACTAGCATATATGATAAAAGGACTTAGTTCTAAATGCTGGCACTGTGGAGACCAAGAGGCATATTATAGCCATATGTGGATAGAATGTACAGAAGTAAAAAAATTTTGGACAGTTGTATTAATATATATCGAGAAACTGGTGAAGATAAGTATTGATTTAAATAATGACATAATGTTCATGGGTGTAATGGACGACAGAAGGGTGGATAAACAATATAGTTATATGTATAAAATAATGATTAAAGCAGCCCATGCAACAATAGCCTTGGGCTGGAAAGAAAAGAAAAAATGGACACTTCAGAAATGGTTAGAATATATCTGGGAACAAGGGACACTTGATATTTTCGATATACTAACCAAAAATAAGACGTGGCAAGATAAACAGAATGAAAATTTGAAGATATGGATAATATACGTGGACTGGATGAAAGAAGCTTGAGTCAATGAAGAAATATGGGAGAAGAGGCTACAGAGAATGAACTTACTGCTGCTTGTGTGACAAAACTATGAGGAAGATGAAATGGGGGGAGGGAGAAAAGGGGGGAAAGTATTGTTTGAAAATGTATGAAGAAGGACATTACTTTAAACTGTAAAATTCAAATGATACAATAAAAATATTTTTAAAAAGGTTTTTCAATGTACAATAATGGTTATAATCTACAAAAAATGAGTAAATAGTTGTAATTATAGCGTTCAACCAGTAACAATTTGATTATTTCTTTAAAAAGGAGGGAAAATACCAAAATACCAGGGTGGACAGTGCTCTGCAATTAGTTTATTCTTATGCCTCTTGAAATGTCCTTGACCACAAGACAGAAGCAACCTAATTTAAAGAGAAAGTCAAGGGAGACAGGTGCAGTTAATTAAGGAATCACAGGAAAGGTCTAAAGTCAGTGTTTGAATTAAGTCCAGCAGGCTGCATGGTATCCAATCTGAAAATAAAAAAGCTCTCAAGCCGTTGTAGTTTATTGTCAATATCCTCAGTGTTGTCTGGAACAGAAGCCAAGACACCAAAACGTAATGAGTTCCATTGATGGTTCATATTCACAAAATGGTCTACTAGTGGGGCATCCTTGATGGCATTTCTGATGCGTGAAAAATGCTCAAAAATCCGAGACTTCAAAATCCTGCTGGTCTTTCCAATGTCATATTTCTTACAGGGACACAATGAAATACACAACATTTTTTGAATTATAATTTGAGAAACTTTCCAAATTTTTAACATAATTAACATGAGAGAAATAATTTTTTTTCATCTGCATTGCCAACAGACATGCAGCACATTTACCACATTTAAAGTGACCCTGCACAGAACACACGGTTTTCATTTGTTTGTTGAAATCTGAACTAATAAGAATATCATTCAAATTTTCAGTCCTTCTAAAAGTAATTAGAGGTGGGACCCTACATCCTGGTAAATCCTGAAGGAGTGGCCAATATCTAAGAATGATCTTTTTGATATCTGGACCCAAATCAGTATATTGAAAAGAGGAAGTAATCCTACCTGAAGTGGAACGAACTTTTGAGGTGAACAAGGAGTCTCTATGTAGACTATCTGATCTAATCCTTGCCTTATTAATGATGGGCCACGGATAATGTCTGTTTAACAACATGACCTCAATGTTTCTCAAAACCCTTTTATAATCCTTTCTAGAGGTGGAATTTCATTTGGCTCTCAAAAATAAGCCAAAAGGGAGATTGTTCTTTAAATGCCAGGGGTGATTATAATGAAGATAGGAATTTGTGTCTGTCTCCTTTCTGTATAAAGAAACTTGTAATTTATGGAAAGTTGAAAAATTTACCAGGATTTACCAGGATGTAGGGTCCCACCTCTGATTACTTTTAGAAGGACTTTTCATTACTCCAATGGGAGAATGTAAACAATTTTTCCAAAACATTTTGTTACTGTTTGTAAAATTATAACATTATTTTGGTTACTTATAAGTAAATTGCTACTCCAGTGGGAGAACAAATTTTTGAAGTTATTATTGTAGCCTGGTTGGTGCAAGTTTTCTTCATTTTCACTTTGGTGTGTACCTTTCCCTTTTGCATAGCATGGAGGAATAGAAATGGTATGGCAGGACAGGAAGCGGGAGAAAGGCAACAGGGAGGAGGGTGAGGGGTGTAAGGCTGAACACACTCAAATGAAGTTAACCTAAAGAAGACTTCCGGTTGTGCGAAGAAAGGGTGAGGTCACATAATTTCAACCGCTGCCACAAGTTGTAAAAATATTAGTGTTTTCCCCATATCCAAACCTCACAATATTGGGGTTTTGAAGGGGGAACTCCTTCTGGAGTAAGAAGAAAAGAAGAAAAGAAAGTGATTTTTCTTCTATATTCGTCCACTGGAAGAGACGAGAGGCTCATCCCAAGCCCCCAACGAGCCGCTCCAATCTCCTTCAGGTATATGTGACAAAAAATCTACAATGTGGTGATTGAAATTAAAAACCCTAGACTCTACAACCATCCTCAATTAAAACAAGAGGACTTGGTTGAAATAGTGAAGGAAAGAAATTGGAAAGGAGCGGGCATGAGTAAGACAGAGTAACTCTGTTAGTGGATGTTGCAGAGAGGCTCATATGGCAAAATGAGTGGCGGGGGAGAAAAGGGGGAAGAGAGAGAAGAAGGGCAAACAATTAACTTCACTTGCTCCCCTCAAATAAGACAAACTGACTATAGATTAAATGTCAGTGCCTGAGTTTGACCTTGCTTCCCACCCCGTTCTGTTACTTGGCTTCGCACCCAGAATGCGGGCCGAGCTGAAAAGTTTCACACTGCATATATCTGATTGTATAAATGTTAGCAAAAATTCCTTTCATGTGAAAGTGCTTTGTTTTCTGTTTCTTTGATCAGGGAGGGGAGTGCTGTCTATGTTAACTCTGGTGGATCTGTATTGCTATGGAATAAAGAACTATTCTGGTTACTGTTCTATGGACTTTATCTGTTCCTCACATTAAGGGAACTCTGCCTATCTCAGTGCACCCTTTGATAGTTTCTATACGAGGTTGCCTGATAAAACCTATTGACCTCCAAGTGTTGGAGTCTATAGGACTGTGGATTCCTTCACAGTCAGATACATCGGAGGAGGAGGAGGTGTCCCCCAAAGAAGGACCCCCTGATGTTCCTTCCCTGGTGACTGCTTCCCGACCCCACTTGGCTCGTAGTCTTCAGTATGAGTTTTCAGGACCCGGGAGCAACTCTCATTGCCAGCCGTCGGACCAGGGAGGGTAGTGGCCATGGATCGGGCCCCAGCGATCTCATCATATTACGCCAGCATGTGGATTATAAACCTTCTGGTCTATGTTTTGTCACACAGGAGATTGGACACTCCACTATCCACGGTTCTACTCGTGAATCACTGGAGCAGTTACTTGACCGTTGTTTTGAAGATATGATGGCTCAGGACCAGTTTCATAGTACTGGTGTTTGTCCCAAAGTGCGTGCACTTTGTCCCAAAGTGCGTGCATTCCAGATGAATCCCAACGCCGTATCCACGACTTGAAGGAACGTCTCCACATTATGGAAGCCCGTGCTGCCCAGGCTGTGAGTGAACTGGAACATCACCTGCAAACCCAGCTTGATCGTGAATTGGAGGATCAGCCCTTAGATGAAGAGTGGTGTAGGGATGAGCCCCGCGAACCCAGCAGAACCTCAGACAGAGCGCAGGAATGCCTGTGCCATCTGTGTCCTTCTGGGCGCACACGCTCACCCATCCCCCAGACCCCCCGTGAGTCACAGGTCATGAGATGCCTGACTCACGGTCACCAGATGTCCCAGACAAAGGGACAAAGGGGCGCTTGCCCCCAGGTATGGATTAGACCCAGACGCGAGCGTTTCCTCCCGCACGTAGGCAACCCCATGATGTCATGTATCATATGATATTCTCCCGCTCTCCCGCCTCCCATTCACGCCCCTATTGTAAACCCTAATAAAAGGTGCCAGGGACTAGCGCACGGCAGAGTTGCCAGATCCACGGATCGCGCTTCCTGCCGCTGGCTCTCTCCACCGGATGATATCACCGCATCTCGCCTCTTCCTTGTGACCCCTGCGGGCCGACTTCATGCTGGTGCCGAAACCCGGGAAATCTCCAACCTCCGCCCACTTACCGTCGCCTGGAATAGGCCCCACAGGGTACCCCTCGTCTGCCGGAGCTACATGCTCCCAGACCCGCGTTCTAGGACTCTCTCTCGTCTGACGGACCAACGGTAAGTATGGGAGCTTGTGAACTGAAAGTGCTGACGAAAAGCGCCAGAGTCCCAGTAAAGAAAAGGGATCTGCGCAAATTGGTTGGGGAGATTGATAGGCAATGTCCATGGTACCCGGAAAGGGAAACATTGAATCTGGAAGTCTGGGAACGTGTTGGGCAGATCCTGCAAGAGGAATCCTGTGTGCTGGCACAACTGCTACTGACGTGGAGGCAATGCTTTGTCGCCATCAGTCTGCAGGTCTGTGGCTTCTCTGCCGTAGATGTCCCTCCTTTAGACCTTTCACCTTCAATTCCACTCCCGGAATCTTCTCTTTCTGCTAAGTCTAATGCCTGTCTTCCTCCTGCCTTGCCTGCTGCTTTGCCTAATTCAAACTCCTGCGTGGATTCTGTGCCTATGCGGTTGGCCCCGCCTCCTCCTCCTCCTGCCCTTTTCTCTTCTCCCTCTCCGCTCATGAGTGAGCCTTCCCTAGAGCAATCTGCTTCCAATATCTGCCTTTCATTCGATCCTCCTGCCTCTGTGCCTTCACTTGAATCTAATCTAAGTTCAGCTGATCTGAATCCCATTGCCTGCTCCCCCTCTGCGTTTCTATTCCCCACCCTGCTCCTTCCTTCTCCTTCTGAAGTCACCATGCCTCCGTCAGTGCCACAGAATGGTGCGCATTTCGAAACCTCTGCAAAGTGCATAACCACTGATCTACAGCAGAAAGAAATGCTGACGGAAGAAAATGCCCACATTCTGGCACTATGCCCAGTCCATCTCACTAACCAAGAGGACTGCCGTTTTGAACCCTCCCTAGAACGCTTTGGTAAATAAATCTGCAGGGTGGGAGGGAGGCACGGAAAGGGGGAAAATGCTAGCCCTCATGGCCTTAAACCTGGAGCGCCCTTCCACTAGGAAAAAACCCAGGAAGCCCTTCTTTTTGGCCCTAATATCCAGTCAGAAGGTTCAAGCCAGATCTCATAGCCTCTGAGCATATGCAAAGCCCTAAGCTCAATGCTCCCAGTAACAGCAAAATTGTCAGTACCTCAGGAAGAGCAGGATCCCAGCCTTCAAAGGAACTTTCACTCCTTGGCGGTGATCCAGGATGGTGTAGCCTCCCAAATCCAGCTGTAACATTCTCTCAAAAAAATCCAACATGTGCCGTCCTCTAAAGTCCAGATTGACAAGCTGCTCGGAATCAACCTGCTTCCCACATGTCTGCCTGCTAGTCTCCTGTCACTCAAATCTCCGTCACCAAATCCCCTTTCTTTCACAGCAAAACAGAGCCGCTGGCTCCTCCCCCCCGGGAGGGGGGAGGAAGGGAAGCCTGAATGTTTTCAGCTCATGTTATTTCCTCCTAGATATGTCTCCAATTGTCTGTCCAACCGCCCATGACCCAGCCTGAGTACACCTCCGCAGAATGTAGGAGAAGGAGGATCAACCCCCATTTCCTTTTCAGCCTTGTTTCTGATTGAATCGCCTTGTTTAGAATTCTCTCATAAGAAATCCCAATTGGTTTGCTTGGGATGATACCAAATTTATAAATGTGGATCTTGCATGAAAAGTGGATCTTGCATGATTCTGTGCTATAGAGATGCTTAAACTATTTTAGGACTGCAGCCTAAAATGTTTGGCTCTCAAGGTACAGATTTCATAAGAATTGGATTTGGAACACAGCAAAATATTGGACTCAGTGCTTTTGATTTGTGGGCTGGCCACCCCAGATCACAAAGCTCACTGGATGCCTGATTAGAACGATCATCAACAAGAGAGAAAGAAAGATCTTGAGCCAAAATTGCAAACCTCCTCATTGTATTATATATGCTTATATATGCTTATGTATGTTCTGTGTGTCTTGCCCTTTTTAAAAGGGACCCCTAAGGTTTCCCCCTCATGAGAGGGATTTTTCCATTGCTTCTAAGCTATACTCTTGTGCTTAAATCTAAAGTTTTCCTCCTTTTGATTATGTATGCCAATGTCTTGAAAGGTTTCACCCATTATAGTATCAGCTTTGAAAGGGACACAGTTCGTGTGCTCCCTAGTATGCCAGTGAAATCTGCTTCAAGCCACCTCCATCTTAGTTTAAACCCTCAAAATTTTTCTTCAAACTCTTCCTTGTGAACCTTTTCCTTTGTCTGTCTGAGCCTACACTGCCACATTGGCGTAGCACAGGTTTATATGTGAAACCAGAATTATTTATGTGCTCCCACATTTTCTGCTGAGTGCCATCTGGCTAGTCACAGTACCTAGGGGTTCTCTCAGCCCCACCTATCTTACATAGTCTCCACTGTGAAGATAGGAAGCGAACTCAAATCAGCTAGAGTCTCTTCACAAGGGGGAAAGGTAAGGTTAACATCCAAACCCTCCCCCGTCCCTTTTCCTCTTCATTACCTTTTGTATTCTCTCAAATGGGCTGACTCACCCCACCCCAAGACCTAGGATTTGAAAACTTTTTTTGCAAACCCCTCTCAAGTTGCTTGCGTGATCAAACCTTAAGCCTAGGAATTATTTCTCTACATTTTTTTTCTAAATCCTTCCTATGCATTGCTTATATTAAGATATGACTCTAATTGTGAATTGTTTAAGTTGCTTTACTAAAAACCCACACTTTAGACGGTGCTTGGGATTGCTTTGCAAACAAGCATCTGACCTGGGTGTGACCTTTCCTCACTTTCCTCCCCCAAGCCTTCTGGCAATTCCTGTCTCCGCTTTGTGTCATGTGTTCTTAATGCCTTGAATGTTGCAAGCCGATCGTTGGAATGGGCCAACCGCACCTTTAAGGAAATCTTGGCCAAACAAACTAAAGAAAGGGGAGTAGGTGCCCCCCCAATCAACCCAATCAAGGACTTATGCAGCAAAATACTCTTCACTATTAATCAATTAAAATTGCTCGCCCCCCCACTCAGGGCTCAGGTTTTCCATTGTAATCTATGAGAACTAACTCAGCCAGCGCAAACCCCCTGAGGGAAAAGCGTTGCTCGTTTTTCTTGTCCATACAGGATTCCAGCTCGCCATGTCCGGCCAGCCCACGGAGTGGCATCAGATGGAAACCAACCCCATCCCAGAGATGGAGCGGATCTCCCTGGAGGATCCAGCCCAGCAGCCCTATTGAGAAAGCCCGATTGCCCCCCAGCCTGAGTTGAGATGGGAAAGATCTCTCTGGAGCCAGCACACCAATTCTTCCGCAGAGATTGCAGCCCTTGTTGCCCCCCCAGAAGGGAACATCAATCTGGGCCAGCCAAGCAATAGCTCAGAGGTTGATGCCGCGTGTCACTGCTCCTACCATCATTAGTCGCCATTCTCTCTCCCTCTCTGCCGCCCCCTGGCTGAAGTTTGAAGTTGCAGCCAGGAACATTCCTGATAGGTTAACCCTTGGAACTCTCTGCTGTTCTCGAACTCTCCGCTATTCTCAGCCACTTGATTGTTATCGGAACACGCCTTCTCTTGCAGCCTTGCTCGTGGGAGTCACTGAACTTGTAAAGCTAAAGACTATCAGTAGTTTTCTCTATGCTCTTGAGAAATCCATGGACTCTACCACCATTGCTCTATAGGCTTTGGTAGTCAAACAGCAAGAGCCGTGCATTGGACAATTATGCAGCCACGGGCTGTCTCCCTTCCTTTCATTATCTAGATTATGTATTGTTTAGTAATGTTTATTGTTTCCATTTATATGATGTCGCCTTCCTACCAACATGCATGTTTTGTAAATATTGTTGCTAGCACAATGATGCCCTTTGGAGCCGGCCTCCAAAGGAATTATTGAGTACTGTGACCCAACTGATTGTTGAAGTTATTGCATGCCTTGATTGTAGAAGTTATCTTATTTGCTGTTGTTGCATTCCTGCCTATCTGTCTGCCGGGACTCTCTGCTGCCGCCTTACCATCGTTCTGCCTCAAGCTCGGCCCCAGGAGCCCAGGCGCCACAGCTGCTCCATCCTACCCCTCAATCCCTCTTGCCGGAGCGATTCGGTTGCCCTAGCCGAGGCAGAGTTTGTTTCTCTCACGGCTTCTCTTGTGGGAGTCCCTGGACTTGCTTCCTGTAACACTAAGACTATCGGCCACTTGACTCGTGTTCTCGCTAAGTCCATCGACTCTACATCGACTGCTCTGGATGCCCTGGCCTCTGAGCAGCAGGAACTTCGCCAAGCGACCTTGGACAATCGTGCCGCTATTGATAATGTGCTGTTTTAATCTTTCTGATAGTTCCCAATTGATTCATATGAAAGTGCGTAAGTTGCAAGATATTGTGTCTAATCTGAAATATGATGTGCTGCCCTACTGGTGGTCCGCTATTTGGAACTGGCTGCCAGAGGGGTGGTTAAGTGCTATTATTCAATTCTGCATTGGTTTGATTGTATGCCTTATTGTTGGATCTTGCTTTGTTCAATGTATCTCTAACTTTGCTTGTAATGTGTGCAAGAAGCCCTTTGACTTTCCCCTGCATAGAAACCAGGTTCTCATGTTGCACAAACAGCTCAACCAGTTTGAGCGAGTTCCTGGGGAGGCAAACGTTTCCCCAAATTGTCTCAGCTAATTTGGTGCCCGCTCTAAAACGTTAGAAATGGGGAGATGTAGGGATGAGCCCCGCAAACCCAGCAGAACCTCAGACAGAGCGCAGGAATGCCTGTGCCATCTGTGTCCTTCTGGGCGCACACGCTCACCCATCCCCCAGACCCCCTGTGAGTCACAGGTCATGAGATGCCTGACTCATGGTCACCAGATGTCCCAGACAAAGGGACAAAGGGGCGCTCGCCCCCAGGTATGGATTAGACCCAGACACGAGTGTTTCCTCCCGCACGTAGGCAACCCCATGATGTCATGTATCATATGATATTCTCCCGCTCTCCCGCTCTCCCGCCTCCCATTCACACCCCTATTGTAAACCCTAATAAAAGGTGCCAGGGACTAGCGCACAGCAGAGTTGCCAGATCCACGGATCGTGCTTCCTGCCGCTGGCTCTCTCCACCGGATGATATCACCGCGTCTCGCCTCTTCCCTGCGGGCCGACTTCAAATGGGACCTCCAAGAACTCCTTCAACAACAAGATGTGGATAATCAGGATTGTGAAGCTCAAGTGCTGGTCGAATAACAGCAGGAGCTAGCCCAGGAGAAAGGACCATTCTACAATCTCTGTATCCACCGTGGGGGCAACATTGCAGTGGCTTGGCAGCCGGAGGTGATCTGGAGTGACTAGATGGATCAATTGCAACGTGAGCGGGAAATCTGGATCTGCAACATAGACAGCAAGCCATCCGTGACATTGAGGACAGGGAGAGGGCCACTGCAACCCAATTGTATGAGCATCAACGCCTAGAAGCCGAGAGAACACGGTTCCAAGAAGCAACCTTACGGGCCACCAATGAACCCCAGCGGGAACAGTGCACCAGAGAAGCCAGTGGCTCCTCGTACTCAAGCAGCTCATTGTCCACAGCATGCCCCTGTAGCTCCGGCGGTTCACCAGGATCAACATCCCATTCATCGGGAGGTATGTCTACTTCACAATAGAGGATTTCCCAGAATTACTCATGCGACGATTCCAGCACGGTTCGATAGAACTTCTAACAAACTGCCCTACTTCCTGCTGCAATTGGAAACCCATATGACCAAATATGGCGATCTCTATCGAACCGAAAATGAGAAAATCTGTGATATTGGGTCGGTATTGGACGGGGAGGTGGCTGGATGGTATGTGGAATTACATAATATTGATAACACCAATGAACTGGCCTCCCTCCCAATCCTCCAGCAAGCCCTTCGCTTACGTTTTGAGAACTTACATGCCAGCACTCAGGCGAAGAAGGAGCTTAAGGCTCTCCGCCAAGGCACCAAACCGTTTGATGAGTTTGCCTGTCAGTTCAGAGCTCTGAGGGGTAAAATTGCTGATTGGCCGGATTGTATGGAATGCAAACAATGATCTCATTTGCTGTAGGTGAGAAGGCACACACTCACCCGCCTTTAACTTGCAGTTATACAATCTTCTGGCTATTAGCATTTTGGATCCAGCTGTATCTTGTTGATAGATTTTCTTCAGTGATTCTCAGGACTCTTTTGCACTGATGGAGTCTCTGACATACAGGAGCTGAGAATTCTCCACAGCTAGGATTACTAATGCTCTGGCTTTATCATCTGCTCACTTACCATCTGTATCACCAGCTGCTGGAGTTGTCTGCACCACTGTCCATAAGTTTTCTCTGATTAAATAGTTCTGCATCTTGCAAGCCCAGGACGTATAGTTGCTTGCATTGAGTTGCTTGAAGGGCATACTTGCTGCTGCAAACACCATCTTAAGCTCTGTTCCAAACTGCTGCACCACAGTTCACAATTTGGACTGTTTCTTCTCTCTCACTCCTGAGTAGACCTAAATTCTGGGCCCATAACCTATCAGCAGAATTTAAAACGGAGCTACTATCAACTAAGATAAGAAGATTTAGTAGTCTTCTTGCACTCACTGCAACCTTCTAGCACATTTGGAAAAGAATACTCTCCATGCAAGATGTTCTTTCCATAGGAAGGTTTTTACTTTAGCAGTTGCAAGGTTACACAAGTCTATGCTATTCAAGACTATAAGGCTATACAGAAATCTTCAGCAATAACAAACTTGAACATACAGAGAACTTAACTCAGACTCTATCTCAGTCTCTCTGAACTTAGCAAATACAATATATACACCCAACAAGGATATTTTCCCCGCTCAGGCATCAGCCTCTCATTGGTCTAGAGTTACAGTTGAACTAACCAATCATGTTAAAGATTAACTGCTTCTTCGCCCCTAGACTGTCTCTGGCCTTTGGGTTTGGCAAACTTCTGCTAACTTAGAAAATGATATTTCTGTGAACCTTTACTCTTTTTTAATATCATGACACAAAGTTTTGCCCACTGGCAAATCGATCCCACTCTGGTAGTGAAGCAAAATTATAATAGTGCTATAAATGGATTTGCTTGCTGCAGAGAAAGTGAACATAAGAACATAAGAACATAAGAACAAGCCAGCTGGATCAGACCAAAGTCCATCTAGTCCAGCTCTCTGCTACTCGCAGTGGCCCACCAGGTGCCTTTGGGAGCTCACATGTAGGATGTGAACGCAATGGCCTTCTGCGGCTGTTGCTCCCGATCACCTGGTCTGTTAAGGCATTTGCAATCTCAGATCAAAGGAAGGATCAAGATTGGTAGTTTCATAAATGCGACTTCTCCTCCATAAAATCCTGTCCAAGCCCCTTTTAAAGCTATCCAGGTTAGTGGCCATCACCACCTCCTGTGGCAGCATATTCCTAAACACCAATCACACATTGGAAGTGAAGAAGTGTTTCCTTTCTTTATTGAGTCCTAATTCTTCCCCAGCATTTTCAATGAATGCCCCCTGGTTCTAGTATTGTGAGAAAGAGAGAAAATTTTCTCTCTGTCAACATTTTCTACCCCATGCATAATTTTGTAGACTTCAATCATATCCCCCCTCAGCCGCCTACTCTCCAAACTAAAGAGTCCCAAACGCTGCAGCCTCTCCTCATAGGGAAGGTGCTCCAGTCCCTCAATCATCCTTGTTGCCCTTCTCTGCACTTTTTCTATCTCCTCAATATCCTTTTTTTTTTGAGATCTGGCTGACCCCAGAACTGGACACAGTACTCCAAGTGCGGTCGCATTACCACTGCTTCTATATAAGGGCATGACAATCTTTGCAGTCTTTTATTCTCAATTCCTTTCCTAATGATCCCCAGCATAGAGTTTGCCTTTTCACAGCCAAGCCATGCATTGAGTTGACATTCCCATGGAACTATCAACTAAGACGCCCAAAATCCCTTTCCCTGGTCTGTGACTGATATGCACTGACCTCCTGTAAGCGTGTATGTGAAGTTTGGATTTTTTGCCCCTATGTGCATCACTTTACATTTGCTGCGTTACATTGAACTGCATTTGCCATTTCCTGAGTTCCCACTCACCTAATTTATCAAGGTCCGGCTTGGAGCTCTTTCAAGCATGATCCTTTGTGGTTCTCACCACCCTACATAATTTGGTATCATCTGCAAACTTGGCCACCACGCTTACCCACCTCTACTTCCAGGTCATTTATGAATAGGTTAAAGAGCACTGGTCCTAAAAGAAAGCGGATCCTTGGGGGGGACACCTACTCCACGACATCTCTCCATGGCTGTGAGGAATCCTTCCCATTTACACTCCACTCTTTGTTTCCTGTTTCTCAACCAGTTTTTTAATCCATAGGAGGACTTCCCCTCTTATTCCTTCATTGCTGGAAGTTTTTCTCAAAAAGTCTCTGGTGAGGGAACTTTGTCAAAAGCCCAACTTTGGAAATCCAAGTAGACAAAATGCCGTCCACCCGGTTCACCTCTGTCCCACATGCCTGTTTACACCCTCAAAGAACTCTAGTAAGTTTAGTAAAGACAGGATTTGCCTCTCACCAAAGCTTCATGCTGACTCTTTTCTCAGCAGGTCTTGCTTTTTCTACATGTTTAATTAATTTTATCTTTAATGATAGATTCTACTAATTTACCAGGAACAGATGATGTCAAACTGACTGGCCTTTGTAATTTCCCGGATCCCCCCTTAGATCCTTTCTTAAAGATTGGTGTGACATTGGCCATCCTCTCCAGTCTTCAGGGATGGAGCCTGATTTCAGGGATAAGTTGCATATTAAAGAGTAGAGAAGATCAGCAATTTCATGCTTGAGCTCTTTAAGAACTCTTGGGTGAATACCCAATCTGGGCCAGGGGATTTGGTAACATTTAGTTTATCAATGGCTGCCAAGAACTTCTTCCTTGTCTACCACCATTATCTTCGCTAGTTCCTCTTTGATCTCAGCCTCCTAAGAAGCTTGGTTCAGGTGCAGGAATGTTCCTCCACCTCCTCTTGGGTGGAAGACAGATGCAAAGAATTCATTCAGCTTCTCTCTGGCAATCTCCTGCCATCTTTTAGCACACCCCTTTGTTCCTTTGTCATCTAACTTGGGCTCTACCGCTTCCCTAGCTGGCTTCCTACTCACTTTGATGTACTTGAAGAACTGTTTGTTGCTGGTCTTGATGTTCGCAGCCATGCGTTCCTCATAATCCTTTTTTGCCTCCCTTACAGCTTTTCAACTTGCTTCTCTTTTTTTGCCACCATTTTGTGTTCCCTCTCATATTCTTCATCAGCCAAACTGGACTTCCATTTTCTAAAAGACATTTTCTTTTTTCTGATAATTTCCTCAACATCTCTTGTTAACCATGGTGGCTTTCTTTTGGACTGGGTGCTGCCTTTTTTTTTTTCTAACCCTGTGGAACCACATTCCAGCTGAGCTTTTATTACTGTGTTTTTAAATAACCTCCAAGCATCCTGGACAGTTTTGAGGATTCTCTTGATTTTCCCCTTTCAGCTTCCTGCGCATTATCCCCTCATCTTTGAGAAATTTCCCTTTCTGGAAGGCTTTAATGTAACTTACATTAGTAGATGCCACTTGTTAAGCATGCTGAGATACTCGAATCTGAGCAGCATTGTGGTGGCTGGTTCCCTATCGGCTCAACAACACTGACTTCCTGCACCAGGTCCTGGGTCCCACATAGGTGAATTAGGATCTTAGGATCACTTCCTCTCCCCTGGTTGGTTCCACAACCATCATCACCGCTCTTAAACCACAAAATCATTTAGCATATCCAGGAATGCTCTCTCCCTTACTACATGACCTTGAACATGCATTTTTCCTTAGTTTATATGGGGATAGTTAAAATCACCCCATTACCACTACATTTTTGTTTCTTTTGTTGGCCTCTCTCTCTAATTTCTTTTCCATCTCAGAATCCTCTCTTGTGCACTTTTGGTCAGGGGGACTCTATAATATATTCCTAATATTAAACTGTCCTTCCACACCTGGTATTGATATCCACAGTGTGATGATTCTGTAGGGGAAGCAGCTCCCCTTGCATTGTCTATTTTATGTGATTCTATGCTCTCTTTGATGTAAAGGGCAACTCCACCCCCAAATGTCGCCCTGTCCTATCCCTCTTCCTATAGAGCCAGCCTGTAGCCTGGGATAACAGCATCCCACTGGTTCTCCTCTCATTCCACCATGTCTCTGTAATGCCTCCACTATATCAAAGTCCCTCCTTCAAAACTCTGTTACTCTAAGCTCCCCCATTTTAGGTCGAATCGCTTCTACTATTAGGCATAGAGACACCTGTATCTCACTCCTGTCTCTGTCCTTAACCTGGGATTTATGTGCTTTTTACCCTCAACAGGTCTTTTGCAGACACTATCCCTTTGTCACATGCACATTGCTATGTTCCTCGGCCTTGTATGTGGTTGGTTTAGAAAAGTGTCCTCCCCTCTCTGTCTGCATCCCCATGGATACTGTATTCCAAACCGAAGCCTCACCTCAGCTCCTGCCTGGAAACTTTCCCCCAGTGATCAGTTCTAAAAGCTGTTCTGCCACCTTTTTAATGTTGAGAAGCCAGCAGCCTGGTTCCATCTTTGGTTAAGATGAAGCCCACGTCCACCGTTTGTACAGGCCTACCTTGTCCCAAAAGGTTCCCCAGTTCCTGAAACAAATCCTGGAAACCCTCTTGCCTTACACTCCACCTTCCTTCATCCACGACATTTGGACCCTGTATCTCCTCATTGCCTAGCTCGCCCCCAAGTGCTGCGTGGAACAGGTAGCATTCTCTCGGAGAATGCCACCTTAGGGGGGGGTCCTGGACTTCAACCTGTTTCCTAGCAGCCTAAATTTAGCTTCCATGAACCTCCCGGCTACATTTCCCAAATGTCGTTGGTGCCAATGTGGACCACAACTGCTGACTCCAATTCCCAGCACTGTCTAAAAGCCTATCTAGATCTAATGGCGTGACATCCAAACAACCTTCGCACCAGGCAGGCCAAGTCACCCATGCGGTCATCACGCCTCTCACAAACCCAACTTCCTCATACATTTCTAATGATCGAATCACACCCACTACAAGGAGCCCCCCACACTCCCCGAGGGGTATCCCTCAGTGCTTGAGAGGATAGCTGGATCACCAGTTAAGGAAGGGATCCCAATTCTAAGGGAGCATCTTCCCCTACATCATACTGGCACCCTCCATCCCCAAGGCCTTCATCCTCCATGACATCTGACGAGATGTCACCTTGGGAGTGGGACCCAGCTGTGCCAGGGTCCCTGAAAGCCCTTGCGTCTGTCACCCTTTCTGCCTCTTTCAGCTTCTCCAGGTCTGCCACCTTGGCTTCAAGAGAACGAGACTACGTTCCTTGAGTGCCAGGAGCTCATTGCAGCGAGGGCACACCCACGACTTCTGTCCTAGTGGCAGATAGTCATGTAGCTATGTGACACTCAGTGCAAAACACTGGAAAGCCCCCATCCCCCTGCTGGCTTTCTGCCTTCATATTTGATTTGTTTAGATATTTAAATATTAAGCTTTTAGTCACTGCCCCCCTGGAGCTATCTGCACGTACTATCTGTCAAATATGTCCTTATTAATTTAAAAAAACAAAAAAAATTAAATTAAAATTGCACACGCCGTTAGGCGCGCGCCGCTGGTTCCAGAGACTGAACTAAAGCCCCACCTCTCAGGACAAAAGCCCCACCTCTCAGGACAAAGAGGAACAAGAGATGAACTCTGTTAACCCCTGTTAATCCCCACCTTCCAGATTCAGCAGCCTTACAAGGAGAATGTGAACGCGGAGGAAAGTGAACGCGGAGCTAGAAGAAATACGTCCATGCAAGAAATCTTGTTGCAGTGAACATTTGTCTCCACCGTACAGCAAACACCTTGTGTGTAATTGGCCACTGTGTCCTACACAGACTCTGTCGCAGGACTGTTGGCCCCTGTAGACCCCCTTGGACTGTCAAGAGACACCCCAATGCCCCAGCACCCAGGATCAGGTGTCTGCTGCCACCAGCTTCCACCAGGTTGGGAGAACGACAGTGAGGGGGGTGCCCACCAAGGCATGAGGGGAGTGGTACATGTCCAAGCACAAGGAGAGAGCCACAGCCTAGAGCAGGCCACCCATGGCAGCACAGGACCACCACTGGGAATAGAGCTGTGGGGCATGGCAGCAGGGACTGTTTGCTGCAAGGTTCTGGGAAGGAGCAACTGGTTGCCACCTCTCAAACTTTGCAGGGTCTGTGACTAGGGATGAGCATAATATATTTTTTATTCAGTAAAAAACTCAGTGCCAAATAAAGTCAATAACTGTCAGCTTTATTCAGCTTTTTACTGAAAAATTTCAAGTTTCTAAAACTGGAACCCAAATATTAACAAATAAAAAAGATTGTGCTCCACCCACTAGGCATTATTTCCCAAGTCCATGCAGACCTAGGAAATGGCAGGAGACAGCTCAACTGCCAGACTCCAGCCCAGCCTTCAGATGAAGCTCTGCGTTCCCAGTCGTCGGTTCCCAAAGACCTGGGAAATTGCAGCAGGGAGAGCTTCAACTGAATATTGGACTCCAACAGTCAGTGGAAACTGATGCCCCTCCCCAGCTGAAAAGGCTGGATCATGTTCAGCTTTTTCAGCACTAGCTCTGCCAAATAGCTTTGGGGGTTTTGTCAATAAATTAAAAACAAAAAAAGACTAATATGGCTGGGGGGGTGAGGAGGTTTAAGGTGATTCAGTTTTACCTAATCATCACCCCTATCTGTCACCAGGTACTTGAGAAATCACTTTCTCCCACTGACACCTGACCTCTGGCTGAGAGTTTGTATCAAGGCCTTAGTCAGCATGGCCCCAGTCACCAGTGTGAACCAGCAGGGACAAAGCCTCCTTGGTTATGGCCCCGAAGCTCTGTCCTAGCTGGCTCACGCTGGGGCCATACTGAGTAAGGCCTTGGTACAAACTTTTCCCCAATGGTCAGGTCTCAGTGGGAGAAAGTGATTTAATCCCATAGGTTTTTTTGGTGCCACATTCAGATGCAGAGAAAAAAGTTCTATTACTTCCCCAAGTTTTAAAATATGTGGTCTCCTGCCTCATTTCTCCAAAATTGTTGATTCTTTTTTGTAAGCAGTGGAATATTATTTTATTTCTATTTGTTCTGTTACTAATTGATGGTTTCAAGTGGAATATTGTTGCTTTTACCTATTATGGTTTTTCTATTTTGTGCAGTTTGAATGACTAAAATGGCTGTTCAAGCTGATTTTATGTTGCTGCTTTCTACGATTTTGAGTAAATACTTTTTTGAGGGTATAAAATAGAAACATTTCAATCAAATAATAAATAGTATTTGATCTCTGCCTGAATAGAAATATTCACAAAATGCCAATGTCCGGGCGCGGCCCTGTCCCCAGCGCCCGGACTCAGCACAGCAGGCAGGGCAAGGGCTGGCCAAGGGAGAGACAGCAGGATAACAGCAGACAGAGTAAAAGCCAGCAGAGTGAGTGTTGGCAGGGAGGGGCCTCCCACAGCTGAGCCGGCTGTGAGAGAGAGTGATGAGCTGCAGCTGGACCAAGAGGAGGAGTAGATAAAAGGAGAAGGGAAATGGGCCTCTGGAGCTGCTGCTGCAGCAGGGACTGGGGAGGGTGTTGGCAGGGGAAGGGAGTGGTCGAGAGGCAAGGAGCTTAGCAGGGGTGGCTGCCCAGCGCTGTGGGGAAACAGGCTGGGGAACCCTGGGCTTCACACCGGCTGCTCACCCACCCCACCCCAGTGAAGCATAACAGGGTGGGGCAAGGAAGCCGGGGAAGGGGAGAAGCAATCAGAGGGCTCTCTTCTGTGAGGCAACAGAGAGAGCGAGAGGGAGAGGGGTCAGGCAAGCCGGTGGCTCTGGCAAACAGCGCCGGGACCCCAGGCCAGGGTATGGGAGGAGGGTACAAGGCATGGCCTAACGCAAGGCGCCCTGTGGGCAAGACTGTTCCTTGGCCCTCAGGGCCAGGCTAAGATAACATCGTCTGGGGAGTCCAACCCCCAGGTCAGGGAAGGTGGGTCGGTACAGCCACCTGTGGGGCCGGGGCAACTAGGGGAAAAGCCACAGCCAACAACTCTCACGAATTCTAGTTATGCATTTTGAATTCAAACTGCCCCAGGCTCTGACATGTTGCCTGCCTAAATCATAGCTTTCAAAATGTTTGGGGATTTTCCCTTCTCTCTACTGTCAACATTTATGGAGGCCACTTCTGCCTGGGAGCTCATTTCCTCTAGTGACTGAACAGCTGCCTTGCGAGCCAAAGAGCTGAGGAGGGGCTATTTCTGCTTCCCCCTCCAGCTTTTGCCACCAGCCAAGTGTGAAGAGGCTGGTGTTTGCTCTCTCTCTCTCTCTGGTCCATTGCTCTTCTCAAGGACTCTGTTATCAACTCTTCACCAAATACAGAGAGCAA
Organism: Sphaerodactylus townsendi; assembly: GCF_021028975.2. NCBI lineage: Eukaryota > Metazoa > Chordata > Lepidosauria > Squamata > Sphaerodactylidae > Sphaerodactylus > Sphaerodactylus townsendi. The sequence continues at coordinate 133,644,282 of NC_059430.1, read as the reverse complement.
ACACAAACTGAACTTTTATGATCCCACCATTATAAACTGAGGCAATGACAAAACACAATTTCTCATCACAGAAAATGGAAAAGGTACAATACTTGAAAGGGGGCAGAAAGTAAGCAGGTGTCAGGGGGATGTTATCTAGGTGATTGAGATACATTCCCAAGTCAATGTAACTACTTAAAATAACATAATGCTGCTAGAAGGATATGTGTAACCAGCCTGATATATGTATCCACTGCCATTTGTGCATTCTTTCCTTGATCTCTGCTTTATGGCTTCACATGCTTTCTAGACAACTAGGCTTCCCCTGGTACCTCTGTCCTATGAAAATCATAGCTTTCAAAATGTTTGGGTATTTCTCTTGCTATCTGCCACCGACCTTGGGGTGCCTCAGCTCCCGTTTTTCACAACCTCTTGGGAAAATGGGAAGGGGACATTCAATGGGGGGGGGGTAAAGGGGACTGTGAATGCCAGCTTTGTCAGAACTGACTTTGCCAAGTGTGATGCTTTGATACCTCTTCAGTAAATGCTACTGATCAATACTTCAGAGTCCGTTTATTGGCTTAAGGTTGTGAGGCCTAACATAACCAGTTCTCCTGGACCCCCACACCCATCAGAACCAATGAAGGACCAGGAACTGGGGGAAGGGAAAAGCTGATTGGTTGCTGTCTGTTTTTGTAAATAGAATAAATACTGGAACTGTGAACAAGAATCCTCAGTTCCAGCACCCTGTAGCCAGGGCGACCCAAATCACTAAAGTTCTTCTTTTTACGTTGACTTTGTCTGAGTGGTGTTCAGCCTTACAAGCCTGCCATGAGTCACCCCTCGGCCCCGCCCCGCCAGGCTGCTCCTTCTGCCAGTGGAAGCTCCGCGTGCTGAGGGTGCAGGCTGGTGGGGCGGGGTGGGGCAGGGCAGGACTGAGGGGAGTGATGGGAAGGCGATTCTCTACCTCCCCTCACATGAGCAGCTGGAGTGCTCATGGGGATATGTGACCCCACATGTTCCCGTGAGCGCTTCTGCTGCAAAGCTAAATGGCAGATTCCAGGTCTGCTTCCCCTTGGGGGTTGATCCCAACACACTCGGAGTCTGCGTGAGGGCTCTGATTGCAAAGTTGTTCTGGCAAAAGAGCTGAGAAGTGTGTAGAGTTTCTAACCTCCCAGTGATTACTGGAAACCTCTCATTGTTACAACTGATCTCCAGGCTACAGCGGTCAGTTCACCTGGAGAAGATGACTGCTTTGAATGGTGGACTCTGTGGCACTACACCGCACTGGAGCCCCTCCCATCCCCTCCTCAGGCTCTGCCCCCCCAAATTTCCTGGTGGGCCCAGAGGAGAAAAATCTTGCATACCAACAAAAGTTTACAGGGCAGAAGTTGGCAGCTGTAAGCAAATCATCACTCATTGCCTGATCTGGGCACAAATAGTGTATATCAAGTAGGTAAGTCTGATAAAGAAGCAGATTTCCAGGTTCTGCGCCAGTCCCTTTCATATGAGGTAGGGTCTGTGAAGAAAGTATAAATTTTGCTCTATAAATTTTGCTCTTAAGTTTGCTGGGAGATAACTCACCAGTAGGACAACCATTTGGCTTTTGACATGGCCTGGCTAGGTCATAAACAATGAAACTCTTGCTCCATAGAAAAGCAATAAAACTGTGTTCATATTTTCACAGAGGAAATTAGATTTTTCCAGGAAAACATTCTGAAACTGCCAGGAGGGGAAGATTGGATGAGCCAAAAGGATAGAAAGGCCAGATAGGTCACGGGGAAGGGGAAAAGAAACTCTGGTTTCAGTTTTCAAACTAGAAAGGAACCTGCCAAAGCTGAATGCCTTCCGCTGCCTGCCTGGCATTTGTTTAGCATTGTTAAACTGAAGCTTGTGTGTTTCTTTATTTTCTCTTCTTAATTTTCTTAATAAAATCTTTAAAAACTCAGCAGTTTCAGAGTACCTGGGTTTGAGACCCTGTTCTCTCGGTTACAGTACTGGAAAGAGGACAGGCCACCCCCTCTCGCCTTCACAGGGTCTGACTGTTAGTTCCAAAGCAGCATTCAGATTTTCTCAGGCACAATGGGCTGTTGCTGGTAGCACCCTTGACAGATGGCCATCCAGCCTCTCTTTAAACACCTCCCAAGAAGGAGACTCCACCACACTCCGAGGTAGTGCATTCCACTGTCGAACAGCTCTTATTGTCAGGAAGTTTTTCCTGATGCTTAGGTGGAATATCTTCATTCACCTTGAACCTATTACTCGATGTCCTAGCGGAAAACAAGCTAGGTGGGTTAGATTAGAATAAGAAGAGTTTATTTTTATACCCCGCTTTTCTCTACTGAAAGTCTCAAAGTGGCTTGAAATCAGTTTATCTTCCCTCCCCCCAGTACAGCAAGCACCTTGTGAGGTTGATGAGACTGGGAGAGTTCAAAGAAAACCTAGACAGGCTTCATGTGGAGGAGTGGGGAATCAAATCTGGTTCTCCAGGTTAGAGTCTGCCACTTTACACCACTGCTTTTAACTACTCAGGTTTAGCAGCGGAGATGGAGCCTGGGGAGGACGGAAACCTCAGTGGGGTCCAGGGCCATGAATCCCACTGTCCAAAGCATCCATTTTCTCCAGGAGAACTGACTTCTGTTGTCTGGAGATGAGCTGTAATTCTGGACAGCCTCAGGTCCCGCTAGAGGCTGGCATTCCTACAGGGGTCCAGCCCACCCAGAGAGAGAGGCGGGTTTTTCTATTCTGGGTCCTTTCGGCACCTCCCCACTTGCCTCATGCATTCACCCCATCCTCTCCCCCATCCTGTGAGCAAAGATCTCTGCTGCTGCGTTTTCCTTTTTCAGAAAACTAACAAATTAAACAGGCAAACAATTCCCTCAGTGAAATGTTGTGATCTGTGAAATTAAGTGAAACTGGGCCAATACAAAACAGCAATACATTTGGATTAATTAATTATCTCCTCTGGCTACAGAACATGTGCTCGGGGTGAGCACAGCTGAGGTAGAGATTGAATTGCCTGGACACACCTATTCCCAAGGAGTACAGAGCTTTGAAAGTGGATCAGGTTACCACTCTGAAGGTGTGTAGGCATGTCACGGTGATGGTTGGGTGTGGATCTTTCTGGGGACAGGTAGAAGTTGGTCCTTTGAATTGGGTTGGGCTGGGCTGGGTTGCTTGCGGGCTGGGGAGTGGAAACAGGAATATTCTGTAGGAATTCACAGCACGTGGGTCTTTCTTGAGCCAAGCTGGGGCACTTGCCTAACCTGTGTTGTTCCTGCTGGGAAAATAAGCATACCGAAACTGACCAAGTCCTTCTAATACTCTGTTGGTACAAACTGTGTTGTTATGACTGGGTCACGAGCATACAAGATCGTTGTTATACAGGGTGATAATCCCTATAAGATTGAATCTGTGAAGGAATCCATTGGTAGTACTCATATATATATAAACCTTTAATGGCATAATTAAAACAGCAGCAATATACCAGAAAAATGGCGACCTCAGTGTAATGATACAATCTCCAGTACAGTTATAACCGTTTGCTGCTGACAGAGCACAAAAAGTTAGCCAGCGCTTCCAATACACTTGCAGAACCACAATCCAACATCGTTACCACAATTGATAGATTAATATTATCAATGGGGGGTTTTAACCACGGGTTTAGATATTTATTCCTGGCTAAACCGTGTAACGGGTGGTGCGTAATATCGCGTGTTGATTTGATTCTTCTCGTGAAGTTTCGAACTGCAGGGACAAAATCTTTCATTAAAAGGCACTTTCTGCATTCTGCCCTCTTAGTGGTAGCCGAAGGGAGAATATTGCACCTGGCATGGGTCAGGGCTCGCCGCGAATTTGGGGTTCTAAGACCAAAACGGAAACACTTGGCCATGGTACAGGGTTTTAGATGGTATAACCAAGGGCGTAAGGGAGAGAAGCGCTTATTAGTCTGGTTGCATCAGGTGACTATAATTTAGGATCATACAATCTCTTTTTGATAGTCAGCTTTAGCCTATTGGCATTCATTAAAACCAATGCATCCGCGATAGACCTTATTTCATGGATTTTCGCTTCAACAAAATGACCACCACTCGCTTTTGGCGTTGTTTGGTAGGTAAAGCTTTTGTGTAGATGTGCCACAAAGCACAATCGCATCCAGAATTGGAAGGTCAGTGCAACTGGCGCTTCCGGTATGGAGTAGATGTTACCCACCTCCAAACAGACCGCAGCGGCTATGGGACTGAGTGAGGTAAGCCGAGTATACTATAGAGGAAGCATGACTGAATCCTTTCCCATACCGTATTCCATGCTTGTATCCACAGTGGGATTCCGTGATAGTAATTGCATGGTGATTTTAGCATTGAATGCCTTAATGGCTGCAGGTACAAATTCATGACCTTTGGTGCTAAAATAGCTGCTAATGGCCTCGCAGTAACTAAGTTTGCTTTGATCTAATGGCCAATTTCCTTTGGGTAACCCAAGAGGAGTTATACTCAAAGCGGAGAATCTGCATTTAAAATGTTTGACCTGTTCAAGCTGTTCATTATTTATTGGCCAACTAAATGGTCTCCCAGAACAAGCAAGCAAAACCATTATTTTTGACTTTGCAAAATTAAATGTCAGGTTATTATGCGACTTCACTACAATATTCAACATAGCGTACCAGTGTTAGCGTTTCAAGCCAGCTTCTTTGTAATGGAGAGTAATATAGCGCCATCAGCATACAAAACTAAAGCCATGGTCATAGGATTCAAAGCAGGGCAAGCGAGGGAATCCTCCATCAAAAAAGGAAGCTGTGATCACTTAAAAAAAGATTAAACAGGGTTGGGGCCAAAACACATTCCTGTTTGACACCCCTGTTAATTGCATATAAGGACTAAGTATACCATCAGGAGAGCACGGATCGGATAGGTAGTGGCCGCTGATGTAAGGCTATTACTAGTGTGGGTGAGCTCTCTGTCAATTCCTAGATTAATGCCTTTCTTCCCACAGTAGATTTCTCGAGACAGAGTCAAATGCCGCCCTCAAGTCCAAAAAGGCCACAAACAGGGATGATTTGTTTCCATTGGTGTATTTCGTATCGAGAGTCCTAAGGATCAAACAATGATCTAAAGTAGATTTCCCATGCTGGAAATCCCATTTGTTCTGGGCAAATACCGATCTTTGTTTTCTGTGTCCATATGAAGAGAGTTTATTGTGCAACATTTTGCATATATACCTTGCCAGTGATGGACAATAAGCTAATCGGATTTGCAATTGGAAGGGAGCAAAAAATCTCCCTTTTTGAAGACAGGAATTATAATCGCATGGGTCCAATCTACATGGTAAAAGAGCCGTTTGATTAACGGATGTAAAAAGAGCTGCTAGTACCGTAATCACCAGTCACCAAAGTTCTTAAATAACTCTGGGGGGAACCTTCCGTCTGGTCCTGGAGCCTTGTGGTCCTTTAGCTTAAGCCACAATTTCACTACTTCTTCTGGCATTAGGGGGCCACTCTGGACTGTCGCTATATGTAGGCAGAAACATGCAAATTCAGGAAAAACAAAGGTCCTATTAAAAAAAAACATCAAGGAAGCATTTCTGCCAGATATGACTGGGGTATACAAGCTATGGAAACTAAGTGAACCTGAGTCATTGGATGACATGGGACCAAAACTTCCTTGAGTCGCTATAGCTTATTGCCTGTACAAGCTGCTCTCTAGTGATCATTTAGTAGTATCACTTGACGTTCTTTTGAGAGAATACTATGAAGTTGGTTCTTTAGGGAGAAGTATGTACCCAAGGTGCATGGTGAGGTATCTCTAAAGATTGCATATATGTCTCCCGTAGTAGTCCCTTTGTGCGAGAGTATTCATCATTTAGTACTAGGGTCATGTCGATTTCTTGATTTGGTTCTTTCCCCACATGACTGGTGGTGGTCGTGAGTAGTAGTGGCAATAACCTCCTGCGTTAGCTCTTCAAAATGTGCGTGAAACACAAACACAGGATTAATAGCTCGAAGAGTGAGTGCGGATCTTAGGGCCATGAGCTTATGGGAATAAAGTATGGAAAATGCTGACTTCCCCAGTATTATTTTTTAGCCAACTCATTCTAACAATTTGTAACGGGCTAGCTAATTTAGGTCCCCAGAAAAGGAGTGGTTTATTGATATGGTGATAGCTAGTGGTGGCACATCTAGCTTCATAGGATTAAAACCAATCTGAAATTCTTTAACATGTTTCCTGATCTTAGAGGACACTAGGACCTTGTCAGGAGCACTGCACCCTCTCTTTGGAGAGATATGTAAATTCACCTGATCCGCTAAAATTGGTCAAGCTTACTTAAAAAAAATAGTCAGATTAAAACTGATACAAAATTTAAACAAATAAACTCCAGCTACATTAATTGTCTTGTCTTTAGATATTCTAGATAGACAGCAGCCCTCTGGTAAGAACTCTGGGTCAACCCCAACAGCATCATATAGGGCCTGTTCATGTCCCCCCAGTCTGGCATTAAAATCTCCAGCTACTATGAAGTCAGCTGAGGGGAATTTCACCAGTAACTCTTCAAAATAGTTACCAAAATCATGCCATTGGTTGGATAACTCGAGTCTATCTGTAAGTGGAGGTAAATATACATTTGTTAAAATTGTGTTAAAATGTTCATTAGTTAACAGAACAGATTGTGCAAATTTGGAAGCTGCTGGGTGGTAGTACTCAAAACACACTTGTGAGCCTTATTGATTCCCAGCAGTGTTGGTTTTATTGTTGATTAAATTGGATTTTTCCCTCTGGCAAAGAGGAGAAAGAGGTCCACCGGTCCTAGGAATGGCTTCCTTTCCTGTCAAGGTTTCTTGCTCTACATTCTACTGTTCCTTAAACTTGGTGTAGCTAGAAGAATTTCTCAAAATAATTTCAGAATTGGGTTTCTGCCCTCCCAGTGTCTTCATGCTGGGAAGCCACAGATCAGCCCTGACTGTCTCTGCTGACAGCTTTTCCTGACTGTACTTGAGACATATTAGAGCAATCTGGACATAGAAGTGTGTCAGGATCCTGCCATGCTGATGGGACACAAGCCCCACAGTGCACTGGACAAGCCACACATGGGAAGAATCTGGACACATGGGGGTGATTCTTTTGCAGTGTCTGTTCCAGGAGATGACAGCATACTGGTAATACCAAGGAGGAGGAGGAGGAGGAGGTACAGCAGCAGCAGCAGCAGCAGCAGCAGCAGGAGAAGGAGTTCGGATTTATATCTCACCTTTCTTTCCTGTAAGGAGACTCAAGGTGGCTTACAAGTTCCTTTCCCTTCCTCTCCCCATAACAGACACCTTGTGAGGCAGGTGTGGCTGAGAGAGTTTTGAAGAACTGTGACTAGCCCAAGGTCACCCAGCAGGAATGTAGGAGTGCAGAAACACACCTGATTCACCAGATAAGCCTCTGCCACTCAGGTGGAGGAGTGGGGAATCAAACCTGGTTATCCAGATTAGAATCTACCTGCTGTTAACCACGACACCACGCTGGTTCTCAGAGAGATGCACGGAAATTGAGAGTAGCACCCACCAAACTGTGAGTGCCACCAAACATTATATACTTGGCGGCACTAAAAAGCAAACCAAATGGGACAATCGGCTAGAGTTTCTAATGGATAAATTCCATTCAGAAATAAGAATAGGTCACTGGGAACTGCAGTGCCTGGAGAGGAAGTGGGAGGAGGGGGTATTCATAATGATCCCTGACAGGTTTGTGAAGACAAACACTTCCAAGTGTCAACAGTGTTTGAATGCCAGGTCTCTTGTTTATTTTAAGCAAGAACTGGTTCTGTTGAAAATGTGTTTTTGGTTCTCTGTTTTGTTAAAGGAATGAAAAAAAAACATGTCAAGTGAGTTTCACCTCAAGACAATGATCTTGACAGTCAACCTCTTTGTGGTTGGGACTGAGATCATGAGGGATGAGAATAAGCCCAGGGAGTGGGAGCCAGGAGGTCCTGAGGCTCAACTGGAATGGAAAATTTGAGCCCTGAGAGGCCACAATCCTGTTTCAAGCCTTCATTCCCTCCTGGAAGAACTTGCAAATAGGTTATTAATGCGGAGTGCTTTGGGAGGACCAGTAGTGAAATAAACTACAGATGTTTATCTGGATCCTTGATTTTGCCTGAGTTGCTACAAACTCGTGTTGTTTTCCATCACAAAAGAGTCAGTGTGGAATTTCCAAATCATATATTTAAATGTCAGTTTTATGGCACTTCTAATTCGCATGTAGAGAAACTAAAGATAAACAGGAATTGCTAAGGGCTGCTCACATAATTTTGTTTGCTTGTTAGTCCACTTTTCTCACAGGATCTCAAGGGGAGGGGGGTGTACACAGCACAGTACAATTACAAAAACAAGACATACAGCAACCTGTGCATTAGGATTTCAGAAGTCTGGAACCAGAAGAAAGAAATGAAGTATGACATATAAGTATTTACTTGACAGATAAAGGACCATTCCCCACAGGGAAATTCTATCTAGATCAAACCAAGTTTGTAAAGAAACAGCACCTTTTCATAGAGGTTTTTACCTCCCCACCACAGCAAAGACATGTAGGATCCCAGAAATGTAGCAATCCCCACTACCACTGTCAGGGGGCGGGGCTGTCAGGGGAGCTGTGCCTTCCAACTATGATCTGCTTTTTGCTACTCTGCCTTTTGCTACTCTGGCTTATCAAGTAACCTTGAGTGTCTGGAGATGTTACTGGGGAACTGTTCTCTTGTGTGTTTCATATGTAGGGGCGGGGAATGAAACGTACAATGTATAATAGCACTGGTGTGAGAGCTTGAGCTTCAGAACAGTCTTCTGTTGCTTTCCGGTCACCGGCAATAAAATCTGGAACTTTTGACGTTTGTCTGGTTCATTGTCTAATGCAGGAGGTACTGACAATGAGACTGTTCTCTATCTGCACTACACTTCATGCACCCACCACCTACTGAAGCTGTGTGTGTTAATCAAGGACTAATAGGGGGATCTTTGCCTGATGCTCCTAATGAGATTATGGAACAAAGGATCTCTGAAATGCTGGATGGAGAGGAGGAAGCTTCGAAGTCTAGATCTGCTTTGGCGGCTCCCTTGATAGAGCAGTCTGCACCTTGCCGAAGTGCCTTTGGATTCGGTGTGGGGCGGGCTGCTTAGGATGCCAACAGGAGGATTACCGATCTGTGCACTGGACAGTTGGCAACCAGGAGGTTCCAGAGGACTGGTACTATCAACCAAGCCAACAACCTGTGTTGTACCCATCAGATCCTGGCGGAATCGGCTGGCCTCTATGCCAGCGGGGGCCAGAGGATTTGGACACACACCTGCAATCCTACTGGGCAGAATGGGTTTGCTTGAGCGAGGATCGGGCTCAGCAGGAGCGTTGGTGTGCCCAACAGTGGAGGGACCTGGCAGTTTTCTCAGTCACTGGTGAGCCAGTTCTGAAGCTTTGACCACCAGAGGTGGTGGTGAAGACTGCGGAGACCATGGATCAGACAGCAACACATCGGTGCAGTGGAAGCCTGGGAAGAAGAATGGCAAGAATACGAACAACGATTCAAAGCAACTCAGCAGGCAATGGAGAAGTTGCAGGCCCAGGGCTGTGATGGCAGAGCAGCAGCAAACACAACTGGTTAACAACCCTACCGGCAGGCAGGGAGCTGCTGCTTCCCAAATGGGTGATGGAAACATTGGTGGGGCAGCGGGGCAAGGGATGCCGCGGGTGGTGGCCCCCGAAATCCAGATCCTGCCTATGCTGGCCTCGCCCTGGAGTGAAAATGGATGTCGGTGCGATTTGATGGATCTGCCCATCAGCTACCTTATTTTCTGGTTCAAGTAGATGTCCATATGCAAGGTTATGGATGGCAATACCAGAATGGAAGGGAACTGGTCCATGATGTGGGAGCCCTTCTGGAGCCCTTCGAGTTGTTCCAGTGGCAAGCAGAAGAGCTGCATGCCCTACTGCAGTTCCTGAGAGCACTCCACACCCGTTGCGAAAATCCAATTATGAGTGAACAAGCCAAACGTGAGCTGATGAAGATGCGCCAAGGCACAAGCTGTATGCAGAGTGCGCAGATCAATTTCAGGCTGTGGCCAGCAGAATTTCGGATTGGTCTTACCAGATGTTTGTTTACATGTTCACCGAAGCATTGAACCCAGAGCTCCGACAATGGGCCATGATGGGGGGCAACCCAACCAACTTGGAAGAATGGATCCTACTGGCTGGAGATACTGGTGCTTGGATGGCTGTGGTAAAATCATTCAACAGTAGGCCAGCCAAGCCCCGTCGCTCCAATGCCCTGAGTGGACACTCCAGAGGCCGTAAGCAACCTGCTTGTATAAATGTCAGGATGATGATGATGTGTGTTCTGTCCTTGCATTTTTTCCCCACCTGTAAGCCCTGCCTCTCTGTCTGGACTGGGGATGTTTTGCTTTCACGTTATCTCGACTTGACTGTGTGAAACTATGCACTGTTGATTTTCATTTGGCGGGAAGGAGGTTTGCTACTGTGTTAAAACTATTATCAAAGCTCTGAGGCTCTCAGAACTCGCATTGCCTGTATTCGACTATGACTGCCAGTACAATAAAGAACTGAAAATGGTTACTTTTGCCTGGACTTTACTAGTTCATTACAATAACACCCCCAGCTGAGGAGTCTTTAGTTCAGTCTCTGGAACCAGCAGAGAGGAGTAGAAGTGGAGAAGAGGACTGGTCCAGGAAGAGCAGAGTGAGCTCTGGTGTTCATTTTGGAGGGCTTTTCTCAAAGCCACATCTTTTGAAACAGTGTATTTTAACAGGGGTTAGCAGGGGTTATCTATTTTTCTCCTTGTAAGGCTGCTGAGAGGTGAGGCTGCTGAGAGGTGGGGCTTAACAAGGGTTAACAGAGGCTATCTCTTGTTCCTCTTTGTCCTGGGCTGCTGAGAGGTGGGGCTGCTGAGAGGTGAGTCAGTCAGTCTTTAGTTCAGTCTCTGGAACCAGCCGAGAGGAGTAGCAGTGGAGAAGAGGACTGGTCCAGGAAGAGCAGAGTGAGCTCTGGTGTTCATTTTGGAGGGCTTTTCTCAAAGCCACATCTTTTGAAACAGTGAATTTTAACAGGGGTTATCAGGGGTTATCTCTTTTTCTCCTTGTAAGGCTGCTGAGCGGTGAGGCTGCTGAGACTGCTGAGAGGTGGGGCTTAACAGGGGTTAACAGATACAACACCATAAAATGTTTTCATACCAGTAATAAAACATTTTGAAAACATTTTGAAAATGTTTTAAAAAATATTATTGCTTTGTGGCATAACCCATTGCTTTGTTCAGATTTGTGAGTGTGACTTTGAAATGACCTGGTGGAAAAAATCATTGTTTGGTCATGGTGGAAAAGGGTGGCCGCCCATGGGGGGGCATCAAACTCAGGTTTTGCCCAGGGTTCCAGTTTGCCAAGGTATGCCACTGTGACTTGCTGTTGCTACATGATGGGTTGTGGAGGTGGGGTGACTTTCTCTATGTACTGCCTTCCCTCCGCAAGCAGATCATCCAGCAGAGGCACGATTCCAAGTCAGCTGGACACTTTGGTTTTGTAAAAACATTGCATCTTGTCAGAAGGCAGTTTTGGTGATGTTCCATGTGCAAAGACATTGAAGCATATATTCAGGGGTGCCCTGTCTGTACTATGGGTAAAGGAATTCCAGGCAAACCACAGGGACTATTGCAGGCTATTCCTGCGCCTGATGGTCCTTGAAAAGTAATTTCAATGGATTTTATTACTGACTTGCCGGAGAGCCAGGGCAAAACTGTGATATGAATGGTAGTGGACTTAGTCTCCAAACAAGCCCATTTTATTCTGTGCTCCTCCATCCCTTTGGCCCCACTGCTCAAAAACTTGGCAAAATGTTTATTCAGCATATTTATCACTTGCATTCTGCTCCAGACAAGATAATTTCAGACACAGTTCATCTATAAATTCTGGCATGCCTTTTTGAGCCTTTTAAATGTGGAGCAAGTCCTTTCTTCTCCATATCATCAGCAAACTGACGGAGAATCAGAGCGCTCCAACCAGACTTTGGAGCAATATCTCAGATGTTATGTAAACTACCAGCAGGATAATTGGGTCGGCCTGCTGCCCTATGCAGAATATGCGTATAATAATGCCGTCCACAGTAGCATGGGGAAAACTCCGTTTGAAATTGTAGATGTTCTGCAAAACCCTTTCTGCCCCAGGGAGCGTCAATAGCCCCTGAGCTTAAATAATGGATCCAGAATGTTGTGGACAGATGGCCCCCCATTTTGAAGGCGCTACAGAAAGCCCAGGAGGCTCATAAAAGTAGTCGATAAACATAGACGTGACTTCCCCCTAGTGGTGGGAGATATGGTCTACCTCTCCACAAAAAATTTACATGACATTCACAGATTGACTAAGTTGGGACATAAATATAATGGACCTCAAGATTATTCATGTCATCAATGAGGTCACTGCTGAGCTGGACTTGCCTAAAGCATTGCATAAAATACATCCTGTTTTTCATTGCAGCTTACTCAAGAAGACTATGTCACCAGATGTTTGGCATTCCGAGTTGACTATTCCTCCTCCGGTTCTGATTAATGGAGAGAAACACTATGAGATTTCTGCTATTCATGATGCTCACATCTATCGTAACCGCCTGCAATATTTGGTGTCTTGGAAAGGATGTCTACCTGGACATGATGGATGGGTGCATGCAGAAAACATCAATGCACTGAGGCTCATCAGGGACTTCCATTGATCCTGCCCAAGCAAACTGGGGGGAGGGCCCCAGGGGAAGCAGAATGTTGGGATGCCTGGTAGTTGGGGTGCTTGTGGGGCTGCTTGGTGCACTACATGGGTGGGGGGTGGGATGTCTTTCGCTACTTCAGCCTGCCTGGTGCTGGCCAAGGCCATGCCCGGAGGAGTCACTTTGTGCTCTCTCACTGTCTGCATATTTTCTCAGTATTGTTCTCAAGGGGGGGGGGATGTGGAAACATATTGCAAGGACTCCTTTACAAGGAGTTTTTCGGTTTTTGGGGATCTGACAATATCTGACCTGCGAACAAATGGGCCAGCTTCTGGGCCGAGGGTACCCCCCCCACACCAGGAATAAAATGGGCCTGCTTTGAGAACGTATCCACCATATCACTGTTTTTCCTCTGCTAGATGGCAAGTCTGTGATAAAATCCATCGATATCAAACGCCACGGGGCATTAGGGGTCAGTAAGGGCATTAGTTGGCCATGCATTCCGGAGTATTTTTTGCCACAGCGCAGGTCGGACATCCCTGCCACCAAAATTGCCTTCGGGTCAAATGGAGTGTTTTCACCAACCCATAGTGTCCTGCCAATTTACAATTGTGGCACCCCTTTAGTATAGCCCATAGCTTTTCAAGTACATAAACCTTGTCGCCCCTCCACCACAACTCCCCTTGGTTCGTAAGCTTGCCCTTCAATCGGACAGTGTCAGGGACTGAAGATGCCGCACCCTGTAGATCCGCCACCAGTTGCTGGGGAAACCTCCCTGAGGTAACCCCCCCCCCGCACCCCCCTGGGCCTGAGCATGAGTGACAGCTTGCAATCCCAGTATTTTGCCAGCATCTCGAGCTTTCCATCCCCCTGGTGCTTCTCTGCTTGATGCCAGGCTCCCACCTGACACTTAAAGGGCTGCAGCTCTTTCATTCTCAGTATCATCATAAACTACAGTCACCAAAGCCATTTGAGGAAGCACTCAGAGAAAACCCAACATGGATCAACTAGAGATGCACCAGCCTGTCAGGATTCAGTTCTTTCACCCTTTGTTCATTGTTCACATTCATCCCATCAAAATTATTTCTGTTAAAAAACCAAATTTGATTATTTTGTTTATGGCTTTTCTGCATCTTTCTTACTCCCATTGTTTTTAGCCTATCATGTAAAGTGGGCCAGCAGTTGCCTCATTAATGCTAGTTCATTTATCTTGCAACTGGTCTCCTGTCAAGAGAAACTATGAGGCCACAAAATTTGCAAATGACAACAGATTTTTGAGAATAGAAAATGCCCAGCTTTCCTTGAGTCTCCTTCTTTGTGTTGGAAGAGAAGGATATTGATGCTGTTTCCTGCCTCAACCCATAGAGGGTTTTTTACTAAGCCAGTGGCTAGATAGGGACCTAGGGATTGACACCTTTACTCCATCATGCTGGCTCTGATGTTAGACTGATACTCTCAGGGACTTCCTTCCTTCCACCTTCTTCTTGCCTCTGTTCTCCATCTTACTCCACCATGCCTAGAGGGAGGATGGGTGCTCCGTGCATCCGTCTCCATCCAGCTAGATTAGGATAGATTAGTGAACCTATTTACCTACCTTTCTATCCAGAATGGAGTTCACTAATAAATACTCTTTTTATTAATTAGAAACTACAACTGACTCTGACTTTCTTTTGTGCAAGCTTACACACATGTTGGGACACGTGCGCATGTATGGTAAGGCTCTGCTACACTCCAGGCTCCAGTACACTTTGCTTGATGTGAACTGGCATAACCTCCACTGAGGAGATTATCCAACAGGTTATGGTGGCCAAGATTCTGGTTAATGTCCAGCCTGGAAGCCCCGTGTGTGTGTGTGTGTATGATTGCTTGAGCGACTTTTGGAAGCGATCCCAATGCTGTGCTTTTGAACTGCGTGTGAAGGAAACTTGGCACTGAAGGAGTCAATTTTCTTTTTGTTTTCACAGAGACCCAGAGAGTCTCTGTGAAACATGGACAACTTGAATTGCTGCCTTTTGTTTCGGCTTAACGACTTGATGGCCAGTTACCTAGAAGGTGACTGATGCTTTTGACCAATTTGAATGAGAGTTTGAGCTGCTCTTTGTGCTGAGGAACTACTCACAGTCACAGAGAACCTCCCCACAGTGGCAAAAAGCTCATGGAAAAGGGCAGATGCAAAGTGGTGAAGCTTTGTTGCATATTGGTAAGCTGCCAATCGCCAAGGAAATGTTAGAAACCCTTGCCCTTATGTTTGGGAACAGCAGGTGGTCTTCTATTCATATTCTGAAGCGTAGAATTTACAAGTTACGCTATGAAGAGGGAATGTCTTTTCTAGACCATTTAAATAAGCTGCAAGAATGTTTTATTCAGCTAAAGAATTGTGGAGCAGAACAAAACACTGCAGATAAGTTATCGACATTGTTTCTGAGCATGCCCGAAATGTTTTCCAGTATTAGAACGCAGAGCTACCTTGACATACTAAGGCCATTGAAGAATTTACAGAAATAAGTAGGAGGCATGTGATGGCTGGTAGCAGCAGCCAAGCTACGGAAAGTTTTGCGTTTCAAGCCAAAGGCAATCCCAGAGGGGAGGGAAGCAAACCTTGGAATGCCAGGGGCCCTACTTTGCATAAGGGAGGAGGATCTGCCCACAGGATGCAGTCTGGCAGGAGAGGTCATGTGACAGTTGATGTTTGACCAAGAGAGTTTTATGGCAAAACTGCTGGCCCCAGCTTTTATGGCAGAGATGCTGATCCCAAAAGTGCCCCCAAGACAATTGTTTCCAGGATAAAGTGCTATGAATGTAGAGAGTTCGGCTGCAAGGCAGCTGCATGTGGCAGAAGAAAGACAAAGGAAAAGTTTTTTAAACCTCGGAGCAGTGGAACTCAGTGGATTTCCAGAGAGAAATAAATTCCAGGGGAACCAGAACTATTATGCAGTAAATATGATGGGAAATGGATGCAATTTTATCATAGATAGTGGTTCAACAGTGAATCTAAGCAATAAGTTTTTTCAAGGACTTATATGACATTCCAGAGAAAAAGGCAATCATTCTTTCTTGACAACCAAGAAGCAAGGACATGGGTCAGTGAATGAATTTTATAGGAGCAGCAGTTGGCGTAGGAGGTTAAGAGCTCATGTATCTAATCTGGAGGAACTGGGTTTGATTCCCAGCTCTGCCGCCTGAGCTGTGGAGGCTTACCTGGGGAATTCAGATTAGCCTGTGCACTCCCACACACGCCAGCTGGGTGACCTTGGGCTAGTCACAGCTTCTCGGAGCTCTCTCAGCCCCACCTACCTCACAGGGTGTTTGTTGTGAGGGGGGAAGGGCAAGGAGATTGTCAGCCCCTTTGAGTCTCCTGCTGGAGAGAAAGGGGGGATATAAATCCAAACTCATCTTCCTCTTCCTCTTCCTCCTCCTCCTCCTCCTCCTCCTCCTCCTCCTCCTCCTCCTCCTCCTCCTCCTCCTCTTCTTCTTCTTCTTCTTCTTCTTCTTCTTCTTCTTCTTCTTCTTCTTCTTCTTCTTCTTATTATTATTATTATTATTATTATTATTATTATTATTATTATTATTATTATTATTATTATTATTATATTGATACAAAACAGTTATACACAGCAAACAAGATCAATATGCTGGATTTTGTATTACATCACACGTCGGACACTTCCCAAGCATCTAGGACTGTGTGATGTATCGACGAATAATGCGTGCAGAGCCGAGTAGGGTGGCCTTTTGCAGCTGACATATGGTGATTTTGTCAGCGCCAATTGTTTTTAAGTGCCGATCAAGATCTTTAGGCACTGCACCCAGTGTGCCGATCACCACTGGGACCACCTTTACTGGTTTGTGCCAGAGTCTTTGTAGTTCAATCCTTAAATCCTCGTATCGTGTAAGTTTTTCCAGTTGCTTCTCATCAATCCTTCTGTCACCAGGAATTGCACATCAACTATCCACACTTTCTTTTTTTCCACAATCGTGAGGTCAGGAGTATTGTGTTCCAAAACTTTGTCAGTCTGAATTTGGAAGTCCCAGAGTAGTTTTACGTGTTCATTTTCAGTGACCTTTTCAGGTTTGTGATTCCACCAGTTCTTTGTCACAGGCAGATGGTAGCTGTGGCACAAGTTCCAGTGAATCATCTGAGCAACAGTATTATGCCTCTGCTTGTAGTCCGTCTGCGCGATCTTCTTGCAGCAGCTAAGTATGTGATCTATTGTTTCGTCTGCTTCCTTGCAGAGTCTGCACTTGGGATCTGTAGTTGACTTTTCAATTCTGGCTTTGATGGCGTTGGTTCGAATTGCTTGTTCTTGGGCTGCAAGAATCAAGCTCTCAGTCTCCTTTTTCAAAGTTCCATTTGTGAGCCACAACCAGGTTTTTTCCTTGTCAATTTTGTCCTCAATTTTTTCTAGGAACTGTCCATGGAGAGCCTTCTTTTGCCAGTTTTCTCTTCTGCTTTGCAGTGTATTTTTACGGTATTCACTCTTTGTCTTTTGCACTTTGAGCTGTTTTCTGCTGTTGACTTCCATCAATGTTGGTTCTTCACTGTTTTTCACATAATCTGCCAGTGCATGTTTCTCTTCTTCCACCGTTTGTTTCACTTGCAGAAGCCCTCTACCTCCTGATTTTCTGGGTAGGTAAAGTCTGTCAACATCACTACGCGGGTGTAATGAGTAGTGGATTGTCATCAGTTTTCTTGTTTTTCTGTCCAGATCATCCAGCTCTGCTTGTGTCCAGTTCACAATTCCAGCAGTGTATCTGATGACGGGTATGGCCCAGGTGTTGATAGCCTTGATTGTATTCCCGCCGTTTAATTTGCTCTTCAAAATTTTTCTGACCCTTTGGACATATTCTCTGCTGACCACATTTTTCACATGTCCATGCTTGATGTTGTCCAGCTGTAGTATTCCCAGGTATTTATAGGATTCAGGTTGATTGCACTTTATAGTTTTTCCATTAGGCATCTCTATGCCCTTACTGTCAGTAATTTTCCCTTTCTTCATTGCCACTGTGGCGCATTTGTCCAAGCCCAACTCCATACTAATGTCATTGCTGAAGATTCTGACTGTGTTGGTCAGTGACTGATATTGTTAGAACTCCTACAATTGTCTCCACAGTTGCCTGTTCTACTGTTTCATGATTTTTCTGTATTTCTTCAAGTTCGACTTCGCTGAACACCTTGTTCCTGGTTATGAATCGCCTCTGGTCAGCAAGTCTCAGTTCAGTTACAGTTGAATCTGGATATTCGAGTTTCCACAGCCGGTACATCCGTTTTTGGTAGCCACGCTTTTGGGGTTCCGATTTATCGTAGCAGTTCATGACAGTTCGATTCTCTGACATTGAAAATTTATGCCGCTTTTGTAGTTGTTTTGCTTCCAGTTGCCCTGCAGGCCCATGCCCTGGTTGCTCAGCAATGGTTCCTGGTTCCTGTAGCCCACTTGTTGACGGATGCCCAGGTTCACCAGCACCCGCCGCGGTCCTTATTATCCTGGGCGACGACCGAGCCAGTATAGACTTCTTTTGAGTTTGTTTCACCATATTTTAATGGGTTGGGTGCACTTAGTCCTTCTCCTCAATTGAGACCACTCTGGCATGGTTGAACCTGCTGGTAGTTTGCACTACCGGCAGCACAGCTCTCAACATCACAGAAGCAGTTAAGCCCCCCACCAATGACAAGGCGGCACCCGGTGGGGGGATGATGATGATGATGATGATGATGATGATTATTATTAATCTGGAGAATGTTCTGACTTTACCTGACTTTACCAATTCCTTAATCTTTGAATCCAAACTAGAAGATGACAGTTGTGAATTTCTTTTTTAAAATGGCCAGTGCTTTATTACAAAGAATGATGAATTATGTCTTGTAGCTACTAAGGTTAAAGGACTATATAATGTAAATAAACAACCTAATTTTGACTATGAATCTGGAGACTAGTCTGATCCAGAGACTGATCCTGAAGCAAGTGAAGAACACCTTGCCAAGTCATGCAAGCACTACACCAACGTTTAGCTCTCTGGCACCAACGTTTAGCTCATTGCTCTCATGGTACAATTCAGCAAATTCAGCAAAGTAGGAGGGATTAACTAAAGATATTGATTTTATGACCTGTGAAACTAACCAATCCTGTGTCTCATGTCTCCAAGGAAAAGCAACTAACACACCATTTCCTAAACACACCACAGAACCTCTGCAACTAGTTCACTCAGATATTTGTGGGCCTCTGCCTTCCACTGTTGGCAGATTCAAATATTTTTTAACCCTAAGATTATTTTTTTCAGATGCATGGTTGTGTTTCTTTTGAGAGAGAGATTTGAGACTTTGGACAGGTTGAAGGACTATGTCAGAATGGCAAGCAACAAATTCCAATGAAATCTTCAGATCCTGCGCACTGATGGAGGAAGAAGAAGAAAAAGAAGAGTTTGGATTTATATCCCCCCTTTCTCTCCTGTAGGAGACTCAAAGGGGCTGACAATCTCCTTGCCCTTCCCCCCCCACAACAAACACCCTGTGAGGTAGGTGGAGCTGAGAGAGCTCCGAGAAGCTGTCACTAGCCCAAGGTCGCCCAGCTGGCATGTGTGGGAGTGCACAGGCTAATCTGAATTCCTCAGATAAGCCTCCACAGCTCAGGCAGCAGAGCGGGGAATCAAACCCGGTTCCTCCAGATTAGATACACGAGTTCTTAACCTCCTACGCCACTGCTGCTCCTGGAGCAGGAGAATGTGTATCCCGAGCGATGCAGGACTTCTTAAGAGCTGAAGACATTCAAACACCAGACAACCCAGCCCAAAATGGCATCTCGGAGAGGGCCAATCAGACTCTATTGACCATGGTAAGATGCATGTTAATTAACTCACACCTCCCACAGAAGTTCTGGGGAGAAGGCATCATGACAGCAACATTTATATACAATAGACTATACACTAGAACCATAGGTGTCACACCTTTTGAGCTTTGGCAAGGCCATAAGCCATCAATGGCACATTTGAGAGTTTTGGGGTGCAGTGCTTACACATACGTCCCCAAGGAAAGACGGAACAGCAAGCTAAAACCATGCGCCAACTTAGGAATTTTTCTGGGCTATTCAGCTCAATCTAAAGGCTATAGAATTATGAATCCTGACACCTACGAAATCACAATCAGCAGATCTGTTCACTTTGAGGCAAATGAAAGAGCTATGTCTTCAGAGCGGGCACATCCTGACACAGTTCCTCCTGAATGGCTCCCATTCCCCATCACCAAAGATGCATGGAGAGATGACAGCACAGATCTAGATGACAACCAAGATGATTGCTGATGATCCAAATGAAGCTGATGATCCAGATGAAATCCCAGAGACTGCAGATGCTGAACCAATGTACTTACCAGCTGCAGAGGGGGAAGCCACAAGCACTGAGGTGAGACCATCAGAACGCACAAACAGAGGAGTGCCTCCCTTGAGACTGTCCTACCTCGCAAGATTGGCAACTGATGAACCGAAGTCATGGGAAGACATATCCCACTTTCTACAACAAGAAGCCCAGAGGCGGAAACAAGATGCACTTGATGAGATGAACTCTTTAGAACAGACTAAAACGTGGATTTTAATGAAATTACCAAAAGGAAGAAAGGCCATCGGCTGTAAATGGGTCTTTAAATTGAAGCATGATGCAGATGGCAAGATACAACACTACAAAGCAAGATTAGCAGCTAAAGGCTATTCTCAGAAATATGGAGAAGACTATGATGAAACTTTTGCACCAGTTGTCAAACATACCACAGTGAAAATCCTACTAAGTGTTGCAGCCAGCAAAATGCACGTTGAACACATAGATGTCAAGACTGCATTTTTGCAGGGTGAACTGGATGAACAAATCTATATGCAACAGCCTCCAGGATTCCAAACAAAAGGTAAAGAAAATTTTGTTTGCAAAATGCAGAGATCTCTTTATGGTTTGAAGCAGGCTGCCAGATCTTGGAATATAAAATTAGACAATATTCTGAGGCAAAATTCCAACGAAGTGAGGCTGTGTGTCAAGAACAGAGATGGAAAATGGACTTACATTATAGCCTATGTTGATGATTTAATTCTTGCCTATGAGGATCCAGATGATAGCAAGAAAATAATACAACACCAGAACAAGCAAGTTGAAGTCAAGCAACTAGGCAATGTTGCTCACTACCTAGGAATTCAAATACAAAGAGAGAAAGACAGGAGTTTCCTTCTCCAAGAACAGAAGATTAAAGACTTGATCCACACTGAGCCTACAAGAAGCATATCTTATACCAATGCAAATGAACTACATAAAGCAAGAAGATCAAAGAAGTACTTTCTGACAACACCAGATATAGTGTTTAGTGGTGTTTAGGCAAACTCTTATACATTAGTACAGATATTAGTACAGCGGTCGGTTTACTATGCAGAAAGACTGCTTCACCAACAGTTAAAGATTGGAATGCAGGTTAGATACCTGAAGGGTAGTGCAGACTTTAAACTGAAACTACCAGCTACAACAGATGCTACACTAATAGCATTTGCTGATGCAGACTGGGGTGGAGATCTAATTGAAAGAAAATCCACCAGCGGATTTTCTTTGGAAATGGTACCATTAGTTGGTTGAGCACCAAACAAGCAATAATACCAGCATCCACCACAGAAGCAGAATATGTGTCTGCTGCACAAGTTTGTCATGAGTTACAATGGCTATGTCAATTACTAAAGGATTTAGACAGACACACCACCTCCTATTGTCTGAGTATGAAGATAACCAAAGCTGCATTCAACTATCTAAACAAGAAGATATGAAGAAACGAAGCAAACACATTGATGTGAAGTACCACAGAGATCTCTCCTTGCTGTTGCCTCCTAGCATCACTGTTCAGGGGTTGAGTGTCTATGGATGTGGAGCTTCCCTTAGTCATTAAGGCCAATAGCCACTGTTGGGCATCCCCATTACTCCTATCTCAACCCCTTCCTGTGTCAGAGGCTACATTCCCTGGCAGTGAATCCCAGAGTTGAATGTCCCCCATGAATCTGCTACACATCAATTGCATTGGATGCCCCCAGGGGCTGGTTTTGCAGTTGAGGGAGGCAGTTTTTCTCTCTCCCATTTCTTCTTCACAGGCATAATTTTTGGGACCCTCCCTCATGTCCTCTGCTCCACATCTTTAGCTTTTTCTCAGGCCCTGAAGAGTAAGGGCTGATCAATCAAGCACCACCAGGTCCTGGGTCTAAAATCACAAGAACTCTCTGTGAGATTGTTACCGCGGTGCCTGGGTAACTTTTACTCTCCCAGACCAGCCAGCTCTCAGCAGCGCAGAGGAACAGAAACAGGACCCAACACAGTGTTGGAATAAGCGACTTCTGCATGCCTGGACACTGGGGGGTGCTGTGTATCTCACTCTAACTGTGATGTTGCCTCTCTTGTTTCCCCTCCTTGTCTGGGCCAGGAGACCGCCCACTAACTTCCTTTCTTCCCCATGCTAGCTTCACTTCTGCTCTAGCCTTTGACCTGAGCGCATGGTCAATGGCAGCCTGCTCAGTGGGGCCTTTCCCACTGCAGCATCCTCTCACATCCACACACGTGATGGCGCGTTAGTTGTGCCCACTTGTCATAGGGAAAGTAATCTATTTAGATAGGGTTCTTTCTATCTACCTTTTCTTGGAACAAAGTTGTGAACTGAAGATGATTGAATAAATGTAAGTTTTACCTTTTACATTTATGTCTCTGGAGAAGTTTCTAAAAACTGCATTCACACACACACTACTGGGCATATCCATGACTCTAAACGAAATCTAACATGGTAGCAGAGATTGATGGTTATTTTTGGAGCCCAGATGCTTTAAAGTTGTTTTAAAGTTGGAGCAAATTTTTTTTCCTTGCATGGCTTAGCAGCCATTGCCTTGGTTCTTGTGTTTTCTTGCTCACCTGGCTCTAACAGGCCAGCGAGTAACAAAAGGTTGCATAGCCTGAAGGCTTGCTTCCTCTTTCTTGTGTGTGTGACTCATTAAGATTGCAGAGAAAGACTTTTGCATTAAAAATGGCTCAGCGTAAGGCAATTCTTGAGAAGCTTACAAGCCTGAATTTTAACTCATGGCTCTACAGGATTCAATCCCAAGTAAAGGAAGAAGGCATAGGTTTTGTTTTAACTACACCAAAACCAAACAGTGGAAATGAAGAGACTAGATGGCAAAGAGCAGATGAAAAGGCCATGAATTTAATTGTTAGTACCCTCACAAACTCACAACTGGTGTATGTTAAAGGACAAGATTCTGCCAAAGACATGCTAGAAGCATTAAAAAGGGTCTTTGGAGAGCAAGACAGAAATAGCAAAGTGAGTTTATTCAAACAACTATTTTCAATCAAATTACAAGAAAATGGAGATGCTGATTGCCATATAGAGAAATTGCTGAATCTGATTGATAAGTTAGCAACCACTGGCACAGTTCTGGAGGAAGAACTGAAAATTGGACTGCTTTTAAGCTCATTGCCTGAGAAATATTCAGCTTTTGTCTCTACTGTGAATGGCAAAGACTGCACATTTGAGGAAATTCTAGGACTAACTAGGTCTGAATTTCGCAAGCAGCAAGAGTATCTCTCTGAGAACAGAGGGAAGAATGGCTCAAGTTACATTGCCCAAGAAGCCAGAGGCAAAGGGGCGGGAACTAAATCATTTGAATACAGAAAATACAATCCCACAGGGGAAAGGAGGAGCCCACCCATCTGTTTCAAGTGTAATAAACCTGGTCACCTCCAGAGGGAGTGTCGAGCGCTTAATAAGAATGCTGAGACGGTGGCAGCAAAGCCATCTCACACTACTTATTCACACAGACAAAGGGAGTTTTACTCCTAAAAAATTCGTTCAACTTTTGCACAACCCACATGATACAAACTAATGAAAAAATATAAGCCTTGGATTATTGATAGTGGTGCCTTCCTAAGGCACATGGCTTCACAGATGTTGCTTTGTTCAATGGAATTAGATAGAGATGCTACTTGGATTGCAATGTGTATTTAGCCAATGGAAAACAGATTCCAGTGAATGGAAGGAGCAAAGAGATTGCACTTTACACATTGCCAACTTTGGATGAAGTAATGGAACTGAGATTGTGTGGCAGAAAAATGTCCTGTACATTTTGCAGACCTTAGCGACTAATCTGATCAGTGTCCCCACACTTTATCAGAAAAAGGATTTGCTGTTCACTTTGAGAATAATGTATACGCACTATCTCGATGGTGAGCTATATATTCCACAGGTACCCTAAGAAATGGAGTCTTTGAACTGGACTGTGAGGAACCACAAGCCCTGCACAGCCAAGGTAACTTCTACCCAGCCAGTCTTTGGAGCTCTGGCATAGGAGGTTTGCCCACCCGTTGATAAAGGAGGCCATCCCTGAAGCCCTGAAAAGCAAAGGGACTTGGTAACAGGTATTTCCATAAAAGACTGTCTCAATGATAACCAATTGTGTGATTGTTGTTTTAAGAGGGGAAGGGAACTAGGCCTTCATTCCCGAAGCAAAGCCAAAAGATGCTCTAAAAGCAGCCTCTTGACTTAATTCACTCTGATCTATGTTGGACCAATCAAACCAGCATCAACTGGTAATAACACCTATCTGTTGTCTTTCATTGATGACTACTTTCGAGATTACACTGTGTGTTATTTGCTAAAAGAAAAGAGTCTCCAGACTGAACAAGAAACTAAGAGACTATGTTTGCTTATAATTTATCTAATAAGTTTAATAGGAAACCAAGTTAATATCCAAACAGACAGAAGGAGGTGAGATACATTTCCATATCTATAAACAATTTCTTGAGGGAACATGGGATCCAACACAGACTTACTGTGCGCCCATTAGCCAGAACAAAATGGAATTGCTGAAAAAGAAGAAATGCGTTATATAATAGGACATGATTAGGTGCATGCTCATTGGAATTCAGGCCTTCCCGCAAGCACTGGGGAGAGGCAGCAATGACTACGGATTTACCTACAAAATAGATTGCTCCAACCAAAGCCACAGAAGCAACTCCATACTGAGAGTTATGGCATGGCAGGAAACCAAATGTAGAACACATCAGAGTCTTTGGATGTAAAGCTTATGCTCACACATACCAAAAGAAAAGAGATCCAAAGCTATAGACCCTACTACGCAAGCAGGTATATTTTTTGGGCTATTCTCCAGAGAAGTAAAGGATACAGGATTTTTTGATCCAGAAACTAGCAAATTACTATATGCACAGAGTTGTGCAGTTTGTGGCTTTGACCCAGAGATGTGCTTAAACCTGCTGTGATGGATGACTCATTCAGAGGGAGATGGCAATAGCGACCAGCTGATCCGACATCGCCCAGAGTCCCAGGATGACATCACCTGCGTGCAGATGCCAACAAATACTCAACCTGAAAGAGGGGAGCAGCGGTGCGAAATCAGACCCTGACAGGTGAGGCAGAGGAGTCACAGAACTCCCTGCTTGGGAGGCAGCGAACAGACCTTTGGCCCTCAGAGCTCATCAGTGACCCCTAGCACAAAGGGGAGTTCCAGCCGAGAAACTTACCTACCTTGCAAAGAGGCGCCCGTCACTGCATGAACCAGCTTCATGGGGCTGGAGATTACAGCGGAATTCCTGAACCAGAAGCAAAAAGAGAAGTGGAAAAGGAGCAGCACAAGAAGAGAATTGCTGCACTACACTTAAAAACCAAACATGGACTCTCCACAGAACTACCACCTAAAAAAGGAGGTGAAGAACGTTATAGGTTGTAAATGGGTTTTTTAAAAGGATTTAAACAAGATACTGGAGAAGGTCAGAGGTGTTAGAGAGATATAAAGGCCAGACTTGTATTTTGCTAAAGGATTCTCTCAGATCTATGGAACAGATTATGATCAAGACTTTTGCACCTGTTGTAGAAATATTCTACTAATTACAGAATGCTCTTAAAGCATAGCTGCATCTAGAAACATGAGAACTGAGCATTTTGGGCGTTAAAACTGCATTTTTTTGCATGAAGCCGAAATTGAACCAGGAGGCTTTATATGGAAAGCAACCACCAGGGTTCATAGATGAAAAGAATAAACATTTTAGTCCTGTAAAACTTCCAGAAAAGGGACTTTTATGGATTGGGAAACAAGCAGCTAAAAGCTTGGTCCAGATAAAGCTAGCCAAAAAGATGCTACTAAGTCAGGACTTCCAAACAAGAACCCAGAAATGCACAGACCCCTGTCTTTATAGCAGGCACAGAAATGGGAGATGGACATTTATCCTGACATATATGTTGATGACTTGATTATTTGCCATGAAAATGAAACTGACTTTGTGCTGAGATTATATCCCCAACTCAACAAGGAAGTAGAAGTCAAGCACCTGGGAGATGCCAGCTTCTACTTGGGGATCCAAATCGAGCGTGAACCAGATGGAAGCTTATCTTCTTAGTAGAAGCAGAAAATATTGGAACTGCTACAGAGTCTGAACCTGGAAGGTGTCAAATCCAATGATACCTACCCCAAATGAGTTCAGGATTTCTACAGACAAGTACTACCTGATGACTTGTTACTTGACAACAACAATTACAGAGCTGCAATAGGCAAGCTTTTGTACTTAGCAATGACAACCAGACCCTGAAACATTGCTACAGCTGTGAAGAATTATATTGTCCAGAAAGGGTTAAGCGCACCCACCACAAGAGACTGGACTGCTGTTAAGCGAGGTGGTGAGGGAGTACTTAAGAGGTACTTTAGAGCTTTTAAACTGAAACTGCTGCCAGCAACTAAAAGATTCCACACTATTGGGGGATATGCTGATGCAGATTGGGCTGGAGAAAAGGAACAGATCCTAAAGTGGCTATGTGTTTTTCTATGGGGAGAAAGATGCTGCCTTATGAAGTTGGAAGCGAGCCTTAAACAAAAGTGTTGTTGCTCACTCATCTACTGGATCAGAATTCAGTATCAGTTTCTGAAGGGCATGTAGAGGAAATTACAATAGCTTTTTAATATGTGGTAGAAGATTTTTGGCGGTATTGATGAACCTTTACCTGTGCAAATGCTAGAAGATAACCAGAGTTGTATAAGCTCTTTCTCTTTCAGAAAAAGAGAATAGTACCGATACTAAACACATTGGAATTAAGGATCCAATATGTAAGACTACTTAGCAGGCAGAAGGGAACTGTGAAACTTAGGCCATACTGTCCCTACTGATATGATGACAGCAGACATCTTGACCAAACCACTGCCAAGAGACAAGTTCCAAAGCCTGCGTGACAAACTGAACATTGTATGCACCTGGAAAGCATGCAGTGTCGAGAGAGGAGTGTTGGAATAAAGCGACTTCTGCATGCCCCCACCTGGACACTACAGAGGGGTGGAGTTACTGCGGTATCTCACTCTAACTGTGATGTTGCACTCTCTTGGTTTCCCCTCCTTGTCTGGGCCAGGAGACCGCCCACTAACTTCCTTTCTTCCCCATGCTAGCTTCACTTCTGCTCTAGCCTTTGACCCGAGCGCATGGTCAATGGCAGCCTGCTCAGTGGGGCCTTTCCCACTGCAGCATCCTCTCACATCCACACAGGTGATGGCGCATTAGTTGTGCCCACTTGTCATAGGGAAAGTAATCTCTTTAGATAGGGTTCTTTCTATCTACCTTTTCTTGGAACAAAGTTGTGAACTGAAGATGATTGAATAAATGTAAGTTTTACCTTTTACATTTATGTCTCTGGAGAAGTTTCTAAAAACTGCATTCACACACACACTACTGGGCATATCCATGACTCTAAACGAAATCTAACACACAGTGAGTATAGTAAAATAGAAAAGAGTTTATTGAGATGCTGACCTACGTGTCAGCACCTCCACACCACACCACACCACGGCAACTGCAACTGCCTAGCAGCTTTACAACAGCTTAAATACCCTTTCTCCCACCTGGGAATCCAGGAGGATACAGTACAACCCACAACCATTCATACACAGATACATAGAAACCAATTAGAGTCCAGAGAGCAGTCCCTTCTTGAATTTCGCGGCAGAAGCAGTGCGAGGCGATGACGTAGGCACAGGCGGGAAGAACACAAAAGAGTCCTTTGGGTGCTTGAGGCCAGGAAGTGAAACCTAACGACGGCGGCACCCTTATCTGCCTGCTGGTGGGATTAGGCAGATGGATGTGCTTATTCTGGGATTCCCTTTTGTCAAACGTCCATTCATGGTTTTTGCAAATGAAAGGGACATGCCCAGGTGGAGCAGGGGTGGAGCAAAGGGACATGCCCAGGTGGAGCAAAGGAGTTTCCATGCAGATACAAATACAAATATAGTAACAATCCCTACTTTCTACCTGATACAATTTGTTCCTATCTAACTGATACAAAAATAAAACATAGTTCCATCTTTATTTAAAAGCAAGATCAGAAATGGAATAAATCATTTCTGACTCCACTATCAATATCTGCAGCACCAGTGCAAAATTACTAGCACAGTCTTCTGGCTTTCCTGTGATTCTGGAAAGCTTCTTTTGAGTAGACATGCATGTTCTGACCAATATATTCTGACCTCTTCTCCCCTGCCTCCTGAAATGGGGAGGGAGCAGATGCCTTTCCACTGCTGACCTCTGTGCTGAGAGACCCCAGTAGCTTCAGTGACCCAGAGAAAACTCAGCCCAGGTCAATTTTTTTGATAGAGAAGGGGGGTTCCAAGAAGAATGAGGCTTTCCTGCCCTTCTGCAGAGGTGCCCAAATTGACACACAGAAGGAATCCTTACAATGGCATAGAGAAATTGCTCTAGGGGGTAGAATACCACCTCCAACACACACGTACACACTTATGCATGCACAAACACACAGTTCCTCCTGTAGCATGTGAACTGGCACTTTTTACCTATGGGATTGTGCCCCCTGTTCCCTGTCTGGGTCTCAACTGTGCACGCTCTGAGCACCCAGCCTGGCCCTTGCAGCAGGAAGAGCCTGGTGCCCTCTCATGGCCATTTAAGGGATGGCATGAGCAAGAGAAGGGATTCAAAGTCTTGGGGAAAGTTTTCAAATTGTGCCTGTCACTGTTGATCAGAAATCCAAGCAAACTTGTTGTGCATAGATTTGCCTTCTTTTTTTCCTTGGTGCAGGTTAGAAACATAGAGTTGGAAAGGGCTGTATAGGCCCTGTAGTCCAATCCCCTGTTCAATGCAGGATCAACCAAGAACATCCCAGACAAATGTTGGTCCAGCTGTTGCTATTTTCCCCCCAAATATGTGGTCAATACCTCTCTGCCCATAATTTATACCCATTATTGTGAGTCCTTGTCAAACACTGAATCAGTGACCTTGTCAAACACTGAATCAGTGACCCAGTAACTTGATGGTTGAAGCCTTTATTGGTAGATACCTGAGTAAGAGGGAAAAAGTTGATTCTGCCAGAATCTTCAGACAGCCCCAGTATATCAATCCCCATCACTCCTCCCCCCTCCATAGCCCATAATACCACCCCAAGTAACAGAAGGCATGAAGAGCAGGAATGTAAGATGAGCCCAAGTTCAGAAGAATGAGATAAAGCTGTAAAAG
Organism: Sphaerodactylus townsendi; assembly: GCF_021028975.2. NCBI lineage: Eukaryota > Metazoa > Chordata > Lepidosauria > Squamata > Sphaerodactylidae > Sphaerodactylus > Sphaerodactylus townsendi. Next base: position 133,615,078 of record NC_059430.1, on the reverse strand, counting down.
TCTCTTCTTGGGGGAAACGAAAGTAACTTTGATAACTCTGTGGAGCTCCCCCGTGGATAACTCTCTGGAGCACCTCTGCTGGTTGCCAGGCTCCAGCCCGACAGTCCTCTCCTGCCAACAAGAACGACTCCCTGCCTTCCTCAAACCCTTCAAATACCTCAAGGGAGCAATCGTGTGTGTGTGTGCATGTGTGGGTGGGTAGGTGGGATGCTGCAGGGAAACCTGATTATATTGATTAAGTGTGGGTTAGTGTAACTCTACACAATCAGCAAAATAACACTGAACACAGCTCGCAGCAAGAGCTCAGTAAGTTAAACACTTCAGTGGAACAAAAGTCCTAAATGAATCATCCAGAGGCAAAATACCCAGAAATATCTCTGGTGTATTACTCTTGACTTGCTCTGTGTACACAAACATAGAAATGCACTTCGGGTGCTATTGAAAGGCTGAACACCACTCAGACAAAGTCAACGTAAAAAGAAGAACTTTAGTGATTTGGGTCGCCCTGGCTACAGGGTGCTGGAACTGAGAATTCTTGTCCTCAGTTCCAGTATTTATTCTATTTACAAAAGCAGACAGCAACCAATCAGCTTTCCCCCTCCCCGCAGTTCCTGGTCTCTCATTGGTTCTGACGGAGCTACATAATTTCATTTTGCTCCTCAGCTCAGATTCCTTCTCTAACGCAAAAAGGTGGGAGCTGGTGATTGCTGGGAATTTTAGTCCTGACAGCTATACAGTTAAACATCACTGTAACAATATAGATCCATTAAAAAGTTCAAACAGTACAGTTCAAACAGTAACCCACTAAGCTACTCAGTGTCCAGATAATGAACCGACCTTGTGAAAACTTCATTGGCTGGTGATATATCAGTAATTGTCCAGATGGCTCCAAATGAGTAAATGCAGGTAGCAATAAAATGGATTGTAAATGAGTACTTAAATACACAGGTAAACTGCTATGCAAATGCCCTTACATACAAATGCTAAAACTGGGAAATTCCCCTTAACACATGCAAATTACACTTGCTAACTGCACCTTTAACACTTTTAACAATCGCAAATGGTTCTTTCTCCCACCTCGGGTATTTCATGGCTTTACTGCCATCAGATCCTCTGAAGATGCCAGCCACAGATGCAGGTGAAACATCAGGAAAAAATACTACTGGAACATGACCATACAGCCAGGAAAACCCACAACATCCTGGCTCCAAAACCTTCCAGACAGAGTTGTTCAAAGACATGGAATCATAGGCCCCTTCGGCACACGCAAAATAATGCATTTTCAAACCACTTTCACTACTGTTTGAAAGTGGATTTTGCCATTCCGCACAGCTTCAAAGAGCACTGAAAGCAGTTTGAAAGTGCATTATTCTGCATGTGCGGAATGAGCCATAGAGTTGGAAGAGACCTCAAGGGCTATCAAGTCAAACCATCAAGTCAAACCATGCAGGAAAAGACAATCAAAGCACTCCTGACAAAGCACTCCTGACACTCCATCCAGCCTCTTTAAAAACCTCCAGTTTTCAGGAAGTCCCTCCTAATGTTTAGATGAAATCTCTTTTCCTGAACCTTGAACCCATTACTCCTGGTCCTAGTCTCTGGAGCAACAGAAAACAAGCTTGCCCCCTCACCAACATGATATTCTTTCAAATACTGAAACATGCCTATCATGTCACCATTAACCTTCTTTTTGCCAAATCCCCAGCTTGGATTTCAGACCTTTTACCAATTTGGTCACCCTCCTCTGGACGCGTTCCAGCTTGTCAATATCCTTCTTAAATTACATTGCCGAGAACTAAACACAGTATTCCAGGTGAGGTCTGACCAATGCAGAATAGAGAGGTACTATTACGTCCTTTGATCTAGACACTATACGCCTATTGATGCATCCAAGAATTGCACTGGCTTTCTTGGCTGCCATATCACACTGCCATTGCGGCTTTGTAAAAGACTCCCAGATCTCTTTGGCCCCTTCCGCACACGCAAAACAATGCGTTTTCAAACCACTTTCACAACTGTTTGCAAGTGGATTTTGCCATTCCGCACAGCTTCTAAGAGCACTGAAAGCAGTTTGAAAGTGCATTATTCTGCATGTGCAGAATGAGCCTTTCATATATACTGTTGTCAAGTCAGATGTCACCCATCCTCTATCTGTGCATTTAATTTTTCCTGCCTAAGTGCAGAATCTTCATTTATCTCTGTTGAAGTTCTTTTTGTTTGTTTTGGCCCAGCTTTCTAATCTGTTCAGGTCATTTTGAATCCTGACTCTGGGGTATTAGCTACCCCTCCTAATTTGGTATCTGCAAATTTGACTAGCTTGCCCTCTATTCCATCATACTGAATAGCACTGGTCCAGGACAGAACCCTGGGGTACTCCACTAGTCACTTCTCTCCAGGATGAAGATGAGCAATTGGTGAGCACCCTTTGAGTTCAATCAGTCAACCAATTACAAATCCAACAGTGGAATTGTCCAGTCCACATTTTACTAGCTTACTTGCAAGAATGTCATGGGGCACCTTAGCAAAGATTTTTCTGAAATCTAGGTATACTACATTAACAGCATTCCCTTCTACCAAGTGTGTCACTCTATCAAAAAAAGAGAGATGAGATTAGTCATAGAATCATAGAGTTGGGAAGAGACCATGTATATGTATATATAAAGAAAAATATGTATATAATACATGTGTGCATCATTTTGTAGAATCATAGAGATGGAAGAGGGCAATGAAGTCCAACCCCCTGCAATGCAGCAACACAGAATCAAACCACTCCTGCCTCTGTTTAAAAACCTCCAAAGAAGGAGACTCCACCACACACCGAGGTAGTGCATTCCATTGTCGAACAGCCCTGAGGGTCAGGAAGTTCTTCCTGATGTTTAGGTGGAATCTCTTTTCCTTCCCCTTGAACTCATTACTCCTGGTCCTAGTCTCTGGAGCTGCAGAAAACAAGCATGCTCCCTCACCAAAATGACATCCCTTCAAATATCTGAACATGACTATCATGTCACTTCTTAACCTTCTCTTCACCATACTAAACATCCCCAGGTCGGTCCCTAAGTCTCTCCTGGTAGGGCATGGATTCCAGACCTTTTACCATTTTGGTTGCCCTCCTCTAGACTCATTCCAGCTTGTCAATATCCTTCTTGAATTGTGGTACCCAGAACAGTACACAATATTCCCGGTGAGGTCTAACCAATGGAGAATAGAGAAGTACAATTACATCCCTTGCTCTAAACACTATACTCCTATTGATACAGCCCAGAATTGCATTGGCTTTTTTGGCTGCCACATTAGTCTGACATGATTTGGCTTTGAGAAAGCTATATTGACTTTCAGTTATCACATTATTCCTTCTAAGTGCTTACACACTTTCTGTCTAATGATCTGCTCCAGAATCTTTCCTGGTATTGATGTCAGGCTGACTGGATGGTAATAGGGGTGTTGTGTGGTTTCCGGGCTGTATGGCTGTGTTCTAGTAGCATTTTCTCCTGACATTCTGCCAGTTCTTTTAATACCCTGGGATGTAGTTCATCAGGACCTGGAGATTTGAATTCATTTAAAGTAACCAGAAATTCCTTACAACCTCTTTATTTATTCTGTGCTGAATTTCCCCTACTGCATCTTCTGTTCCATTTTCCCCTAGATAAACACTTTTTCCTTTTTGAGAAAAGACCGAGGCAAAGAAGGTGTTAAGTAGTTCTGCCTTTTCTGCATTAGCATTTTGCCATCTTCTCCATTCAGTGACTCTAGCCTATCTTTTATCTACCTTTTGCTACGAACAAAACCAGTGGTGGGATTCAAATAATTTAATACCCGGTTCCAGTGGTGGGATTTAAATCATTGAACAATTGGTTGTATACGAGAGGAATTTTAACAACTGGTTCTGCTGAAGTGGTGCGAACCTGCCGAATCCCATCACTGAACATAACCAAAAAAGCCATCCTGGTTTCCTTAGACACCTCCCATTTTTCCTCCTCATTGGAACTGTTTCAAATGGTGCCTTCAAGATCTCACTTTTAAGGAATTCGCATCCATCATGCACTCCCTTCTCTGTTAGTATTTTTAAGCATGGGATCACACCAAGAAGAAGAAGAGAAGGAGGAATTTATATCCCACCTTTTTCTCCTGTAAGGAGATTCAAGATGGCTTACAAACTCCTTTCCCTTCCTCTCCCCACAACAGACCCCTTATGAGGTAGGTGAGGCTGAGTGAGTTCAGAGAGAACTGTGACTGGCTCAAGGTCACCCAGCAGGAATGTAGGAGTGTGGAAACACATCTAGTTCACAAGATAAGCCTCTGCCACTTAGGTGGAGGAGAGGGGGATCAAACCTGGTTCTCCAGATTAGAATCCACCTCCTCTTAAGCACTACACCACACTGGTTTCCTAAGTTTACTGAAGTATGCTTTCTTAAAGAATAGGATGTGTGTCTGACTACATTTAGTATCCCATTTCCACATGTTCACTCTCACTTAAGGCTCCTACCACTTCCACTCCACCAATCAAGTCATCATTATTGGTTAGGAGCAGATCTAAAATAGCCGTTTCCCTTGTTGCTTCTTCCATCTTCTGGACCACGAAATTGTCTGCAAGGCAAGTGAGAAATTTGTTGGACCTGATAGTCTTGGCAGAGTTGGACTACCAACAAATATCAGGATAATTGAAATCTCCCATTACTACTACTTCTTTCCTTTCTAAAAGTTTGGTCATCTGTTCTTAGGAAGGTTCCATCCAACTCTTCAGTCTGGCTTGAGGGTCTGTAATAGAGATCATTTATCTTTTTCTCTCCCTTAATTTTTACCCAGATGCTCTCAACATGGCTTCCAGGATTGACAGGTGTTATCATGCCTGATGTATAACGCTGCTTCTCCTTTCCTGTTTGATCTATTTCTCTGAAATAGTTTATACCCTTCAATTATTACATTCCAATCATGAGACACATCCCACCAGGTTTCAGCGATGCCTATGTTGGCCTAGTGCACAGCGAAAGGACTAGGTGCCAACTCACCCTTGCTAGAAAGTTCAGGAGGTAACTGCTTGCAGTATAAGAAAATAAAAACACTCAGACAGTAGATTTTGTTCCAACAGGAATACTTTATTTTTTGTTTCTCAAAGGAACAAAATAACAATGTTTTTACTTATCTAATAACTATCCACTCTCTACTCTGACAACAATCTGAGCCCGAACCTGAAGGCGAAGATACTGAATTGGGTATGCAGTCTTCATATATAGTTTTGTCCAGCCAATCATTAGCTCGATGATCTCATCCTCCTGGCCTGTGACCTTTTCATTTCTGCTGCCTGTTACATGCCAATCATTACAGACCCAGACAGAGAGGCTCCGACCTTTACAATTCTGCTGACTGTTACATTCCAGTCATTCTAGACCAGCATATGACCACCTTGCAATTTTCAATATCCTGACACCACTTCTCATATCTGGTTGGAATGTTGCCTCATTACATAATATTTACAAACAAAATAATTACAAACAAAAATCATTCACATTATTTACACTCATTACATAGTTAGTACATAGTCACTACACAGAGTTACTTATTTCACTCACTTTGTACGGAGTCCTTGCCACATTGTACATCTGCTAAACCCAAACCAAACACCAAGTCATTATGTTTTTGTATTGGTAATGGCTTTGTTAAGATAAATCGAGCTATGTTTATTTACAGATGATGCATTCCGCCAGTACTGCAACTTAATCATATTTGACTGTATCAGTTGTCTTACATTTTGGAATTTCACAGCTACATGTTTAGTACGACTTTTTAGGTTGTCATTCTCTGCCATGGCTATACATGTCTGTGAGTCTTCAAAAACTGTTATAGGTTGTTCACATTTCTCACCCAGGTCTGTTAGCAACTGCATAACCCATTGTAGCTCATTGCATGCCTCATTAAGAGCCGCATACTCTGCCTCAGCAGTTGAAGTGGCAACCGTGGTTTGTTTCCGAGATCTCCAACAAATTGGATGGCTGCCATATTGCATATAATAATTACTCACTGACTTACAGCCTGACTCCTCTGCAAATGAGCTGTCTGCATACACCACTAAGTCCTTGTTGTTTTGGTTAGAAAAGTGTAAACCATAGCTAGCAGTTCCCTTCAAGTAACGAATGACTCTTTTTAGCCCCTGCCAGTCTTTCTCAGTAGGTTTTGCAACTGTTCTGCTTAATAAACCTACAGCAAAAGCTATGTCTGGTCTTGTCCAGTTAGCAATGTGCAGCAGGCTACCAATTAAGGAACGATATAGGTCTTGCCTTTTAAATGCTTTGCTGTTATCTTGCTTACAAAAATCAGCCACCATTGGGGTTTGTGCCACTTTGGCATCTTGCAGACCAGCTTTTTGTATGACACCCTCTATCTTTTGTTTTTGTGTCAGAAACACATCCCCTTCTTCAGATTTACTGACTTGAATACCCAGGTATTGCTTTAGATACCCCAAGTCTTTCAGCTTAAAGTGTTTACCCAACTCAGTGTAAAGTTGTTTGATTTGGTTGTCTGTTTTTGCAACCACACAGAGATCATCAACATAAATCATCAAAATGATACATTCGTCACCAGTACCTCTGGTATATATACAGGCATCGGCCACACTTTGGTCAAATTTCATTTCACATAATGCTTTGTGTATGCACCTGTTCCAACATCTGGCTGACTGTTTCAGCCCGTACAAAGCTTTATTGGGCTTATAAACTTTACCACCTTGTTCAGGCTCATAACCTGGTGCTTGTTGCATGTATATGGTCTCTTGCAAATCTGCATTTAAATAAGCTGTTTCAAAATCAAAGTGCCTCATTTTAAAGTCTCTTTGCTCAGCCAGAGCAATCACTAATCTCATGGATTCTGCCTTTGCAGTGGGTGCATAAGTCTGATCATAACTGTCAAACTTTGTTTGAGAAAAGCCTTGTGCGACTAATCTTGCTTTATATTTGCAAGTCCCAACGGGCATAGGTTTACGCCTGTATACCCATCTTGCACCTATGATCGGCCTATCAGTAGGTTTATCAACAATGTTAAACACTTTTAAGTTCACCAAGGATTCAAACTCATTGTCCATAGCCTGATTCCATTTTTCCTGTTCCTCAGGTGGACATTTCAACATATCATGGAAACCTTGTGCTTCTGTCCCTAATTGGCACACTCTCACTTCTTGTACCATAAACCTTTTGGGTGGTATGCCTTTATTTGCTCTTTCTGATCTGTGTGGTATAGCTATTTCTCCAGTTTGCTCAGCCCCCTCCTCTCCCTGGCTTCCTTCCTGATCACTATCACTGTCCTGTTTTTGCTTAGGGCTCGGAGCAGATGTGTGACCTTGAACAGGGAGTGGGGGTTGTGTGCTGTCACTAGGTACTGTGTCATGGCTTACTGGTGGTAAGAACAATTCAGAGTTTTGATGCACATGTTCCCAACCTGTATGCTTTTCAAAGTTTGCACTGCGTGAGATAGCAATTCTTCCATGACCCAATGAAAATCTATAGCCTTTGGTATTCTGCGCATATCCTACAAAACGCAGTCTCTGCCATTTCTTTTGTTCTTTTTTCCCGTTGCTGTCTGGGAATGAGGACGTTAGCAAAACTCCCAAATATTCTAAGGTGTTTCAGGGAAGGCCTTTTGCTAAACATTCTGAAAAATGGTGTTTCATTGATACTTGAACTCCACAACCTGTTTATTACATGTGTGGCAGCTAAGACAGCCTCTCCCCAGAAATGGAATGGAACCTTGGCATCATTTATCATGCAATCCCACATTGTTTGAAGAATGCCTAGTCTCCTCTCAGCCACGCCATTTTCAGCCTGGCTGAACGGATTTGTTCTCCTGTGGCTAATACCTTTCTGTGTCAGCCATGTTTGGAATTTGTTCCCCATGAACTCACCACCCTTGTCAGATTGCAGGCAAGCCACTTTGTGAGGGAACCTCCGTTCGATCATTGAGACCCATTCCTTAAACCTTGTAAAGGCTTCATCCTTAGATTTCAACAGCAAGCAGTAAGAATATCTGCTATAATAATCAACCAGCAGAAATATATATCGTGCACCCCCTTCGCTTGATTGGAAAGGACCAGCTAAGTCTGCATGGACTAGCTCAAATGGTCTTTCCATTTGTCTGTAGCTCTTTTTGGGGATTGGATAGGATTTCACCTTAACCCCACTACAGACTGAACAGTCTAGGAATGTTTTGCAAGGCTTTACACTCAAATCGCATACTTTTGCCAGCTGCTTGATGGTGGCAAAACTTGCATGTCCTAGGACTCTGTGGAGATAGTGCACACAATCATCATGCATAGGCTTATTAGCTAGACTTGAAACATTCATTACATTTTCATTTTGCCCTTTATCAGTCATAACATACATTTTATCGCAGAGTGTACCTTTTGCACACTCTATGTCATTCTGCCATACTGTACAACCCTGTCTATCAAATATAGTTTTGTACCCTTGTTCAGCTAAACTTGGGACGCTCAGCAAACAAAAATCCAGTCCAGGAACACACAACACATTTTGCAACTTTTTACCTAGGCATGGTATGTAGGCAGTTCCTTGCAGCGTAACAGCAGCTGGTGATCCATCGGCCAAGCTGACATGCTTCACACTTGCCTTGGACTCCTCAGTCAATAGGTGATGAGCATTTACAACGTGCTCTGAGCAGGCAGAGTCCAAGAGCCAGATGGGTTGGTTTCTCTGGACATCGGTTCTCAGCAATGCCGTCAAGTAGTGCTCCTTCTTTCCTCTTCCCCGTTGTCCTTTAGCTGGCCCCTTCTTCTCCCCCTTCTGTGGGCCTTCTCGGAGAAGATGATTAGTAGAGCCACAACGGAAACAACGCCGAACTGCATATGACTTTGGACAGTTCAGAGAAAGCTGGGTTTCAGTTTTGCCTCTGGAAACAGTAGGCTTCTCTCTGGCTGTGGCTTCAAGGCAAAACTCTCTTTATTTCTGGAGCTCCAGAAGCCGTGCAGTCACATAGTCTAGGGTCAAATCATCTTCCTTTATGCTCTGCATACTATAGACAAAATTGTCCCAGCTGTCATCTAGGGAAGATAGTACAATATAGACCCTATGCTGTTCAGTGAAAGTCATGCCTCTGTCTTCCAGCTCGAAGAATAGTGTACGCAGCTGTTGGACATGGTTGGCCACATTTTCACCTCCTTTCAGCTTCAAATTATATAAACGTCTGGTCAAGATTACCTTGGAACCAGCAGTCTGTGTCTGGTACAGGTCCTTCAACTCCTTCCAGCAGTCAGAAGCCTTCTCAGCAGCCCGTAGATAGATTAGCTGGGAGTTTTCCACAGCCAACATTATGGACGCCTTGGCTTTGGCATCTGCCCTCTGCTCTGCTGCTGTGCCTGGGTTCGGTGGGGTCTCGACTACAGCCCATAAATCCTCACGTATGAGAAAGCTCTGCATTTTCACACTCCATGCTGAGTAGTTCCCTGCAGTCAGCCGCTCAAAAGGCAAACTGGACATGGTGGATGTCATCGTGTCACACTGCCTCGACACTCTCTAGCTTCAGTGGTTAGGATGCTGGGCCCATAACCAAATTGTTGGCCTAGTGCAAAGCGAAAGGACTAGGTGCCAACTCACCCTTGCTAGAAAGTTCAGGAGGTAACTGCTTGCAGTATAAGAAAATAAAAACACTCAGACAGTAGATTTTGTTCCAACAGGAATACTTTATTTTTTGTTTCTCAAAGGAACAAAATAACAATGTTTTTACTTATCTAATAACTATCCACTCTCTACTCTGACAACAATCTGAGCCCGAACCTGAAGGTGAAGATACTGAATTGGGTATGCAGTCTTCATATATAGTTTTGTCCAGCCAATCATTAGCTCGATGATCTCATCCTCCTGGCCTGTGACCTTTTCATTTCTGCTGCCTGTTACATGCCAATCATTACAGACCCAGACAGAGAGGCTCCGACCTTTACAATTCTGCTGACTGTTACATTCCAGTCATTCTAGACCAGCATATGACCACCTTGCAATTTTCAATATCCTGACAGCCTATTGTATTGCATTTGCTTAGCTGTGTTAAGAGTTCCAGTTCATCTTGTTTATTTCCCATGGTCTGTGCATTAGTGTAGAGGCATCAAATGCAACAGTTCATGCCCTCTGGTGTCAAGAGCTGTGTGTAATTGACCTTGGTTCCCATCTGTTTGAGCGCCAACTTGACTCTTGGTGTTTCGCCCGGACTCTGTGCCTAGGATGAGATATGCGTGCTTGTTTGTTATCATTGTGTTACTTTTTGTGTGAATTCTTATTCTTTCTGTGTGAACTTTTTTGTTTTGGGTATCTCTGCTCGGGTGGGATGCTGGTCTGGTTTTATACTATTGGTTGACCTCTGGGGCTCCCGAGTTCTCCTGCTTTGCCTGCGAATCTGTCTAAGCCAGTAAATAAAGAACTGTTTGAAGTTACTTTGATCTGGACTCAGTCTGTTAGTTGCATCTGGCTGTTTATTTAAGGTTTTATCCCTCACACTGGTGGGTTCATGAACTATTTGTTCAGTTCTCTGTATAACCTTCAGCCTATTCTCTCTGTTACTAGATGAACTCTTTCCCGCTTGTATATTATCTCTCTCCCCCACTTCACTCAGTTTAAAGCCCTCCTGATAAGGTTTGTCAATCTCCTAGCAAAAATGTTCTTCTCTACAGCCGTGAAGTGTAACCCATTCCTTTCCAGTAGTCCCTCTTCATGAAACCACAGGCCATGGTCCAAGAAGCCAAATTGTTCCTGGTGGCACCCTCTGCAGAGCCAGTTATTCACCTCCACTGTTCTTCTTTCCCACCTGGGCCCATGTCCTTCAACTGGAAGTAGAGATAAAATGACAACCTGAGCCGGGTTGAAATTGAAAGATATCATCACTATTGGCCTCCCATATGTACAGAAGTGTGGAGGGATGTTGCCATCTGTTGTTATTTATGATTTTATGATAATTGAATGATTTTAAAGAAGAAGAAGAAGAAGAAGAAGAAGAAGAAGAAGAAGAAGAAGAAGAAGAAGAAGAAGAAGAAGAAGAAGAAGAAGAAGAAGAAGAAGAAGAAGAAGAAGAAGAAGAAGAAGAAGAAGAAGAAGAAGAAGAAGAAGAAGAAGAAGAAGAAGAAGAAGAAGAAGAAGAAGAAGAAGAAGAAGAGCATGAGGAGGAGCAGGGGGAGGAGCAGGAGCAGGAGGAGGAGGAGAAGGAGAAGAGAAAGAGAAGAATAAGAAAAAGAGGAGGAGGAGAAAGAGAAATAGAAGGAGGAGGAGAGGAGGAGAAGGAGAAAAAGAAGAAGAGGAGAAGGAGAAAGAGAAAGAGAAGAGGAGGAGGAGGAGGCGGTGAGGAAGAGGAAGAGGAGGAGGAGGAGAAAGACAAGAAAGAGAAGAAGAGGAGGAGGAGAGGAGGAGAAAGAGAAAGAGAAAGAGAAGAAGGAGGAGGAGGAGAAAGAGAAGAGGAGGAGGAGGAGGAGGAGGAGGAGGAGGAGGAGGAGGAGGAGGAGGAGGAGGAGGAGGCTGACAACCTCCTTTCCCCCCACAACAAACACCCTGTGAGGTAGCTGGGGCTGAAAGAACTGTGACTAGCCTAAGGTCACCCAGATGGCATGTGTTGGAGTGCACAGGCTAATCAGGTTCTCCAGATAAGTCTCCACAGCTCATGTGGCAGAGCAGGGAATCAAACCTGGATCTCCAGATTAGAGTGCACCTACTCTTAACCACTATGCCACTACTACTGCAGTGGCGTATAGTCTTTTATGCTGATGTTGTTCACCACCCTGAGTCCTACAGGGGAGGGCAGGATATAAATTGAAAAATAAAACAAATAAAAAATAAAATGTGTTCCTCTGTTGGAAATGGCAGACAGCATCATATCTCTGCTGAGTTCACTCCCTAGGCACTATCCCCAAAACTACAGAAATTTTCCAGCTCAGATTTGGCAACTTGGGCATGGCCAGGAATAGTTAAGAGGCACAGGGAAGGTGGCACAGGGCGAGAAGAAGTGCTTTTTAGCAAGACACCTGGAAGGAGGGCAGCAGGGCAGGTGAGGACCATGGCGGGGTGGGGGTGGGGGGTTCCAGTCTGGTGCTCCTGGTTGGCTGGAAGAGACAGCGTCTGGGGCTGTGAAGGTTCACCCCTGAAGGATTATTGGGTACTGTGGACACATGAAGCTGCCTTATTCTGAATCAGATGATTGGTCCATCAAAGACAGTATTGTTTATTATTGTATGTGGGCACAAGTAGCAACAGAAAGAACCCAAAAAAGAACCCCAGCACCTGACCTGGCAGAGGGGCCTGAGTGCCTCGGACTGACTGTTTGTTACATTACCTGCAATGTAGAGCCATAGCAAGGGGGAACTGCGCCACACCCCCGCCACATCCCGGAATGCCACGCCACACCCACGCACTGGCACGCGCCTGTTGCATCACGCACCACCCTGCCCCCTTGGTGCTACGTCACTGCTGCAATGTGGTATCTTGTTAATTGGAGATGCTGGGGATTGAACCAGAGGCATTTACTATGCCAAGCAGATTTGCTCCCGCTGAGCCACCACAGCCTTAAGGGACCTCCACCAGCCTTACTGTGAAGCGTCAATCCCACAGCAAAGCTTGACACCATCTCTAGTTCTAGTTTTTCTTCTTCCCAGGGAAGTTGACTGGGTCTTCTTGCATTTCCCCTGCTATTGTGCTTTATGGAAAGAGTTGCATGACTGTCAAGTATTTCAAATCTGCTGTTTCATCTCCAAGATACAGGAGGAGCTAAATACCTAAAAAGAGTGAAGGGGGAGTCATGCATTGGCATTTGTTTGTGTACTTTGAATTTGCCCTTCATCTCCCAAAACTCGGGGTGAGCAGTGTAGCGGCCAAATTTGGAGACAACATGAAAGGTATTCAGGATGATGAAAACCTAGGATGACTCTGAAGAACTCCAGGAGTATCTCTGTTAATTGGGTGACTGGGCAACAATGTGGAAACTGAATTGAACATAAGAGCATAAGAGCCTGCTGGATCAGACCAGAGTCCATCTAGTCCAGCACTCTGCTACTCGCAGTGGCCCACCAGGTGCCTTTGGGAGCTCACAGGCAGGATGTGAAAGCAAGGGCCTTCTGCTGCTGCTGCTCCTGAGCACCTGGTCTACTAAGGCATTTGAAATCTGAGATCAAGGAGGATCAAGATTGGTAGCCATAAATCGACTTCTCCTCCATAAATCTTTCCAAGACCTTTTTAAAGCAATCCAAGTTAGTGGCCATCACCACCTCCTGTGGCAGCATATTCCAAACAACAATCACACGTTGCGTGAAGAAGTGTTTCCTTTTATTAGTCCTAATTCTTCCCCCCAGCATTTTCAATGAATGCCCCCTGGTTCTAGTATTGTGAGAAAGAGAGAAAAATTATCTCTGTTGACATTTTCTACCCCATGCATAATTTTATAGACTTCAATCATATCCCCCCTCAGATGTCTCCTCTCCAAACTAAAGAGTCCCAAACGCTGCAGCCTCTCCTCATAAGGAAGGTGCTCCAATCCCTCAATCATCCTCGTTGCACTTCTCTGCACTTTTTCTATCTCTTCAATATCCTTTTTGAGATGTGGCGACCAGAACTGAACACAGTACTCCAAGTGCGGTCGCACCACGGCTTTATATAAGGGCATGACAATCTTTGCAGTTTTATTATCAATTCCTATCCTAATTATCCCCAGCATAGAGTTTGCCTTTTTCACAGCTGCCATGCATTGAGTTGACATTCCCATGGAACTATCAACTAAGACGCCCAAATCCCTTTCCTGGTCTGTGACTGATAGCACTGACCCTTATAGTGTGTATGTGAAGTTTGGAATTTTTGCCCCTATGTGCATCGCTTTACATTTTGCTACACTGAACTGCATTTGCCATTTCTTAGCCAACTCGCCTATATTTAGTCATTGACGGTAAATAAAGTATTCTATTCTATTCTATTCTATCCCACCAACCTAATTTATAAAGGTCCGCTTGGAGCTCTTCGCAATCCTTTGCGGTTCTCACCACCCTACATAGTTTGGTATCATCCACAAACTTGGCCACCACGCTACCCACCCCTACTTCCAAATCAAATGCTTTGATTATGTGTTCCTGCATTGCAGGGGGTTGGACTTGATGACCCTTGGAGTCTCTTCCAACTCTATGATTCTATGAACTTCATGAGTCAGTGTAAGATGATGCACACTGGAACAAAAAAAAAATCCAGTTCCAAGGATAGGCTAATGAGGCCTGAACTTGTTGAAACAGATGGGAAAAGATTTTTGGGTTGTAGTAGACAGCAGGACGAAAACTAGGGATTAGGTGGGACAGGTTCCCCAGGTGGCAGGTAAAGAGGAGCAGGATGTAGAGGAGGCTCAATTGCACCCAAGAGGTGGCTTGTTCTGCAGCGAAGTGCGCACTCTTGCCTGTTGCCCCAATTAGGCTGCATCTAGAAGATGGGGAGGCTCAGTTGCATGTGTGTGCGCCCTGGTTCCCCAGGCTGCTGCTAGGAGGTGGGGGAGGGGCCCCTCCTCTGCATTGCAGGGAACTTTTTATCCCTCTGTTCAAATACTAGGGGTATCTATTGGAGGTGATGGGCAGTGGATTCAGGACAGAGAGAAGTACTTCTTGACATAATGAGGAATGATTAAAACGTGAAATTCATTGCCAGGGATGTAGTGATGGCCACAGACATAGAACAGCTGTGAAAAAGGATTATTGTACAACAGTTAGTAATGGAGACTCTGGAAGAATTCAGTAGCTTTTCTTGAACTGTGTCAGTTACCATTGCTGCAGAAAGCCAGAGCTAAAGAGCCTGGTTTCTGCAGCCACATTTATCTTAAACATTTTCCCGCTCGCCCTGCCCCATCTTTTCAGTTTAACAGAACAACAGAATAACAAGATGAGAACAGCTTTGTTATGGGACACAAGTATCTCAAGGACATGCGTCAGACTTTGCTCTGGGGCCCGCCTGGAGTCTGGGACACAGAAGTCTGATTCACTATGTTACTAAGTGCTGTGACTAGAATAGAAAAGGACCATTAACATAGACAGATGACAACAAGCCCAGGCGTGTCCTTGGCTGTGACCAGTCGATGCCAGGCAAGGCGGGAGCCAGGCCTGACATTTAGACAGTTTTTGGAGGACAGGTCTATCAGTGGTTCCTAACCATGGTGATGAAAGGAAACCTCCCATATTCAGAAGCCATCAACCTCTGCATCCCTGTGGCAGGAGGCAGTATCAGGCCCTTTCTGCATGGGCAATTTACAGTGGAGGCCTAGGGACGGCAAAAACGCTGTCCCTGGGCGGCTGTTCACACAGGAGGTGCTGCTGCATCGCAACAGCGCCGTCCTGGTCGCCCGGGAGCGGTGTGAAGCTGCTCCTATTAACCTCGCAAAACTAGTGAGACTTTTCTAAAGCACCGTTTTCCCGTCGGCGCAGTGTGAACAGCACCGGTGGGAAGGCGCTGCTTTCAGCCCTTTATAGCAACGAAGGATGGGACGGTGAGTGGAGGGGGCTCAGCTGCTCGCGTGTGGGCGGAAAGGGCCTCAGAGACAGAGGCCACGAACAGATGCCCTGTTCACTGGCCCTCAAGAGGAACTGGCAGGCCACTGTGTGAGACGGGAGGCTGGACTGGAAGGATCCTCAGGGTCTGACCCAGTAGAGCTCTTTGGATGTTCTTATCTTGTTACTGCTGCTGCTCGGGTAACATTAAGTGATTTCAGCTCAGGCAACATAGTGAGGTGCAGGAAGCCAGTGTTCTTCAAAAGCAAAGTATTTTATTCGGAAGTGGTTGCTACAGCTCAGGCAGGGGAATTGCGCTTTCGTAGCCAAGCGCTAGAACTTTTATACACACACATCAAAAGGGGCAAGAGGGCAGGTAAGGGGGCAGGTCCCTTACCATACAACAATAAAAAACCATCAACACATAAAAGAAAAGGTACAATTACAACTTTGTGAATGGGACCATGAGATCTCGCTGTCAGATGTCTTCCCGCGAGACTTTACAATAGTGCTGAAATGGAGAGCGGAGAGAGTCCATTCATTAAACTGGGTGAGCCTGTTTAACACACTCAGGAATCTGGTTATCAGATGGGCTGCTTCCTTGAGTTATGTCCTGAGGCTCCCGCACCTCAGTCCCGCAACAAAAAAAAGTTCAAATGGTCCAATGGTGATCTTGGCACGTTCTTCAACGGCTGGGATATCTAGGGTGCCGTTATCAGATTCAATTTGTAAATCCAAAAGGGTCTTTGTTTCCACTAAAGAGATCTACCGGGTGTTGGCCCAAACTGAATTCCAAAGCTAGCTTCCTTGGCCCTTAGTATCAGCTGCTGCTTTTTCCAACAGATACAGATATCTAAAATAACATTTCTAAACTTAAACATTAGAGGAAATAACCTCCAATACAGTACAAGCACATATACCTATAAGCAAGAGTATCCTAAATTAACAGTAACAAAACCTTAAATTAACTAAAGTATAATCCTAAACATTGGACAACTAATAAATTCAACATTGAGGGGGCTTACATTAAACCTTAAAAGGGACAAAGGCAAGAAGGAAACCATGTGAAATATCAGCACATTTGTATATACACGTTTTTTCCAAGCCTTGTGGAGGCTTTTGGACAACACTGGTCTTTTTGCTCTGATCCTTAGCCAGTGTAGTTCAGCGGCAGGCTCAGGAAAATATTTTTCCTGTTTTCCTGTCGGTAACAATCTGAGGAAAGTGGCACCCAGAGCAGGCACTAGTGGCTCTCCCTGCCAACTCAGGGGACATGCCATTCAATACTGGGCTCAGCTTGTCCAGGTCCAGCATTAAACTGCAGGCTTTGACTCTCAACCTAGCCAGGCTGATCTAAGTGTCAGCTTTATGCTACTGGGCTCCACTCCTCCGGCTCCAACTTAGGTTCAAAGACAGCAGCATAAAGCTTGAGCTGGACACAGCGACTGTTCAGTTCAACGCTGAGCTCAGTCTAGCCAGCCAGGCTAAGTTCAGCTTTGAACCGAGCAGCTCAAGGTGGAGCTTGGGGGGCAGAGCCAGCAGTATAAAGCTGGAGTCAGTCGGAGCAACTCGTAGAATCATAGAACTCACAGAATCAATGCCAAATGGCTCAGTTTGATGCTAAGCTCATCCTGGCTGGGTTGGAGCTCTAAACCACAGGCCGTTCTGTTGGTGCTGATGGATGGAACTTTGGAAAGGAAACATGGATCTTTTCCAAGCTTGGAATCAGAATATAGAATGCATCCAATCAAATTTTTAATATAAGATTTTTGGCACCCTGCGTTATGTCCCCTATGGTGTTTTTTGTTTAGAATCAGGGCAACATCTGTTAGAAACTAGGGCATGAGCTGTAACCTTTAAGTTCTGGTTGCATCTCAGTTTTTGCACAGACCCGAACAGTCTAACCCAATTTGAAATGCAAAGGTCCAGCTTTTGAAATGGTGGCTTCATATTGAAGAATTTTTTTCCCCCCTTGGGTTTCTCCCAGGAGTCCCTACATATGCTCACCGGTACTGAAATTTATCATTGTCTCAAGACTGGATTATTTGAATATCAAGAATATCAATTTCTTCTGAGTGAAGCGCAAAACTCTTGCTCCCCATTATACTTGGGGATTACCCCTCAGAAATCTTGCCCTGCTGTCTACCTGGAACAACTTGTTAACTACAAGCTTATATGGGTCATGACTAGAGCAAGATGTGACTCTTTGCCCTCAGCTACACTTCAAGGTCGCTTTCTTAATAACCCACATATTGAGTGGTTGTTGGTTTTGCCCTCATATAGTTGATTCACTTTTTCATGTCTTGCTCTATTGCCCAAAATACAACAACATTAGAACTGCTTTGACTGCTTTACTACCAACAGGATTCATTATTCTTTTAGGGGAAAAAAGGTCTGAACAAAAAAAGGTTACTGAACAATCCTAATATCGAAATGTCTGAAGCTGTAGCCATATTTTTAATGCGTGTTTTACAAGATGCGCAATAGTGTTCCTCCAACTGTAAATTGGAAATTTTTGGCACATTATAGTTTTTATGCCTAATAAAGGTCTTTGAATTTGAATGTTATATATGACAACAGCAGCAAGAATAACATAAGTGCAAAAAAGGAAAATTCTATAATCAAATATGGTGGGATATTAGAATTAGCAGAAATTGCTTATTTCATTGCTCAAAGAAGGGGATTTGAACAATTGTTAGGTCATTGGAAACCTATGATACGTAGGCTCGTGGGGTGGAATGGGGGAGTGGTTGTAATGTGGTCTACCCTTGAAGACGGTCTGGAAGCTGGAGTTGGTGCAGAATGCAGCAGCTAGGCTGGCAGCTGGCACATCACACCAGTCCCTAAGGAATTCCACTGGCTCCCAATTTGCTCATGAGCCCATTCCTGCATGTTCTACATATGGGTAACAAAAATGAGAAGTACGCATGGGGGACACATTTCTGGATAGCAGTGTATGGAAGCAAAATCGTGGGAGGAGGTGGACTGTAAGCTAAATATGAACAGTCAGTGTGATGCTGAGGTAATATCTTGGGAACTGTAGCATGACACAAGAGATCTGCGGCCTGTACTGCTGTCTCTGTTGTTGCACTTGAGAGAAGGTAGTAAAGTAAGAGTTGGCGGCAGAGTTCAAGGCAGCTACACAAACATCTGGAAATATAGCAGGCCTGTTTTACACTGATGTGTGTTCTGAGCGAGCCTTGAACATCCTGGGCCACCCAGCCAACATTCTGCTGAAGGGCTGAGAAGGAAGAAATCCCCTGAAGGGCTGCTAAGAAAGTGCTGGAGTCAGTAGTTGAGCAAGGTTGCTGGAGTTTACGAGGCAGACTTTGTTTATGGGGTGGTTTGCCACTGCCTCCCCCAGTTATCTATACTTTACCTCCAGCAAACTGGGTGCTCATTTGACCAACCTCAGAAAGACGGAAGGCTGAGTCAACCTTGAGCCGACTACCTGAAACTGACTTCGGACGGCATCAAACTCAGGTCAGGACAATACCTGCTCCATTTTGGTGAGGAAACAGTCAAGGAAATCTCAAGGGCAATTAGGATTGAGGGACTCCTGGTGCATCTGTGTCCTTTGAGAGATGCAGTGTTAAAACTCATCTATGTGGACAGCTAATTTGTGATGAGAGCTGGGGAAGATTTGTGTCAGGAGTGGGAAAAAATTGGACAGCTTTGAAAAAAAGTTACGTGTTACCATCAGGGTCTTACAAATCTTTCTTTAGGTCTTTTCTTCCCACCCTTGTACTTAAAAAAAAAACACTGGGAAAGACAACTGAGAATACAGAAAGAACTAGAGCTCTTCTTTGGCCCCAAGAGGTCATGAGACGCGGGGCACCCCTTTTCCTGAGTAGTTCCTTCCACCACTATCTGAACCCAGGGGGAGAACAACACAACTGTGGTTTCTTCGATCAAGCCAAGTAAAGTGATGAATTCCTTGTCCTCATATTCAAAGCTGTTGCCAAACACAGTGGAATAGATGACACTGAAGGAGACATAGCTGAGGTGGACAGCGGGGTCCAATGGATGCACCATGAAAAGACAGGTGTGGGGAGACAAAACTGGAATTGTTATTTGCTGGTGGGCAAATCTTCTCCCCATTCCAAAGTTCCTCTGTGTAGTGAGAAGTGATGGAGCTGCTGTCACTGGTCCCTGTTGGTGAAAACCACTCCTGAAAATGGCAAAATGGGACTGTGAGTTTGTTATCCAAGTACTATAGATTGATTCACCACTACAGCTTTGAATAAAGTGATGCTTGATGAGATGAGAAATTGGAAAAGAGGGCATTAATTTTTTTTAAATTGTGGATGTTCCATGGATAATCAGGGTCTGTAGACTTAAGCTGACATGGCATTACTCTAGTGTAAGCTGGAGGGTGGTGTTGATCCAAAGGTACCTGTGAATGTCTCAGATGATCCCTCCCAATCACATTTCTCTTGCCCCTACCCAAACTTAATCTTTATTGGAGTGTCAGTATTGGCATTTATCCAGATGCCCTTTGGTGACTCCTTGCTGTTTCAAACACGCTTCAGTCTGCCTCCAAAATCAGATACTCATGAGGGTGATGTGGTTTTTCCGTGTTGTATGGCCGTGTTCCAGTAGTATTTTCTCCATACAATCCAGAAAACCCACAACACCCTAGTCATTCCGGCCATGAAAGCATTTGACAACACACAGATATTTATTATTTTTGTCATCACCAAATGGCCGCAAGGTGGCATCAGTAGCAATATCCGTAGGTGACATGTTCATCCACACATATTCATTTGTGTGTGTAATGTGCTGGTGTAACTCCTATGTTCAGAACGTTAAACACGAATGTGTCAATCAGTCAAATCCAATGTTGGTTCATCAAATATTGCTAAATACAGCAGGTAACCAAGAAGAAACTTATTTAGATGGACCATCTAAGAACAGTATAGCAAGTCAGTGGGCATCTGGTAAGCAGACTGTAGATATAGGTGGAAAGAAACTATTGCAAAGTTTGATAGGACCTGTATGCTATGACTGTGTATATTTGGATGGAGTGAAATGCTGCTGTTTAATAGATACAGATTCACAAGTGACGTGCATTTGTGAGACCTTTTATAAAGCCCACTTATCCCATCGTGAACTGCAGCCTATTAGGGATTTATTGGAAATAGAAGGAGCAGGAGGTCAGATTTTGGGATTTATATTTCTAGAATTGCACATTCCAATTAATACTGAAGGTATAGAAGAGAAATATGAAATTTTAGCTCTAGTGTGCCCAGACCAACGCATGAATCAACAAGTTTCAGCCATTATTAGTACTAATGTGTTAAGATGTGTGACTTATGCCAATACTGATTCAGATGGGATCAGTTTTGCAACTCGCAAAGACTTGCCATATCATTGAAAAGAAGCTTGCAGCTATTATTTAAAGAGTCAAAGGAAGAAGGGTGAAGTGGAAGAGGGAAGTGAAGTATGGCTGCAGGGTGGAATGTCAGGGTCGCGACCCTCTCATAAGTTTCTGTTTCCCCAATTACCCCCATTCCCGCCGCTAGTTGGAAGGACCGCCAACTTCCACCCATATATATACTGGAACTGAGGGCAAGAACCCTCAGTTCCAGCACCCTGTAGTATAGGGCAACACATATCAATAAAGTTCGTTTCTTTATTCCAAAGTCGACTTTGTCTGAGTATGTCCAGCCTTACATTGTGCTGGAACTCCTTTCTCACACTCCACCGCATCCAGATCTTCACAGCATGGCTGGGCGAGGAGAGTACTCCACTCCGGCAGACCTCTCCTCCATCGAAAGAGGAGAAGCTCCCCCCCGACGTGAATCATGGACGGGAGTCGGCACCCTGCACGGAGTGGGAACGATATAGCGGTTCCGCCTGACGACGTTCCTCGCAGAGTCCCGGGACCCGGAGTGAGGAAGGAACCAAGAAAGGGACGAGCAGCGCCAGGCCTACGCAGCGCTGCAACTACGATCCTCCGAACTGAGCAGAGAACGAGACCAACTACGGACTGATCTCTCGACCCTGCAGCAACAAGTGGCCTCGCTAATGGCCGAATGCAACCACGAACGACCCTCACCGATTAGGAGCCCCCTGTGGACCTGGTGTTGTTGATCAGCAGCATTTACTGGTAAGCTCAGAACACCAAAGCTTGGCAAAGCCAATTCTGGCAAATCTGCTCTTTCTCATCTCCTTTACCCCCTCCCATTTTCCCAAGAAAGAGTCTGTGGAGCCGAGGCACCGCAAGGTCAGTGACGGATAGTGCTAGAGAGCCATCTGGCATCCTGCCTCCATGGAATAACAGAAACAACACCGTATCACATGAGACCAGGGTGTCAGGAGGAAGCCTAGTTATCTACAGAGCGTGTGAAGCCATAAAGTAAAGATCAAGGAAAGAATGCCCTAGATGGCAGTGGTAACATATAGCAGGCTTGTTACATATATCTTGCAGCAGCATTGATATATAGTTGCAAGCAGTTACATTGAGTTAGGAATGCATCTCAATCACCTAGATAGCATCCCCCTGACAGCAGGGTATAATGCCACACAGTCCACCTCCACAGCAACCATTTTCTCCAGGGACCCACCCTGTTTAGAGATCATTGTTATAATTTCAGAGCTCCAGGCCCTGCTTGGAGATTGTGCATGTGTGTATGTGTGCCCGCGCATGTGTGTGAAGAGCCATCAAATCACTTCTGACTGAGGGTAACCCTATGAATCAGTGTTCTCTCATTAACAGCCTTGCTCAGGCCTTGCAAATTGAGGGCTGTGGCTTCCTTGGGAACCCTACTATGTAGTCACCCGATCCTCACTTTCTGTCGCAAGGCCCTCTTGCCCTGAGTGGGCAGATACCTCCTTTATCCCTGAGAGTAATTTGCTACTAAAGATGCTGTTTCCATCAATCCAGCACACGACTGACAAGTATCGCGCATGACAACCAGCAGATTAAAATGATTAAATTCTCTCTTGGCTGGCCTGAGAGTAGGGATTATTCCAATGCTGGCAGCTATAATCCCCAAAGCTATTATGGGGGGTGGGGGTGGGGGCATTCTGAAATGCAGCATAGACTTCCAAGAGGGTCCAGCGAAGTCCATGTAGTTCTAAGGATGGGGCGGAAGAAAGGCCAATTGTGTGCAACTCAAGGCGCTTGGAAAGATATTTGAAAAGATAACTGGGGTTTTTACTAAAGTGGATTCTGCACAGAGCAAATATAAAGGAAAACAGGTTCTTTTATCATGACTGCAACCTCTCATACATTTCTGTGTGGAATTGACGTAAGTGTGGCATAGTTTCTTGAACAGTTCTACTCTTTTGGGCACAAAAGAAACTAGAATTGACAACTGGGATTTGTTTCTTATCTTGGGGGGTAGACTGGTCAGGTGGAGCATGCAAATCACTGCCATTCCACTGGCTGCCCATCAACTACCAGGCTCTATTCAAAGTATCGCCAATCACACGTGAAGCACCTGATGGCCTTGGTGGCTCATACCTGCAGGTCCGCCTCTCTCCCATCGCTCATCTCAGCAGGGTCTTCTGAGGATATCACCCTGCAAGTGGGCAAAATTGATAACAGTCCCTAGTCATGCATTCTCTGCTGTGGAATGGCCTCTCAGATTATGTTAGAAAGGTTCCCACTTTCCTGCTTTCTGCAAACTATTCAAAACAGAATTATTCCAGAGAGCTCTGTTTGCAGCACTACAATGAAATGGTCAGAAAATTGCAACAATACAGGGACAGAGATTTTGATGTACAGACTGTATTGCGGCCTATCACAGTACATATTTTTCAGACTAGGTAGTTTCTACACCAGTTAAGAACACTATAGTCTGGACAACCAGGTTTGATTCCCTACTTCTACACTTGAAGCTTGCTGGGTAACCTTGGACTAGTCACAATTCTCTCAGACCTCTCTTAGGTGATTTCCTCACTGGCTATTAATCCTGGGATAGTCACCCAAAATATCCAGGTTCCCTCGAGATCTCCTCACAACTGAACTGCGGAATAGATCAGTCCTGTTTCTGGTGCTCCTTCCCTCCCGCCACAGGATTTTCCTGGACCTGCTTGTATATGCACCTTTCTGAAAAAACACTCCAAAAGGAGCTAATAGGAGATGGGGGCTACACATTTGAGGGTCCATAACTTTGGCCCCCACTTCACTAAACCTGGGTGGTATGATCAAGAGAGTCTCCTACTAATACCACCCAGGTTTCGTGAAGTTTGGTCCAGGGAGTCCAAAACTATGGACTCCCAAAGGGGGTGCCCCATCCCCCATTGTTTCCAGTGGGACCTAATAGGAGATGGGGGTGCACATTTGAGGGTCCATAACTTGGCCCCCATGAACCAAACCTCACCAAACCTGGGTAGTATCATCAGGAGGGTCTCCTAAAGATACTCTGAAATGTTGGTGCTGCTAGCTTAACAATTGCATCCCTGACAGCAGGCACCCCCCAAAGGGGCAGGGCTAGATGTCTTCTCTAGAAACATGCTGCAGTGAGGATGTTGGAACCTGGATGAAAAGGTGCCGATTCTTTAGACACTTGGTTGTATCTAGATTACATTTTCAGTAAGAATTCGGCCTTTGCCTCACCAACCTCGCAAGACATCTGTTGTGCGGAGAGGAAGGGAAGGAATTTTAAAGCTGTTTTGAGACTCCTTACAATTGAGAAAAGTGGGGTATAAATCCAAACTCTTCTTCTAAATGTTACTCTTTGAGATTCCATTTTTCAGATTTCTGAAGTCCAAACCCTACTGTGATGTTTACTGGATGTTCCATCTTACCGATTGTATTTGACTTACACTATGCAATCTATCTTAAGTTCCAATTAGAAAGATGGACTATAAATAACAAAGTAAGTAATTCTTTTAAAAAATGAACAAAATAAGAAAAGCAACACTTTGTGAAGAATGAGAAGACCTTCATGGCTGATTTTGCACTTTCTAAGTGCTCTGTGGCTCAGCTGGGGAGCGTACCTGCTGCGGGGCTTCTCACCCTGCTTGTAGTTCCCCACTGCTGCCCAGCTCTTTCCTTCGCTCGAGTCAGGACCAGTGAGGGAAGCCCCAAATGGTTCCCCACAAGCCCGGGGCTTCCCCATAAGCACCGGTTGAGCACCGCGAGCCACAGGCGTAATGCCCATTGGGCAAGGTGGGCAGCTGCCCAGGGCATCACCTTGTGGGGGGCATCAAAATGCTGGGTTCATTTTTGGGTATTTTAGTGGTTTTCCAGTTTTGGCCTGCAGGGGGCGCAGTTTTTAGGCTAGTGGCACCAAATTTTCAGCGTATCATCAGGAGACTGTCCTTATGCTACCCCCCATGTTTGGTGAGGTTTGGTTCAGGGAGTCCAAAGTTATGGACTCCCAAAGGGGGTGCCCCTATCCCCCATTGTTTCCAATGGGAGCTAATAGGAGATGGGGCTACAGATTTGAGGGTCCATAACTTTGGCCCCCCTGAACCAAACTGCACCAAACCTGGGAGGTATCATTAGGGAAGTCTCCTGATGGGACCCTGAAATTTTGGTGCCAATACATCCAAAAATGCGCCCCCTGCAGGAACATCCCAGAAATTTGCCCAAGAATCTTTGTTCTGCATTGAGTTTTCTGTATTGCTGTCCATGGGGGTTGCAGGCGGGGGGGGGGGGGACATTTCTGAAGGCACAGTCTCAAAACTTTCAGGGTCTCATCAGGAGACTGCCCTAATGATTCCCCCCCAGGTTTGGTGCTGATATGTCTAAAAATGCACCCCCTGCAGGCACCAATGTCCTGGTGCAAAAAAATTTGGTCGTGGTGGAGTGGCCGCCCATGGGGGGCATCCAACTCAGGTTTTGCCCAGGGCTACAGTTTGCCCAGGGCTGCCTCGTTACGCCCCTGCCGCGAGCTCTTCCGTAGTCTCTTTCATGCATGTGTGGGCAGCCTCCGTTTCCTGTGTTCGGACTGGCTGAATCTTGCCCCATTCTCCCCACTCACGTTTACTATTTTAGTTTTAAATGACTCTGAACACAAAACAGGTGCTGAGAATCGGCACCCTCCCCCCCCCATCTAAAATCCTTGCGTGTGTGACGGAATCGCCGTCCTCCACCACCATCTGTCTAAAATGTAAATAAAAAATCCTTGCAAGTGCGAGAGAATCGCCCCGCTCCCGTTTGTGTCGCCTGCCCATGCCACTTTTCTGCCCAAGGTTTCTCCCTCCTTTATAGAAACCGTTTCTCCCTCCATTTTTTTTCACTGGAGCAGGGGAAGGGCCCCCTCCCAACAACACCATCCTGACACCAGAGCGGCAAGGTGGGAAAAATGGCCCCGTTTCTGCTATAGAGGAGTTTTGCACGGCGGCGGAAGCCTCCAGAGCAACAAAGGGGCATTTCAAAATGACCTCAACCTTTGCGGTTCAGGAAATTCGTGGAGCAAAGCCATTGCTGCGGGGCAGCTCTGGGGCAGAAATGTGGAAGCCGTGCTGCAGCACCAGGGGCTGTGCAAAACTCCCGATTGCATCGGGGCATTCCCCGTGCCAGCAGATGGGCAATTTCACCGTGCAAAAACTGCCCATGCGACCTAAACTTTCTCCTGAAAAGTCCTTTTCCCAGTAAGGGGGAAAAAGCAACTTGCTCAACTGGTGGTACTATACCTAATTATCTAATCTTACTATATCTAATGTTACCCCCCCCCCCCCCCCCCGGCCTCCTCTAAGATCCCTCCAAGATCTACTCCTCCAGTTCCTTCTTTTTTTGCCATTTTGGCCTTAAGAAGGAATTTGCATCAGTTGCAAAAGTGGCAGGAAAACCTTGTTCGTCTTATTGGTCTTCTTTCCGTCCAAGAAACGACTAGCTTAAAACTTCTGGGATGTCTTCAAGTACTGGGGGTCATGCAGGACACTTGTCAGGAAAGTCAATGAGAAACATTGAGAGAGAGGGAGGAAGCTCGAAAGCGTGTGTGTTCCTGAAGAGCACTTAGTGAGTCCACAGCTCTGTGGAAATATTTTCTGGCTAACAGCATAGAGTCTTAACCACTCCACTCCACCTGCTCCTCCAGATTCCACAGCCTTCTGCCTTTATATGAAAGAGATTGAGAAGCCACAACCATTTGGGTTGTTTCACCTTTCTAAAACAAAGGTAGCAGCAACGGGTGGGGGGGGGGGGATGCCATTTGGAGACACTGCCCCATACCCAGTCAGACAGAGAAAAGAATACCACAAAGAGAGGGAAATGAACAATAACGAATCACTATCACTGAATTCCAGAAACTGAGCAACACTGAAGGGTAAACAAAATCTGTAAAAGAAAAATAAGATAATTAGAGAAGGGGAAACTTTATCTCTTTATCCTTGAAAGGGGAAAGTTTACTTTCAGGGACAAATTATGTCCAGGGGGCCCTACTCTTGTTACCATACAGTTGCAAGCAATGTGTTTCAAGGCATACAACTGTCCTGTTTCAAGAGCAGAGCGCTCTCTCTCTCTCTCTCTGGAAGTGGGTCCTCAAAAAATTACCTCCAGCAGAAAAATGACACTGTAAGGCCTTTAGCAATGCTGCCATCCAGAAAGGCAGAACGACGGGGCAGGTCTGGAAAGGCATTCTGTGAGAAGCAGGAGGGTGAGAGGGGAGAGAAACACAGTCACGTGAAAACAGCACCAAAAGCACAGATAGAGAGGCAGAACTGTACACACTGTGATGTCCCAGACATAGCTACTATGGGGCAGGGTGGGGACAGGCGCCCCAGGTGGATGTTGTTGGGGTCACGTGGGGGCACCTTCTCCTTCCCCCCTCGCATCACCTGGCAGGCCCCACCGCTGGCTAAGGTAAGGGGGGTGCGGGGCCCCATGGTGGGGGTTGGAAAACTCTGAGTCTGCCCTGGGCTCTATTTTCCCTAGCTATGCCCCTGCTCCCAGATCTTTCGAAGAAAACTGATTCGAAACAAACAGATAGGCTTTGGAATCCTGGCCTGAGGCAGGAAAATGTTGTGCAGGTGCTGGCCCTGGGGCCGTGGCAAAAGCTCGCCACACTCTCTCTCCTGGTCTACAGAAGAAAAACAAAAGTACTAAGGATTCGCAGCTTCAGTTTGAGGAATTCCTGGACATTTGGGGGGCTTGCCTGAAGAGGACTGGTTTGGGGAGGGAACTCAGTGGGGAGGTGATGCCCTAGAGCAGTGGTGGCAAACCTATGGCACTCCAATTGGCCATGCTGGCAGAGGCTGATGGGAATTGTAGTCCATGAACATCTGGAGTGCCATAGGTTCACCACCACGGCCCTCGAGTCTGTCGCCCAAAGCAATTTCCTCCAGAGAAACGGATCTCTGGAGTCTTATAGATCAGTTATAATTCCAACAGAAGTCCAGGCCCCACCAAGGTATTTAGCTCAGATTTTGCTTCCGTATTTCAGGCTGAGTTCAGGGCCCTTGAGGCACGTCAGGGTTCTCTGCCCTACCTCTTCTGCGGCAGCCTCTCCCAACCATGCTCCTCTGACACCTGCCACTCACTCATGATGCCCAAGACCAGCAGTTGAAAAGAGAGAAAGTTACTATTTAATGCAAAGGGAGACCAGAACAAGGTTGAAAGCTGATAGGACAGATGTTGATCCTGGATCCCTCCAGCAAGAGAGGAACCAAATTCTATACTCGCTAAAATGTAAAAAAAAAAACCCACTTAAAAACACTTTAAAAAACACTTAAACCCCCTCCCCCGAAAACATGCAGTAAAATGAAAGAAAAAGGAAAACACGCATGTCAGAGGTCTCCTGGTAGATCTGCATGGGCTGCTCCACAGCATGAGGATAGGGTGTCCCTTGAATAGCTGCAGAATGGTTTTTTCCTTAGCCCTTAAAAGCTGGTATTTGGGGCCTAGAAGGCGAAGGCCCCAAACTCCAGCACATCACAGTCCTGGTCCATCCCCTCATAATCCAGGGCTTCATATTGTGATTCTGTGTCACAGGCCGATGGGTGATAGCCCAACTCCTTGAAATCTGGTGGGTGAGACTCTGCAGATTGTCCGGTGTTGGCAGAGGTGACCATGTAGCCCATGGAGGGGCCAGCAGCAGCTCCCCCCACCAAGAGGCAAGCTGCTTGCACTTGGGCACGTGCCAGGGAGCTGTGGCGCAGGCAAGGTTCTTGGCACAGGCTGGTCAGGGCAGCTGCAGAGAAGATCAAGGGGACTCGCATCACCAACATGGAAGCAAAAGGAATGTGGGTTCAATCCCAGTCATGCCACTTTGGGAAGGCAGGATAGCCCAGCCCTCCCAGGGGAGAGCTGACAGGCCTGGAAGGATGAGATGCTGGGTGAGGGTTTGGCCAGGCAGCACGCAAACTCTTGGGGTTTATTATGCTACTATGGATAGACTATCCCATCAACTAAAATCTTTACCATCAGATACATACATTGAAAAATGGCAACCTTGGTACCGTTATACATCTAGAATAATGACACTAATATACAACCAGTAGAGTATTAATAACTCTTTGTTCTCTTCTATTTTTTACTTTCAAAGATATCAAAGCTTTGTTCTCTCTTTTTTTTAATCTTTCTTAGAACAATAACTTCTTATACCGTAAGGGCATTTGTAGGGGAAGTCCTTTTAGGTTTTAGTTGGAAAGGGTGGGGGGGAAGGAGGGTATTTATTTAGTTTCAACTGTTTTGATACAATAGTAAGGGGACAATTCTCCCTTTTCTTTTTCTGATTTTGTTATGATACAAATTTAAATTGCACAGATGAAAATGTATAATTGTCCAGCAATTTGAAGGTTATTAGTTATAAAAAGGTTATTAGTTATAAAACATTTATATTTTGTGATACCTAATCATATGGTAGTGAGATAAGTGTTTACCATGCTGTTTTCAAGCTGCATACATTTAAATGAATTCAATACAATTTATTTTTTAAAAAAGGGGCTGCCCCCAAAGAACTCCAGATTCTCAGGACCCAATGAAATGTGGTGCTTTTTTGAAGCGTGCAAACACGAAGGGCCTCACCTGGAATCAGGCTGTGGGACAGGAGTTAATTCTTTGGCATGACACCATTTTCTATTCAGGTACCTACAGGACTGGAGGGAAAGGGGCCATGGTATCAGAGGCATATCAGGGGGAAATGGTGCCCGGAGACAACACCTTCTCCAGGCACCCCCCCACCTCTGCGCACTCAGGGGTGGGGGCTCAGGGGTGTGGCTTGGGGCCTTCCAAGCCCTACCCCAGGGCCTGGGGATGCCAGCAGATGGCCTGCATGAAAGCCGGGGGAGCTTAAGAGCGGGTGGGGCTTGGGAGTGTGGCTGCCGCCACCAAACCCCACCTCTGGGCTCCGTGCAGGCCGGCTTCTGATGACACCAGGAACCAGCCTGCACGGAGGCCAGGGGGTGGGGCTCAGCAGCAGCAGGTGGCTCAGTCAAGCGCCAAGGCTGCCATTTGCCGAGCCCCGCCCCCCACCTCCTCAGCCAGCCTACAGGGAGGCGGGGCTTGGTGCCATGAGGTTGGGGAGCATGCTGTTTCGGTCACACGGGAAGGTGCCCAGTGCCTCCCCCACAAGACTGAAAGGTGTGCGCCCGGGGACACGGGGGACCCCATGTCCATATAGGCTGTACGCATCTGCAGGGTATAGCCTGAGCTCATCAGATTTTGGAAGCTAAGGAGGACTGGTACTTGGACAAGAGGCCACCAGGGAAGGCTCTGCAGAGAACGGCCATGGTGAACCACCTCTGCTTCTCACTTGCCTTGTAAGCCCTTTGCTGGAGTTGCCAAAAGTTTTTTGTGACTTGACAACACTCACACAACATGATTCCTTTCACAGGGCGAATGGTGACCTGAAAAATGCCCACAGGAAAAAGCCCACCGTCACGAATGCCCACAGGAAAAATGTCCACATGATTTTAGAAGGCTTGTACGACTGCAGCAAGGACTGCCTTTCCACACACTGAGGTCAAAGGGTTTGGGTTTTTTTCCTCTGTGTCACATCAGGAAAACCAAAAAGGTTGGTTTGAAGACTGAAAATGAAACTATCAACACATTACACTGAAGTCTCTTGCAGCACTAGCTTTTGTCCCACTCAAAGATGTGAGAAGTATTTTGATAAGCTTGCTGCCACATTTTCAGATGAAGAGGTGAGGTGATCGCGTTTTCTTTTCTACGTAAATTGAGGGAGCCGCTGGTAGAGATCCTCTGTTTCCTATAAGAACATGGATTCATCAGATGCCAAAAACTACAAACCGTTGTGGGGGATTTCACAATTACGGCCCCATCCAAAGGGGGCCCCAAATATGCCCCTGGGAGCAGTGGATTTGCCCTTCCTGGGGCACTTGCACTGGCAGATCCGCAAGCAGGAAGCCACTGCAGCCCTTCCCAGTAGGATATCTAGGGGGGACACGGGGGACAGATGGCCCAGGCTCCACTCTCAAGTGTAACACAGTGGGCACATTGGCCCTCGTCCTCTGCTCCTGCTGCCCACCTGCTGCTCTTGCCAGTCCCCGTTGCTTCTGCCACAGGCCTGCTGTTTCTGCTACCGCCTGCCATTCAGCCAATGCTTCTGCTGCCCACCTGCTGCTCATCCATCACTTCTACTGCCCACCCATCGCTTCTACCGCCCCGGCCGCTTGTGCCACCTCCTGCTGCTCACCTGCCACTTCTGCCACCACCTCACCACCAAGTTTCCCCAGGTTCTCCTTTTAAATCCACCCCCTTTGGCATGGATTTCATGCCCTACGAGGAGAGACTTAGGGGGTGGATTCCAGCATCACTTTCAATGGTGTTTAAACTAGGGCCCCAGATTCTCCATTTAAGGTGGGCGCCACAGGTAGAGAGAGGGTGTTGACCCTCCGGAGCCAGAGCCCGTGCCAGCTCAGCGACTCAACCCCTTCCAGCCTTCCCAAGCAGTAGACCAGGACCCCTTCCTGCCTTCCAGTGGTAGACCTGGGTGCTCCTCCATGAGATCGGCAGATGGCTTGATTTCTCTCCCCCCCACTCCACTGTATCTAGAGCGGGGGGTGGGGTGGCAGAAAATCAGATTAAGCCATGGGTTCCATTTTCCCTAGATATGCCTCTGCTCCACCTTCTTTGGATCCATGCGGACAGGCTTCTGCCCTCCCCAAGCCCTGGAAAGAGCAGGAGCTGGCAGCAGGGTTACCAGAGGATGTTTTGTCCTCAGGCTCCATTTCCCCCCATACGCCTCTGCCAGATGTTGATGGCCTTGATGGTATTCCTGCTGTTTAATTTAGATTTCAACATTTTCCTGACTTCTGGATATATTCTCTGCTGATCTCAGTCTTCACTTGATATTATCCAGCTGCAAAATGCTCATGTATATATAATCATAGAATCATAGAGTTGGAAGAGACCCCAAGGGCCACCAAGTCCAACCCCCTGCAATGCAGGAACACACAATCAAAGCACTCCTGACAGATGGCTCTCTAGCCTCTGTTTAAAAACCTCCAAAGAAGGAGACTCCATCACACTCCAGGGTAGTGCATTCCATTGTCGAACAGCCCTTACTGTCAGGAAGTTTGTCCTGATGTTTAGGTGGAATCTCTTTCCCTTCACCTTGGACCCATTACTCCTGGCCGTAGTCTCTGGAGCCACAGAAAACAATCTTACTCCCTTACCAATATGACATCCCTTCAGATATCTAAACAGGTCTATCATGTCACCTCTTAACCTTCTCTTCACCAAAATAGAAGTACCCAGCTCCCTAAGTCTCTTCTCATAGGGCATGGATTCCAGACCTTTTACCATTTTGGCTGCCCTCCTCAAAATGGTAAAAGGTCTGGAATAAGTTTCCTCTTGGTTGCACTTGATGAGCTGGCCATCGGGCATTTCTATGCCTTCACTCTCAATGATCTTGCCCCTCTTTATTGACACAGTGGCAGACTTTTCCAGGCCATCGAAACGCCTGTGCTGAATATTCGGACTGTGTGCACTAGTGACTGGATTTCTGCATCTGATTTCTCGTACAGCTTCAAATCATCCATGTACAGCAAGTGTGAGATTTTTTTCTGAGTCTTTGGCCATTTGATATCCCAACTTTGTTGTCTTTAAAATTACTGTTTGTGGGATCTTGGCAATGATTGAACAGCAAGGGCAATAGTGAATCACTGGAAAATTCCTCGTTCAATGTGGACTGTTCCATAGTTTTCATTTCCTACTGTCAATTCAGTTTTCCACTGTCTCATCTCTTTTTCAGTGAATACTCAAATGTTTTCACTGACACCAATGGCTTCCAAGCATTTCATGATCCAGCTACGGGGCAGTGAGTCGAATGCCTTCTTATAGTCCAGGGGTAGGGAACCTTTAACACTCAAAGAGCCATTTGGACCCGTTTTCCACAAGAAAAGAAAACACTTGGAGCCGCAAATAATTTTTGAAATTTAAAATAAAGATAACACTATATATATAGGGTTTTTTAAACCTTTTACTCCGCTCATTCTGAGAAGTGCATGGATGCACCCGCCTTGCTGCCTGCAGGGCGGGCAAGGATGGGGCCGGCAGCTCGGCTCGTGGAGCCACAGTGCAAGGGCAGAAGAGCCGCATGCGGCTCTTGAGCCGCAGGTTCCCTACCCCTGTTATAGTCGATCCAGACAATATACAAAGTCGTTCTTTGATTCTTGTTGTTCTCCATTATAATTTTATCTATCAAACGTTGATCTTTTGTACCCCTGCTCCTTCTTTTGTTTCCTTTTTGCTCCACCGGCATGATGTTATTTGCTCCCAAGTAGTCCAAGATGTTATCTGCTATTATGCTGCTGAGCAATTTGAGCATCCGTTTTCCCACAGATCTTTCCAAAACTGAAGTGTTGCATTTTTTTTCTGTTTTTTTGCTTTCAACTTGGATTTATGTGTTGAGGCTTTGGTAGAAACACCTTTGGTCTGATCGAAATTGCTGATTTTGCCTGTACTGGATGTTTCTTGCTTCATATCTTTTGATTTTTCTTGCTGTGGCTGTTATTTGTTGTTTGGTGATCTCCAGTGCTTCTTCAATTGTTGTAGTGTCTAGCCAGTACCTTCTAATTAGTTCTTTCGTGATCTTGTCATCCTTTAATCTTGGTTCCTTCGTATTTTTCAGGTTACTGGTATCTGATCTCAGTTTTTGTGATCTTCTGTTCGAGTCAAATTTTCCACTTTGGTTTTGATGGCTGGTTTATCCTGGGTTTAGGTATTTCATTGCCCAATTCTCTTGTATCCACTAATGCAGTTCTGTACATGAGCTGATTGGTTTGTTTGATGGAAGCTGTTTCAATTGTCATCAGTGCCCTGTTCACATCCCTCATTATGACTGCCAGGTCTTTGTTGGGCACCATTTTCAATGTTGTCTTTCCTCATTTGTTTGTGCATACTGGATAATCTTTTCCGCTAGCACGTTCTTTCTGTAAGTTTTTTCCATGGGGAACTTCTCATGGTTGCACTATTATTCCCTCTCCTGTGATGGTGTTTTCATTTGGCAGTTCTACAATTATTTCTCCTGATGTTTCTGGAGTATGTACTATGCTTTCTTCTGGTGTTACAGTTGATTTCTTTTCATAATTTTTCTGGATTTCTTCCAATTCTATCTCTGTAAGCACTTTATTCCGTATGATGAATCACCTTTGATCTGTCAGTGATATTCGAATCTGGGTAGCGTTGTTTCCACAATTCGTATATCCGCTTCAAGTATCCTCTTTTTTCTGGCTCTCAGTTGTAGTAACAAGCCATGATGGCACGATTTTCTTGCACACTGTACTCCTTTCTTTTGGATGGTTGGTCTACTTGTAGCCTAATCGACGCATGCCCAGGGACCCCAGCACGCGACGCGGCCCTTGTTAACCCACGAGATGACCGATGTGGCATAGAATTATTTTTCATTTGTACCATCATATTGTATGGGTTGGTGGACACTCTGAGTCTGGTTTTTCAGTTGAGACCTGTCTGGCTTGGGAGCCCCTTCTGGTAGTAGACCTCCAGCATAGCTCTCAACATCATAGAAGCACACAAGCTCCTTCCCCACAAGGGGGTGCCCATGAGGGGGATATCATATATTTTTATAATTTCTATTCTAATTATTTTTATTATTTTTATTATTATTACCGTATATACTTGTGTGTAAGCTGAGTTTTTCAGCCCTGTTTTAAGGCTGAAAGATGCCCCCTCGGCTTATACACAAGTCACTGCTTACCAGCTGGCTCTTCAGACCTCTGCCGAGGCTGGGGCCCCGATGAGGAAGCCCAGCCAGCTGGGAGGTGGAGGGAGCTCCTTATTTGGGCAGTGACTCCCCCTGATGTCATTGCCCAAATAAGGAGCTCCCTCCACCTCCTGGTTTCCTGGGCTTTCTCAAACATCAGGGGGAGTCACTGCCCAAATTAGGAGCTCCATCTGCCTCCCGGCTTCCCAACCCTCGGCTTATACGCGAGTCAATACATTTTCCCAGGTTTTGGTAGTAAAATTAGGTGCCTCGGCTTATACACAAGTCGGCTTATACACGAGTACATACGGTATTATTATTATTATTTGAATTATATTTTTTCATGTGGGTATCTTTCTGTGCAGCATCTCTCCATGTAGGCATTCATGACTGTGGGCTTTTTTTCCGTCGGCATTTTTCCTTTGGGCGTTTTTCATTTGGGCGTTTTTCATGGCACCAGGGCCAATAGCCCCTTGTGTGTCTCTGGTCGATTCCACATAGCATAATAATAGTGGGTTATATTTGGTATTTTAAAATCTGGTTCTATTTTATCCTGGTTTCTCCCTTTGCATGGGTGCCCATTTCCGTGAAGGAATCCAATTAAGGCCGGGAGGAAATATTCTGATTTCTTTCACAACAGTCCAAGTTTTTTTACAACACAAAAATGGCAGTGCATGTGTGACCATGCCGGGTGTGCTGCAGATTGGCAGATCCTGTTGGGTGGTAGCTTGAATGATAATTTCTGTCTTGCCTTTTGATTTGCCAGCAGCCACAAGAAAACCAAGCAGGAACCACCACCACCCTTTTATCTAGCTTTGGAAAGGTGCCAGTGCAGTGAATAACACTGAAAGCACGTTGCACTATACAAAATAATTTTTTTTGACTGATACTGGGCAGAGCACTATCCCCCACCCACACTCAAGGATGTGCAAAAAACCACAGCGCATGAGACACTTGCCGCCCTCCCCCCCATGATATACCAAATAACATTTGGCCAAAGGTGTGCATCTACCTAGCTGCACGATCCAAGCACCCAGCTCATATGTATAAACAAAAGGAAATGGGGCGACTGTTGTGAACCCCCTTTGGTGAGATGGCAGATGGTTGCTGCCGGGGCAGGAAATGTGCTTTGGGAATATTTTGGAGAGGGCGCACTGCCACTCCAGTCAGCAAATCAGCATGAACAAAAATTGACTTCATGGAAGGTGGGGAGAACAGGTAGTGTGGCGCGAAAAATAAATTGTTTGGGAGCCTGTGGTGTTCCCATGGAAGCGGGTTCAACCTGGAATTTGTGAAAAAGATCCACATTTTCATGGTTTTTGAAAAACCTGTGATAAGGAAAATGTTGTGGGATAATCCCACTTCAGGAACGGGAGCCATGGGAAATTCTTGCCCAAACTGAGATACTTTCCTTCGTCAACCCAGTACATTGCGTGGAATTGCCCTCTATGTGTTCAGTTCAAGAAAACAACCTCTAGGGGCACAGAGTTCAAGCCCCTCCCTCTCTCAGCATGGTGGCCCCAATCCAAATCAGGGCAATTTAAAGATTGGACAATGGGACACAAAAGCAATCCAGACCAAATACCTTCTCGTCTCTCTGTGCCAGGTGACCCCCTGCAGTTTGCACCGGCACCTGCTCCTCCTTTCCGGCAACATTTTCTAGGTGGCAAATTGATGTGGTGGGCCTTGCAGCTAGAGACAGATCCCTGGGAGAAGTTCTGGAAACCAAAACAAAAGGGAGAGGCATCCATAGTTCCAGGTCACATTTGTTAAGGCGGGGGTGGGGGTAAACTGGGGCTCAATCTCAAACCAGGGAGTACCAGGGTTGCGCATGTGGAATTAAGGGGCTGATTGACAGGCACATTTTATCTGGTAACAAATTAGGGTATTTTCTAAAACAGACTTCATCTCGGCAGAGCACTTTCATCCACTTGGCTCCACAAATAATCTTTAACAAAGTTTTAATCTAAACTTTCAAGATTCATCTGCGCATTCACCATGCTTAAAAAAAAACCAAGAAAGTTCGAATTTCATGAGTTTTTTCACACATAAATCTTACTAAAAATAATTTTTTTTAAACACAGCCTCATTGAGCTTGTGTTCAAACAAGGAGAAGCCCTTTGGAACTTTTTACCCACCTCTTCTGTACTATCCTGACAGCAAACAACACACCTTCCCTGGATATCTGCTGCCAAATCTTTGCACCTGTATTCTTATCTCTACTCATTTGTTCTTACCTCTTTGACTTTTCTTAAGATGTTGAGCCACTGCCTGCAGAAAGGTGAGGAAAAAGACACAACTTTACCACCCATGTATTGTTGCAGGCTTTCACAGCCAGATTCAACTGGTTGTTGTGGGTTTTCCAGGCTGTGTGGCCGTGGTCTAATAGATCTTGTTCCTAACACTTTGCCTGCATCTGTGGCTGGCATCTTCAGAGGTGTATCACAGAGGGAAGTGCGTTACACACTGTGACCAGTAACTGTCCAGTAATACACTGTGTAACACACTTCTCTCTGTGATACACTTCTGAAGATGCCTGACACAGATGAAGGTGAAGTGTTAGGAACAAGATCTACCAGACCACGGCCACACAGCCCGGAAAGCCCAACCAGTTTACCATCCATCTTTGCACCTTGTCACATAAAACACCCCCCACCTGTTCCTCAACAATGTTCTCGTATCAATATATTGTGGCCACATCTGTGGAAGGATGGAGAAGTAAAATTGCACCCCTCACCCTGCTCTGATTCAGCCTTCAGTGGGTGGGGTGGCGAGGGAAGGGAGGACAGGGACAGCACACTGAAGATTGTCGAATGTCATTTCACTTTTGCCCCATTGACACAGGTTGCCACGCACTTACGAGCTAAAAGGGATCCCTATTTTTAAAAAATCTGAACTGACCTAAAAACAAGCTCCCCTGCCTTACATGGAAACTGTAACATCCCACACTAACTTTCCACTGGGCCAGACCACTGGTCGATTGAGGTCAGTGTTGCCTCCTCTGACTGGCAGCAGCTCTCCTGAGTCTCAAACAGGGGCCTTTTCACTGGAACTGTTGCTGGGGACCTTCTACATTCAAAGCACGTGCTCCATGCATGGTTAAATGTAGAGCCAGCAAGGCGTAGTGGTTAAGAGCAGGTGCACTCTAATCTGGAGAACCGGGTTTGGTTCCCCGATCTGCCACTTAAGCTGTGGAAGCTTATCTGGGGAACTAGATTAGCTTGTGCAGCACATGCCAGCTGGGTGACCTTGGCCTAGTCACAGTTCTTCGGCATTCTCTCAGTCCCACCCACCTTACAGGGTGTTTGTTGTGGGGGAGGGGAGAAGGGAAAAGAGATTGTAAGCCCCTTTGCATCTCCTTACAGGAGAGAAGGGGGGTATAAATCCAAACTCCTCTTCTTCCACCATTGAGGCACAGGGCCCTTTCTCTAGGGAGAAATGGTTCTGAACTCTGTCTGGAAATCCAGTGCAATGCTCCCCGCTGCTGCTCAGTGGGAGATATCCAGGGGGCTAGACCCACCATCATACCAGTGGCACAGAAAGAGGTTCCCTCCTGGAGAGTTTTACCTGCACTCTTGGGTGTTGGGTGCGAGAAAAAGAAGAAACCTCCCATCGCTGAGGCTCAGTCCCAGGCAGCTGTCCCGCTGGGCGCCTGAGGGAAGGCGTGGCAGATCACAGATCTCACTCCCCTCCAAGATGACATCACAGCAGGTGCCCAGGGAGATGCCCAGCTCGGCAGGGCTCCCCGCATTTGGGCAGATGAGCAAGCTCCCATCTGGCAAGAGGGTGAGGAACTTCTCTTTCCACTGCTTGAAAAGGAAGCCTCCTGCAAAGAACACATTTCGGACCGATACTGGTGGAGGACAAAGACTGAGAACGAAAAGAGAGCCTTTGGCTCCTTAACAAGCACTCGCAACTGGATCCGGCTCTGCTGGGATGATGGGGAGTGGTTTCCAGAGCAGAGGGCACAAGGTTCCAGCAGTGGCGTAGATTCCACGGGGCAGGGTGAGGGCAAATGCCCCGGCCCGGTCCCTGTTCGGTCACATAGATGGTGGAAAATCACCCTCCTTCCCCCTCAGCCGGGCCCACCCCCGCCCTGCCAGGCTGACCACTGGCTTAGGTAAGTGGACCACGGGGGCGGGGGGGAGGGATTTGCCCCGGGCCCCATTTTCCCCTGCTACGCCTCTGGGTGCCAGGCTTTGAGCCCCAGCTGCTTTCCAATCCACTTCTGATCCTAGGGACATGGAGGAGGGGGCAGTGGCAAACAGCACTGCAGGACAGGCATGGCTCATGTCCGGCACACTGAAGCCCTTCACAGGCAGATCAGCACTCTGGGGCCGGAACGCTGCTTGGCTCCTCACCTGAAATGGAAGTGAGGATTTCCAGGAGGTGACGAGCCAGCAGGCCTCTAAACAGGTCTGCATCTACCATATTTTTGTGTGTCGTCTTTGCAGGGCCTTTGAGGCCCTCCTGCTTCTGAGTGGTCAGATGCCTCCTTTATCCCCCAGAGTAATTTGCTTCTGAAGACACGCTGTGTCCATCCATCTGCCACGGGCCTGCCAAGCATCACGCACGGCAATGGACAGATTAAAGTAATGATTAAATTCCCTCTTGGCCGCCCTGGGATTAGCAGTCCTTCAAATGCTACAGATGTAATCCCCACGGCCTTCCAGGGAGTATCCCTACCACAGACTCCCAAGAGGGTCCAGTGAAGTCCACCTTGACCAGAGAAGAGCATTCGAAGTCTGGGGCGGAAAAAAAGGCCAATTAGGTGAAAGTGACGGATCTTGGAAGGAGAAATTTGAAAAGATCCATTAATAAACGGGATCTTAAAATAGTATTGCCAACTAACCTGGAAGAAACAGCCTGGCCAGCTCTTGTGCCCCGGGAAGCACCTTCAGGTGTCGAGATAAGTGGGTTAAGGGTTTTTTAGTGTGCAGAGTTAGGAATGGCCAGCAAGCTTCAATTGAAGGCAGAGTTGCCAGAAGAAGGTTGGCCATCCTATTTTTCTCGCTCTTCAGATTTTAGTGACCTATGGCAACAGGTGGGTTAAATTTGCATGGATTGATATGGGGAGGGGGGAGAAGTGGCTCCTCCCTGGCAGCTCCTGCATATATTTGAGCTGATGTGAGGCTACAAGCAGAGATGGGCAACAGTACGAGGTCAGCCAGTGACTTTGGCAGCCAAATCTTAAATGCAGAGTTGCCCAAAACCTGCAGGGAAAAAAAGTCCAGCTGCTTGACCGGAGGCTTCCTTCTTTCCAGGCCATGAAAAGCTTCAACTGCCCATCTCGACCTGTCTGGCCTATTTTAAAGGGAAAGGACACCCTCCTTTCCCCGCCCCCACCCCTGCTGGCAATCCCAGCCCTTCAGAGGAAAGGATGGCAGCCTTCAGCTTCCGCTGTCTGATTTCTCCACGTCCTGAACCCACCACCCACAAGAGCCTGGGGCAGGAGTTCTCAGACTTCCCTGTAGCTTCACTATCTGGCCCTGGAACATGGCAAGATGGTACTTCTGAGCATGTGCAAAGTGCCACACACTCTGTACTGAGCAATACAACCAGACCTCCCCCAGCCAGCTTTTGGAGAGTGGGATACAGACGGAGCTTCAAAGACAAGAAGCTAACAGCTGTATCGTTGTATCTAACTGGGTGGGGGTCCAGGAGCCCCCCACTCAGGCTAGGATGAACAAATCCCCTTCCTCCTCCAGGCCTCCCATCAGATTTGCCTTCCAGCCCAGGCAGGCTACAGAAGCTGCGGGTCAGCTGGACTAATACCGCTCCCCCCCCCCGGTTCCCCAAGGGGAAGAGGTGCTCCGAGAGAGAGCCGAGGCAGCTCACCGTATTTGCGGAGGTACCCGCGGTGGATCCCCGACGAGCTCATCCTGCCGGGGCGCTTCCATGAGAGATCCTGGAAGGACCGCGGGAGGGGGCCGATGCCGGAGGGATGAAGGGAGGGCGGCAGCTGCTCCGGAACTTGGCAGCGGTAATCTCCGGCGGCGTCCCGCGAGGGGGGCGGGCAGCCCAGCAGAGCCAGCCCGGGACAGCAGCAGCAGCCCTGCCAGCCGTCGGGGCGGCCGCCTCCTGGACCAGCGCGGCCAGGGCTCCCCGGACGGGCCTCGGAAACACTGGAGCCCCGAAGTGCCCTCCTCGCGCCCCGCTAAAGAACGCCACTCCTCCCGCCGTCGCCGGGATTTCCCCCGCCCAGCCTGGCAACCGGCGCGCGCAAGGAGGGGCCGCGGCGCCCCGCCCCTTCGACGCTCCCCGCCCGGCGGGATCCCTCCCACGCACGCCCGGCACGACTTCCTCTCGCCCCGCCCACGCACATGTTCCAACGTTCTGTGCCCGCCCACTCACATGGCCGTGCTCCGCACGTGGCCGCTGTGGCCCTTTGCGGGGAGAGCGCCCATTGGTCGCAGCGGATGCCGCTCCGAGGTAGAGGGGCGGAGCCAGGCGATCCTGTGGATGGGGAGAGGTGGGGCGGCCAGCTGCGGAGAGACGGGAGCAGGTAACGTCCCCGTCGTCGTCCCCACTGCGGTAGCCCCCTCCTCACTCAGGGGCGGCAGCCTCCGTGGAGACCTCCTGCCCGAGGCTGCCGAGCGCGCCCCCCGGGCTCCCCCTTAGCCACAGGTGGAGAGAGAGAGCCTGTGGGCCGACTGTCCCACCGTGGGCGCCCCGCCGCCTCTGGACCTCCCAGCACCCGCGCATCACCCCCCCCCCCTGCGTCGGATCGGATGATCCCCCCCCCCGCGCGCGCGCACGTGTCGCCCTCGGCTTGAAGCGCGGCTCTGGCCAAGGAAGGGCATCGCGGGAGGCCGGGGAGCCCTGCGGACATCTCAGGAGGGGAGGGGGAGGGCCTGGGGGAAGGGGCGGCCTGACCGCGGGGAGGGGGGTTGCTGCTGCTGCTCCACTCTTGGTGCCCCCCAAGTTACCCAGGAGAGCGAGGAGGGCTGTCCTGCCAGGCTTCTCTGGTGGTTTCTTTGGCTTCGGCTGCCGGCTCGGGGCTGGACAGGACAGGACGGGACGGATGCTCTGCCCTTCCAGGGGCTGCAGGTGGAGGCGTGCGGGTGCCACCCAGACCGGGGTGGGTCCACCAGTGGGTTCATCATGCATGCGCAGGTGTCGGTCCTGCACCTGTCTGCAAGTGAGGATGCCTGCTTAGATCCAGGGAGGGCACTGGCATTGTGCAAATGGGTGCTTAGCTTGGGTGAGGGCGGAGGTGACACAATCACTGCAGCTGTTGAAGGGGGGTGTGTGGGGGGAAAGACAGTGATGGACAAGGGGGCATTTGGGGTCAGGGGAGTTCTGTTGTGGGTGCACCGTGCTTCCATGTTACTGGGTGCTGTACAAGCCCAGTATAAATGTGCACAAATGTGCACAGTGGTGGGATTCAGCAGCTTCACACCATTTCAGCAGAACTGGTTGTTAAAATGGTGCTTGTAAACAACCAGTTGTTAAATTATTTGAATCCCACCACTGCTTAGACATTAGGTAAGCTCTGAACGCATCCCAAATACGAAGCGTTGTGTCTGAAGTAACAAGATGGATGGCCTCGGATGGCCCATTCACACATGCTAGGGGGTGCTTGGTGTCATCCAGGAAGGAAAATGCAAGTTGGTGTCGGTTCAGAATTCCATGTAGACAGAGGGCATGATCCGCATGCCAGTGTGGTTACCCAAGGAGAGGAAGACTAAGGGGAACATGGTGGGAAGAAGGCAGTGGCGTAACGAGGCAGCCCTGGGCAAACTGTAGCCCTGGGCAAAACCTGAGTTGGATGCCCCCCCCCCCATGGGCGGCCACTCCACCATGACCAAAAATGTTTTTGCACCAGGACATTGGTGCCTGCAGGGGGTGCCTTTTTAGACATATCAGCACCATAATTTCAGCATATCATCAGGAGACTGTCTTTATGCTACTCCCCAAGTTTGGTGAGGTTTGGTTCAAGGAGTCCAAAGTTATGGACTCCCAAAGGGGGTACCCCATCCCCCATTGTTTCCAATGGGAGCTAATAGGAGATGGGGGCTACAGTTTTGAGGGTCCATAACTTTGGCCCTCCTGAACCAAACTGCACCAAACCTGGGGGGTATCATCAGGGCAGTCTCATGATGAGACCCTGAAAGTTTTGAGACTGCCTTCAGAAATGTGTCCCCCCCCCCCCAGCCTGCAACCCCCATGGGGTTGGGCGGTCTATAAGACTGAGAAATAAATAAATAAATAAATAAATGGACAGCAATACAGAAAACTCAATGCAGAACAAGGATTCTTGGGCAAATTTCTGGGATGTTCCTGCAGGGGGCGCATTTTTGGATGTATCGGCACCAGAATTTCAGGGTATCATCTGGAAACTGTCCTGATGGGACCCCCCAAGTTTGGTGCAGTTTAGTTTAGGAGTCCAAATTTATGGACCCTCAAAGGGGGTGCCCCATCCCCCATTCTTTTCTAAGGAGATGGGGGCTACCCTTTGAGGGTCCATAACTTTGGACCCCCTGAACCAAACTGCACCAAACTTGGGGGGTGCCATCATCTCCAGATGATACCCTGAAAGTTTAAGTCGCATACATCCAAAAATGCACCCCCTACAAGAACATCCTAGAAATTTGCCCAAGAATCTTTGTTCTTCATTGAGTTTTCTGCATTGCTGTCAATGGGGGTTGCAGGCTGTGGAGGGCACATTTCTGAAGGCACAGTCTCAAAACTTTCAGGGTCTCATCAGGAGACTGCCCTAATGATACCCCCCACGTTTGGTGCAGTTTGGTTCAGGGGGGCCAAAGTTATGGACCCTCAAAACTGTATCCCCATCTCCTATTAGCTCCCATTGGAAACAATGGGAGATAGGGGCACCCCCTTTGGGAGTCCATAACTTTGGACTCCCTGAACCAAACCTCACCAGACTTGGGGGTAGCATAAGGACAGTCTCCTGATGATACGCTGAAATTCTGGTGCCGCTAGCCTAGAAACTGCGCCCCCTGCAGGCCACAAATGGAAAACCACTAAAATACCCAAAAACGAACCCAGCATTTTGATGCCCCCCACAAGGTGATGCCCTGGGCAGCTGCCCGCCTTGCCCAATGGGCATTACGCCAGTGGAAGAAGGCAAGACTGGAAAGGTCTCTGTGTCATCAAAGCCATCTTCTTGAGGTCAGGGTGGTGCCAATCCTTGGGGAGTGTGATGGTGTCATTGCCAGTTCTGCTTTGTGTTGATGTTCTGGTCCTGCCCCTCTGCTGCTCCATCCCACACCAAGGACCCATGGCTGCTTCCCCCACCCCCCGTGCTGCAGTGGTTGTCATGAGTCTGGGCCCTTTGGCATCCCAGTTGCTCTGTAGTTGCCAGTGTCCTCACAGCAGGGAGACCCACCATCCTCCATCGTGTTGCAAGAGGCTTTGAGTGGTCGCAGGTCAGCTCTTTGGCCTGTCACCAAACCCAAAGGATCCCTTGTGAATCATCCCCCAGGCTTGGAGTGGGATGGAGGCATCTTCTTAAAGCTCAGCCAGCCTGGTACATGGCCACCTTTCCCCAAATGAGCATGGCTTTGGCCAGAATCCCTGGCTGCTCTGGAAAAGGGATGATACAATCGCACAATGTTGGGGGCTGCCAAAGGAGTGGGGTGTTGTGGGGGTTCCGGGCTGTATGGCCATGTTCCACTGGAACACGGCCATATAGCCCAGAAGCCCTACAACACCCCAGTGATTCCTGCCATAAAAGCCTTGGCCAAAGGAGTATTTTCTTTATTTATCTGGTGAAGGGAGCTTTGACTCTCAGAAGCTCATCCCCTGAAAATCTGGTGGGTGGTCCTGCCCTGGAATTTGGCTGTTCCAGTCCAGTGGTTTTTAGAATCTGGACTGGCTTTGGGGTCAGGCAAGGGTACCTGTCCAAATTCCGTGCCGTCTGGACAGTGTAAATCTGCAGCTTGTGGGTTTTTCTGCTTGATCATATCAAACCTTCATTCAGTTCCAAGCAGGAAGAAATAAGAAATTCCTTTTTGCAGCTTGAAGAGTTGAAACTAGTCTAAGAGAGGTTTTGCATTCGCCTGTGGTTGTCCCCTTCTCTTCTGCCCCCTTGTCTGTCACCTATCAAAGAGGAATGAGCAGATTTCTCTTGCCTTTGCCTGTTTGGAAAAACAAACAAGGGAGGAAAGGGTTTCCCCTGCCTCCATTTATTCCTGTCTCTGCCTCCCTCCAACCTTGGAGTGCACAGAATGGTGCCTTCCCTGTTTGCTGTTCACAGCAATGTGTCATTCAATGTGATACTGTGCTTGTTAACCCCGTCCACTTTTAGCTGGCCAGCTTCCAAG
This sequence comes from Sphaerodactylus townsendi, assembly GCF_021028975.2. NCBI lineage: Eukaryota > Metazoa > Chordata > Lepidosauria > Squamata > Sphaerodactylidae > Sphaerodactylus > Sphaerodactylus townsendi. Next base: position 133,570,223 of record NC_059430.1, on the reverse strand, counting down.
GGGCATGTCAGTGCTTAGTCTGTGGTGTCTTCCTTCACCAATCCATGTGCACGCGCAGGCGTGGGTGGACCCCCCCCCCCCCCCCCCCAGCTCAGCTTTCCTCTTTCCGCTTGTGGTGGATTTCTTCTGATCTGTGCTAGAGAGGGAATTAATTGGAAATTTGCAAAAAAACTGCGAAAGATGTCCTTTTGAATCTCTCCTGCCTCTTACAGCCGAATTAAAGCCCCTTGGAGCAGGTATGTGATGTAGTCTGTTTCCAAACTGTAGTCTGTAGTCTGTTTCCAAACTGGGAATAGATGGAACTGATGGGTGGGTGGGTGGGAGGGAGGCGTGTTGTGTTTGTAGCTGGTTGTGTGCAGGTGCTGCTGCAATTGACAAATACTGTGCCGCTTGGACTGTTTGCCCCTTTTTAGTACCTTCTCCAGGCCGTGTGAGAAGTGACTTGTGTGCGAAGGGGATCAGGGGTTTAGCTCAGGTGTGTAAATGGTTGCTCTTGAGTAAGGGGTTCAAGGGTTCAGATTCATCCTGCTGGAGCCTGATGATGTATCCTTCAGCAGTGTCTTTCTCTGTATTTTGATGTGCAGATACCTCCCATTGCACAGGGTAGTGAAAGCTGCAAAGAATCTCTGCAAACAAAAACTTCTCAAATATACTCTGAACGCTAGCCAAAAGAGCTACAGTGCTTGCCAGTTATGGAAGCCCAGCTCCCATTTTGCCAGGTCCCCCTCCCCCTATTTTTTTCCCTGAAACCTCAGAGTTTTCTCTAGTTATGACTAGAGTAGCACAGTTTATTTTCAAAAGTAGTTATCAGGCTCCTTGATGATGAGTCTGGCACCCCTGGCTCTCTTGGCACTTCCTGGGTAACTCTTCTGCCATTCCCCAGAATTGTGGTGTGATCCCTTCAAACTGTGGCAGAATTCCCAGTCCGATGTCCCAGGAGGCTGCAGGGGTTGGGGGAGGGATCTTTTCTCTCCTTAGCTGGGGCAGGGTGGGGGCCTTTCATGGCCCAGGTGGGCAACACTGCTGCTCTCAAATCAGTCAGTTGGCAGTTATCCCCTGGAAATGTACAGCCACGCTCTCCACGATGCTCCTCTTCCGCGCGTGTGCCCCGGAGCCTTCTCAGCCCACCTGATATGGAATGTGTGGCTATGAAGTGCTTGTCGCTCTGCGCTGTCCCTGATGGGGGGTTGGGGGTGTCCCTCAAGTCAGTGCGACTGACTGGCTTCCCAGTAACAAAATAGTGGGCAGGGTGTCGGCTGCCTCTGGGATTGAAATGGTTTTAATTCCCTGGACCAGGAGGCATGGCTTCTAGCAAGGTGAAGGGAGACGACTGGGAATCAGGTGGCCATCTTCCAGGTGAAGCCTGGAATTCCCTAGAATCACAGTTGATCCCTAGGTTACAGAGATCAGCTCCGCTGGAGAAAGCGGCAGCTTTGGCAGGTGGGATCTGGGGTGTCCCATCTGCCCTGAAGTCCCTCCCCAGGCGCTTTCCTCCAGTCTCCCAGAATTTTCTGACCTGGAGTTGGCAACCCTAACTTGGAGTATGTCAAACTTGCGGCCCTCCAGATGTTATCGACTACAGTTCCCATCATCCCCTGCCAGCAAGATGATGGGAAACTGCAGTCCATAACATCTGGAGGGCCGCGAGTTTGACACCTATGGCTGGATGGTGAAGTGAACTAAACGTTGCAAACGATGAAGCTGGACACGCGCTCCCTTTCCCTGATGCCTCCCTGCCCCTCCCCCTTCCGTGTGGCTGCAACAGGCGCTCCAAAGGGTGGGTGTGTTCGCGCTGGGAGCGTGCGCCTCTCCGAGTGCTGGGAACACTCTGTGCCATGATGTCATCTGCCTCTGCTCCCTCCCCCCTCGCCCAAAGCAGGCGTGGTGTAAACAGACGCACATGGCCCATCTGCTGACTCTTCTTCCAGCTGGTGCTGAATAACAGAGCTGAAGCTGATCTGAGATCCTGGCTGGGGGGGCGGGGAGACAGCAGAAGTTCAGGATTCAGAGGAGGCTGGAAGGGGTTTGTTCTTGCCCTCCTCTCTGAGGCCTCACTCTCGTAGGGTTGTCAACCTCTGGGTGGGGCCTGGAGATCTCCTGGAAGTAGTGTTGATCTTCAAGATCCAGAGGTCAGTTCCTCTGGTGATTGTGGCAGTTTTGGACTGTATAACAGCAAGTCATACCCTGCTGAAGTCCCTTTCCAATCTCTGTTCTCCCCAGGATCTACCCCCAAATCTCCAGAAATGTCCCAGCCCTACTTGGCATCTATCACATGTGGCACTGAAAGCACATACGCCATTTCATGGAGTGCTTTGTGAGGAAGATGGAGATGCCACCTGTGGTGGGGGGCTCCCATCAGGGCACCAGCCGTGCCAGCAGGTGTGTTTCCAGTTGCTGCTCCCCCTTCTTCGTAGCCTTATCTGCCCCATCTGTGCAAAGTTTGCCAGCCCCCGCCCCGCACATTTGGGAACAGAGTTTTGCATGCTAAGTCTTCCTGTACTGAGCCTTCTCTTTGGCCTGTGGTGCAAACCATTTCTTCTTTGGGGGGTAATGACAGCTTTCTGCTCTCTCTTTTTTCCTTCTGCAAAAGGACACAAGTTGAGTGGCAGAGCTTGTGCAGGCAGGAATATTTTTGTTTAAACAGACAAAAAAATCTTGATCTGGTTTTCCCATGTCGTCAGCCTGGAAGTTGCCTGGTGTCCTCTTTCTCCTGTATCAGAAAGGTGGGCTGTGAGGCCCCCATGTTTCATGAGAGGGGCTGGGGTGGGTGGGGGTTATCTGCAGTTGAGTGTTCCTCATTCCTGGTTTCACTGTTGCGTGCTTAGCTGCCTTACTGCCTTGCAATGTTACTTGGAAATCTGATGGGTGTCTGTTGATGTTCTGAATGTAGAGTTCATTGAAACACGCAATTCTCTCTGTATTTTGCATCCTTTTAAAAAAACCTGGTATCATAAACTAACCAACAGGTAGAGTGTTGTGGGTTTTCCGGGTTGTATGGCTGTGTTCCTGTAGCATTTTCTCCTGATGTTTTGCCTGCAACTGTGGCTGGCATCTGGAAAATGCAGGTGAAACATCAGGAGAAAATGCTACTGGAACACGGCCCTACAACCTGGAAAACCCACAACAGTTTAGTGATTCCGGCCGTGAAAGGAAGGGCTGGGATTATGGGCTGGGTATGGGCTTGGGAACCCCCTCTAAAAACGGGTTCTGGGGAACCTGCGGCCTTGGTGCTGGCTCACTGAAACGTAATAATTGTGGAGCGGTCATCCTGGGGGCGGGGGCATGTACAGGACTCGGTCTGTCTGGGGATCTCTTCCTGTCTACCTTTGCTTGGTGCAGTCTATCCAGAAGCCCGCCATTGGTTTCCGTCTGACTCACACGTGCGCCTTCTCTGGCGGGGAGGAGCAATTCCACACATCACACTCTGTATGCGCCTGGCAGCCAGAAGGCCACCTGTGGCTGCCTAAGCATTGTGAGGGAGCTGGGCTGTGCTGGGCAGCACGTGGCCCACCATGTGTCTCCCAGGCCCAGCACAGCCTTGTGTTGCAAACAGCTGCTGGGCGGGCACAAATCGCCCTGCCTCCCTGCTTGTGGCCAAAGGCAGACTGCAGAAGGAAGAGAGGCTGCTGCTGGCCCCTCCCTGCTTGGAGCTGGGCGGAGGGGGGGGGACTGGGCCCTGCAACTCGAAGGGAGGCAGGCTGCTGTTTTGGTTGCGTAATTGCTGGGACACTTCACAGCCTCATGGTGGGGGGGGGGGGGCGTTCAGTACATTGGCAGTTGCTGCTTGAAAGGAGGGAGGTGCTGGTTGGCCCTTGGGCCAAGCGAGTAAAGGCCTTGGGCTGCTGGGGGGGGGGGGCAGGGGGGCGACAGCAAAGGAATCTGTGCGATGTGTACCTGGCATCCGCAGATGTTGTGAGAGTCACAGTTGCAGCTGTGAGCAAAAACCAGCAACTTGTTTCTGAATTGAGCCCCCCACCCATGTCTCTGGTTGTCATTTATGTATTTTGTGAGGCCCAGAGGTATGCAACTAGTAAGAGAGGGAGGCAGGGCTGACGTTCTGCTCAGCTGCACACCCGAGAACAAGAAAACAGGTGGCTTTGCTTGTGGGAAGAGCAAGGTTGGGGAGGGGCTCTGGCTCAGGGGTAAACCATCTACTTGGCACGCAGGAGGGTCCCCATTGTCCCCCCACTCCTCTTAAAGGATCAAGTAGGAGGTGATGTGAAAATCTTCCTCCTGAGACCCTGGAGTGCTTCTGCCAGTCGGACTAGACCAGGTGGGCCAGGATGGTTCAGGAGTCCGACTGAGTATCCAGCGGCTGCATGTGCCTTGGGTCCACGACAGCTGTGTGGGGATGCTGTGTGTGCACCGGGGGGGGGGGGCGGGGGGGTTGTGGAATTTAGTGATGCCAACGTAGAGTTGAGTTTGTGGCAGGTTTAGGTGAGTTTGATAGCAAGAAAAGCACCATTCCACATCCCAAACAGGTGGACTGGAGGTCCGTTGGGCTGGTCAGCTTCTTGCAGCCCCTGGGCCAACTCTGGTTGCTGGAGAGGCCAGCTGCCCCGAAAGCCAGGGAGCAGAGAGAAGAATCCCCAGGGCCAGGGTGGCAGTGAAGTGTGGTGGGATGCGTGGCTGGTAGCTGAGCAGGGTCTTGGATGTCTTTAGAATAGCAGCAACTGGAAAATCTCTGCATGCTTCTTGTTCTCATAGCTGCTCCCAGAGCCGGACCTGGGGAAAGAGGCCCGTGAATTGCTAATAGAAGGGGTACTGCAGGTTCCTGGCTCACTTCCTGGGCTTTGTATGGGTTCCCAGAGCACTCAGAAGGCAGCCCCGGGCTCTTGGCTTGTGCTGACGCCTCTCAGTAGCCAGGTGGTTGGGGAAATGTGCCTTGGAGTTCCTGGGGTTTTGCCTCGAGTGGGTGGCATGCCCTGTTCTCAGGGGCCTGTGGGGTGCTGAAGTTGGGGTGATGTTTGACCTCACCTCCAATCTCCCCCAAACCTTTTGTTCCTCCTCCCCCAGGAGCAGGAGAAAGAGCCACCATGCCTTCTGATCAGCCATTCCCACCTGGTCATTCATCCAAGCCCGGGAAGAAGACTGTCCTGGCCCCATCAGCAAGGCCCAGCCCAGAAGGATGCCCAGGGCAGGCTGAGAAGATGACAGCGGGGGTCGATTCTAGCAGGAAATCCCATCATTTGTCAAGTGAAGTGGAGAAGGACTCTGGGTTTTCAGGTAGGGAGCCTGCAGGTGTGCACATGGGAGGCTGCTCCTTTCAGAAATGCACCTGCCAATTAACACGCACCCCCCACCCCCAAATCCAACACTTTGAGGTCTGCAACACCACAGCAGGAGATCATGGCCTCCCTGCCCTCTGGGGCTGGGGAGATGGAAACCATCCTTTTCCTATGCTGTCAGGAGCAGCCCATGGTTACAATAGGAAGGGGGGAATGGTGTCTTTCCTTGATTGACTGAGGGTTCCCTGGAAAACATCCTGGTCACCAGCTGCCACTGCTCACGGCCTCCTGCGAATATCTAGATTGACCTGCTTAGAAATTATTTTTCTAGTGCTGTATGAGAGCAATAAGGAAGTGACTGGGTAGAAACTCTAGAAAATGCCTCTAACCAACTATGCCCGTGGTGGCGAACCTTGGGCACTCCAGATGTTATGGACTACAATTCCCATCAGCCAATTGGCCATGCTGGCAGGGGCTGATGGGAATTGTAGTCTATAACATCTGGAGTGCCAAAGGTTCGCCACCACTGAACTATGCTATGCCCATGCAGTCTAGTATGCGGGGGGGGGGGGGGGGGCATAGAAATATCACATAGAAGTAAATGGTACTTAGCAAAGCAAGATAACATCTTTATTAAAAGGGAAGAGGAAAAGTGTGGTTGGATTTTTTAAATGGTAGAAGTGTAAAAACACAGAGAAAGAGACACACAGTGCAGAGATGTTCAAGTATAATTCAGTGGAACTAACTCAGCTACATGCACCTTACCTAAACTAGCAGGTTCCTCAGAGCATGTGCGGTTTTTTGCAATAACAAGATGTCAGAAGAGTCCTTAATCCTCTACCCAAACTCCTGTGGGCCCTAGTTTCTGTTGAGGAGCGGAAATTGGTCAGTCGATGATGCTTTTTCAGTTTGAGTTGCTGTGAAGGGGGCTGGCTGTGGTGACCCTGGAGGTCTGACCTCAGCCAGGAGGGCTTTGTGCTTGGAAACTGGTGACCATGGCCAAGTCCCTTTGCAGAGGAATAGCCTTCAGCGCAGTGTCCAGCTGGCCATTCTAAAACAATCCACTTCTGTCTTTGGGGCACCAGAGACTGGGCGGAGCGTTGGAAATGAAAAGAGGGGATACAGGGCTTTGGGGCCCCTTTCTCTGTGAATTGCGCCAACCTAGCCCACACATTCATGTGCTGGGCTCCCTCTTTCTTGCGTTGCCCACAGCATGTTTGCTTCCCCATTGCTCCATCTCTGTGTGGGGGGAAATCCAGCAGGTTACGCAGTGACACCCCAGATTCCTTCTGGGATACCCCCCCCCCTTCCTCCTGTTCCGTAGATGGTTGCAAATGTTCGTTCTAAAGCGCAGGGGGGGGGGACGGGGACAGGACTGAGAATGTTTCTGAGGTGAGGAAGCACAGGATGGAGGAGGTGGCAGCATTTGAAAAAGCCAGAGCCTGCTGACGGAGAACCTTGGATTCGGGGCACGTGGCTTCCCCTTAAATAAGCTTACTTGCACTGGAGCAGTGGCTGCCACATGAAGGCCTTCTGGAGCATCTCTTCAGAGCAGAAGTGTCCCTCCTTCCTCCCTCGTGTGTGTGTGTGTGAGAGAGAGAGAGAGAGAGAGAGAGAGTGAGCGAGCATTGGCTCAGGCATCCCTGCCTCTGTGAGAAGATCCAAAATGCAAGTGGGTTGCTTCAAGCTCCCATTTGTCCCTTTTCTGTGGGTCTTGCTCTGGGTTGAACTTGGGATGGAGGGCAGTTTGGGTGGAGGTCGTGTGTCGGAGACTTTTGGCCAGGAAGGAGCAAGCAGCACATCCTCCCCACTTGCCGTGGGCGTGGTGCTGTGGCTCTCTGTTGAGCAAGAATCCAGGCAATGCTTCCAGCCTCCTGAGCTCCAGTATTTTCTGGGTCGTTTTTCCATTTTCCTTCCCTTTTATTATTAAGGTTGTGTGACCATAGGTCTTAAGCATAAAGCCAGTACATCACAACAGATCGAGACAAACCAGTATAGCATGACAGAGACTCCAGAACAGTAAAATACATATATCTTATGAAATCTGTAAATGCATTAAAATATGATGTAACAAAGGCTGTTTCTCATAAATCAGCAATGTTTTAGGGAGACCACTATTGTCAGATAGCTCAAGTTGTTTCTGGATCAAGATCTGCTGATAATAATACCCACCCAGGGTTGGGCTTGAGGGGGAACTGATATCTAGACAAAACAGGACCAAAACAGAGAGCTCTGGGGCAGACCATTGATCAGCAATCTCTATTGCACCAAATATGCAATCGCAGAAGCATTCTGAAAAGGTCGTTTTAGCAAATCGTCCTCTTATTTCTGCAGTTAGCAGGACATTCAGTCTGGTGAGTGTAAATCATGCCTATGGCTGGAGGTTGTGAGGAATTTCAAATATGAGGGAAGAGTCAAACGGGAAGAATCCCCAATGCAGCAGTGAAGGATACACTTCACTGCTCAGGTTACTGCGCTGGCACCACCAACATCAATTGCCAGCGAGCAGTTCTTTGTCGTTAACGGTCCCCTTCCCCGCCCCGCTGCAGGCAAACATGTAGGAACCGGAGTATTGATTCAGGCATATTTGCCGTGAACTGGAAGTCACCAGCTCAGCTGAGTGGCTGAAAAACAAAATATGTCAAGACGATTGCAAGGAGAAGCAGGTTGTTTGCCAAATGACTGTAGGTAGAATCTTGCCTGCACGTATCTGTATTTCTGGGGAATCTGGGGCCATTCAAAGGCTGCTGGCATCCCTGGTTTTGATTTTGGTTGGGTGGGGGAAAGGAAGAACGGAGGTGGGCGAAGGGGCCAGGCTGGAAAATTCAGTCAAGGGGGACGGGGAGAGGTCTGGGTTCACAGCAGGCATCACTGGTGCTGTTCAGCAGGCAGAATCAAGGGGGTGGGGTGAGGAGGCAGGCTGAGTGGTTTGCTTTCTCTTCTTGCTTCCTGCCTCATTAACATCCCCGCCACCTTTTTGTACCTCTCTGTGCAGACGTGAGCTCGGAGTATCTGAGCACCGTGGAGCAGACAGACACGGAAGACCAGTCCGCCGCCTCACTGCGCTACCCAGCCAAGCTGCAGAGGGTGCCACAGAAGGCATCCAGGGGGTCCTCTGGCAGCACCTTCACTGGCCTTGCACCCGTGTACATTGTCAAAAACGTTGCCCTCAAACAGGTAGCCTTTGTGAGGCCCGAGCGCTGCCTGCTCGATGCCACAGCCGTCAAGTGCCACTCTTCTCCCTCCCCCACCTTCCCTCTAGGCAGGGGTTCGCCATCCTGCCACAGGTGTGGACCCTTCCTTTCCGCCCTTAGAATGAAGGGGCGGGGGGCAGCAGTGGCCAGCCAGACCTCCAGTGCCCTGCAGCCTCCCAGTAGGCGGTATCCATTCATTTCTGGGTGACACCTGGTCTCACTTTTTCTTTCCACAGCCCCTGGATCTATCTGCCCCAACCCATCTTCTGACATGGAGCAGCCATCCCCCTCTCAATGGTGTCCCAGGTTCCCCTGCCCGCGTGCTTTTCATACAGCCACCATTGGCCACCTTGAAACCTCTGCTTCCTAGTCGGAAACCGGCTGCTAAGAAAACCTGCCTAACCAGCCAAAGCACCTATCCCAAAATCGCTCCTCATCCTAGTCGTGACCACCTGGTCAAGGCAGGGCCCGAGGCCTCCACAACAGGCAACAACAGCAAGAACAAGCGCTTCTGCCTAGAAGGGACCTGGGGATTGCCCTCTGAACCTGCTGCACCAAAACAAGGTGGGGATAAGGAAAGGGAGCCACTGCCAACTTCCTCAGACCAGCCAGCACCTGCCGCCTTCAGCCTGGAGGCCCTCTCCCACAACGCCACCACCTCGTCTGCCGGCTCTGGGATGGCCAACTTGGACCAGGCTGAGGTGCGGATGATCTCCAGGGCTTCCAAGAAACTGGGCTTCAGCAGCTTGGGAAAGCAGCGCCGTTTTCACAACACTGTTGAGATACTCCGGAAGTCAGGGCTGCTGGGCATCACGCTCAGGACCAAAGAGCTGATCCGGCAGAACAGCAGCACCCAGCGGGACTTGGCCGAGCTGCGGGAACAGGCCCAGCTCCTCTATGAGGCTGTCCAAAGCAACAATGCCGTCACCTGGACTCGCCTCCAGGAGGTCGTGATCCGCTCTGCCGATTACTGGGCCAGCAAGGGTGCTACTTCCTGTCTGTCGCAGGAGCAGATCCTGGCAGCTGGTGCAGTGGGCTCCTCCACAGCTGTTGCCAGGGAGTCTCCCCCCAGTTCACCCATGAATTTGTCCCTTGGGCCTGATGCTTTGGTGGACACAGTGCTGCCTTAGTCCTCCTCCCTCTCTTCCTGAGCAAAGAAATGTCAGTGGAAGGAATTAACATTCGGACCCTGACCCTCAACTTCCTGTGGGAGCCCGAGGTGGAAGGTCAAGCTGGCCCTCTCGGACCTGGGCTGCTGCTAGCCACTTGGGATTTGGGTGGTTATGGAGGCCTGCTGTGTGCTTGCAGATGGACTGAGAGAAAGGGAGGATCCTAGAGAATCAGGCTGAGCAATTCTGGCCCAAGCTGGGAGCTAAATGGGAGGTTGGTGGGGGGTGGGGAGAAGCTTGGTGGATTTTGTTCCTAGGAGTAGAAAGCAGAAGGGCGGGTTGGGAAAGGGGAGCAGCTGTTGTATTGATGGCATCACAGCCTTCCCTCCTGGTAGCTCAAGTCTGTGTCTTCTGAGAAAAGAACTTGGCCAGGGCTTTCCATCAGCCTCCAAGCCTGAGTGGGTCTCTCCTGCCTTGGCTGGTCAGGGGCCTCTTGGCTGTGAAGAAGCCAGCCTTTCTCCTTTGCCCATCTGTCTGCAGGCTCTATTTTCCAGTTCTGGGAGATAAGGATTGTGTCCTGCCAGCGGAAGCTGAAGAGTGAATTTATACCACTCTCTTCGTGACAAGGAGTTCTGCCTATCTGGAAAAGCTTGTCTATGCTGCTGCTGACTGAAGATAGTCCAATAAAATATCATCCAGCTGTTTTTATGTGATTCATCCGGGTGCGGGGGTGTGGGGGTTTCTGATACCTTTTAATAATCCTGTGTTCAGCAAGATCCCCACAAAGGGCTGGTGCTTCATGTTGGCTGCACGGTAGATGACTTGAAGAAAGGAAAAATCCTCCCTTTCAGTAATTATGTGCCCTGCTGGGGCTTGGGAGATGTTTTCAGTAAAGGGTTGGGGGGCTGAGTGGGCCCAGGTTGGAATTGTTGGCAGAAGCAACACTTGTTTCATCTCTCCAAAGGAGTGGTCACTTTTAAGCCATTTTTAATGCCTCAAGATGGTGACCACCTCTCCAACCAGGCTTTGATGAAAGAATCCCATACATCCTGCTCTCCCTTTCCCACCTATTTTTAACAACAGCTTTTGTAGCTTCGATAAGTGTTTTGTATTTGCTCAAGTACGAACAAGCTTTTGTGTTGAGAAAGCTGGCAAGGTACAGCATCAGTGTTCCCATTTTGCAGTTAGAGAATGAAGCTGAAGGCGACTTCTCTGAAATGGCAAGGACCTTTGTACCGAAGTGAGGGCCGTCTTCGTGTGCAGGTTGGATCCCCTCTGCCAGGAGAAGCAGCCCCTCTTGAGAGTGTTCCCAAATGACACACACAAGCTTTGACTATGTAGGCCACCCCCCAGCCCCCACCCCGGCCCATGCAGGATGTCTATGAGATCATCTAAACTTGGGCACAAGCTGCAAGGCAGTAGCTTTATGCCACCAGTTTGCTGTGCTGCAGTTGGCGGAAAGAAGTAGTCGTTTGGTTTTGTAGACCACTTTTCTTAAGGAAAATCACAATCCCTTCCTTCCCCACAACAGATACCTTGTTTGGTAGGTGGGGTTGAGAAAGTTCTGAGAGAACTTTGACTAGCCCAAGGTCACCCAGCAGGCTGTTTGTGGAGGAGTGGGGAATTGAACCTGGTTCTCCAGAACTGGAGTCTACTGCTGAAACCAAAGTTGTGCATCCCAATTACACACAGCTGTGGTCATCACTGTTGGCCACTTGCTATTATATGTTTGGGCAGAAATGAGTTATGTTGTAAAAAGCATCCGGTTCTCCCTGAAGTTTTCCTTTTATGCCACAACAGATAACAAGAGGAAACCGCAAGTTTTAATGCAAGGTGAAAAGTGGTGTACCAGCCTGTCCCCTGCCACTGCCCTCAGGACTGACAATGATTTGTTAATGTTGTGGCTGGGAATGGGTAGTAATGAGCTATGTTGTAGGCAGATAGGAAATGTGGTGGACAAGTGAGCAGGACGAACTGGCACTTTGGCAGTGGTGTGTACAGATCAAGGCCCAGGCTGATGTTGCAGTTGTGTCTTGTGTGGACCTGACCCAGATAGGAACTAAGGAGAAAAGGAAGTTTTATCTGTGTGGTAAGCCAAGACGTCTTGAGCTCCATAAAGAAGACTGCTAATAAATGTATTGTCGAAGGCTTTCACGGCTGGAATCACACGAGCGTTGTGGGGTTTCCAGGTTGTACGGCCGTGTTCCGGTATCATTTTCTCCTGACATTTCGCCTGCATCTGTGGCTGGCATCTTCAGAGGATCCTCTGAAGATGCCAGCCACAGATGCAGGCACAAACATCAGGAGAAAATGCTATTAGAATACAGCCATGCAACCTGGAAACACCACATCACTACAGCTAATAAATGTTTAAAATAAACAAAAGCAAAGGCATGCCACTGGTTGGACTACCCGGTGATTCTAGGTGAAAGTAGCCCTGTCTGGCTACATAGGTGTCTGTCTGGAAAGGCAACAGTTTGGACCACAGGGTGGGTTGCATGCCATTGTGGCTTGTAAACAACTGCTGGAGGAAAAGTTTTGCAGAATGTATAGTCCTGCTGGTCAGGAATCCTTTTCTCTCCCCGCCCCCATGGGGGAACGTTGGGCGGGTTGGCATGGAAATAGCAGGATTGCCAGCTTTAGGTTGGGAAATACCTGCAGATTTGGAGGGGGGGGTGTGGGGGTGGAGGGATCACACTGTGACACGGTGCCAGTAGACTCCATCCTCAATACCAGCCATTTTCTCTGGAAACCAATTGTAACACAGGGAGATCTCCAGGTGCCCGTGGAAGAAGGGCTCCATAGAGCCTTGCTAACTTCCAGGTGGGGCCCAGAGGTTGGAATTAACAATTGTTTACCTGTTGGCAGAGATCAGTTGGGGTGGGGGTCGCCAATGTCATCTTCTCCCCCTTCCCTGGGCAGACCGCCCCCTAAAAAGCGAGCTGAATTTTCCAACCCAGAGTAGGCAAACAGAGTCCCTCCCCGCTTCTCAAAGCCTCTCAAAGGGTCAAACGGGGGTGAAATGCGCCTCCCCACCACAGGGGGAGGCCTACGCTACAGAGGCTCCGTGGGAACGCAGAGACGCATCCTGTTCCGGTCAAGAAGTAAGAAACGCCATAGAGGGGTCGGGCTCAGGCAGCTCCGTGGGGGCCTACGACACCGGAAAGGGCGGGCGTTCCTCTCGCTACCCGTCCAAGACAGTCGTACAAAGCGGACTTAGAACCATAGATATCTCGCAATCTCGAGGGCGGGAGAAGGACCAAAGACTCGCGACTCCTAGAGGGGCCGCCAGCGGGCCAGGCCTCTATTGAGGCCCACAGAAAGAGGACCCCGCGGGGGCTCCTGGACTGTCGCGCTGCGCCTCCGGCACGCCTCTGAATCTTGCGGCGGAAGAAGACTTGACTGGCCGTTCTCAGCTCTACGTGGCGAACTCTATGGTACCACTGCCTTAGAGACTTTGCTTCTTGTAGGAGCTGGTACGCATGCGCCAGAGGTCGGTGAGTCTTAGCCATTGGCCAAGTAAGCCCTATCGGGAAGCGCGCATTATGTCAATAAGGAAGGAGGTGGGAACGATCTCCGTTGCTATGGTCACTGGTAGAAATTTTAGTTGCCAATTCCCAGGTGCAGACTGGAGACCTCCTGGAATTACAGGTGATTTCCTGACGTCAGAGATCAACCCCCTGGAGCAGGGGTCTGCAACCTGCGGCTCTCCAGATGGTCATGGACTACAAATCCCATCAGCCCCTGCCAGGAATTGTAGTCCATTGATCTGGAGAGCCGCAGGTTGCAGACCCCTGGAGGAAATGGCTGCTTTGAAAAGTGCCACAAATGGCACTGTGTCCTGCAAAGGTCCCTTCCTTGTCTTCAACACTGAGATCTCTGAGGATCTGCTAATACTGAGTTGGCAACCCTACCATTCCTTCGCCAGCCATAGGAAGACTTCAGATTAGCATTGCCAACCTCCAGGTGGGGCCCGGAGATGTCCCAGCATTATATGTGATCTCCAGATTACAGCAAAAAGTTAATTTGGGGAAAAGGGCTGCTTCACAGGGCGAGCTCTATGGCATTATACCCAACTTAAACCCTTTCCTTCACAAAACCCTGCGCAGGTTCTGCCCCCAAATCTCTAGGACGTTTCCAATCCATAATTGACAATATTCCTCACCTGAAATATTGTGTACAGTTCTGGGCACAGCAATTCCTGAAGGATATTGACAAGCTGGAGGGCAACCAAAATAGTCAAAGATCTGAAATTCATGCCCAAGAGGAGACACTTAGGGAACTGGGGGTATTAGTTTGGTGAAGAGGTTAAGGGGTGACATGATAACCATGTTTAGATATTTGAAGGGATGCCATGTTGGTGAGGGAGCAAGATTGTTTTCTGCTGCTCCGGAGACTAGGACCAGGAGTAATAAATTCAAGGTGAAAGAAAAAAGATTGCACCTAAACATCAGGGCTGTTTGTCAGTGGAATACACTACCTCAGATTGTGGTGGAGTCTCCTTCTTTGGAGGTTTTTAAAGAGGGGCTCGATGGCCATCTGTCAGGAGTGCTTTAATTGTGCATTGCAGGGGGCTGGACTTGATGGCCCTTGGGGTCTCTTCCAACTTTATGATTCTATGACAGCCCCCAGGAGCACTTGTGTGCTCCTACAGTACTTCCAGCCACTCCCCCTTCCTTTCCCACAGTTGTGTCCTCTCCTAGAGATGTAAACCCTGAATAAAAAACCTGGCAGTTCCCCAAGGGGCAACTGGGGACCCTCACTGCAGGATTCTCTCAGGAGCCGCAGGGAGCTTCCCAGATGCCCATCCCAGTCTGACTCTCAATGCCTCCTGGACCATGTGGGCATAGGGTGTTGGTTTTTCCTGTGGTTGGCCTATCAAGTTGTATCTTTCAGCTTCCCTGGGGAGCCCACTAAGTAGGTAGAGACACCTCCCTCTGTTTACTAGGAATAGGCACTCTGCTGGGAAGTAGTGAGAATAGACAACTAAGCCAAATATTTGATTTAAGCTTAAATGTGTTTGTGTCACAACACGAGGCATGATCCAATTTTTAAAAAGGCAATTTATTATCAAACATTAATGGATACAAAAACAAAATGCCAGCCAGCAAACGTTTGATGCAAAAGTTAAAATATGGCTTTAAAAGATATATCCTGCAAACTTTCCAGAAGCTGAATGAAGTTGCCAGCCTAAGTGGTATGGAAGTTCAGCTAGATCTGAGTCCATCAGTACCTTGGATACCAACCTAGTTGGGGGGGCAGGAAGAGCTTTCTAGAGTCAAAGCTCCTTACACCAGATATGGACATGGATTCCCTAAATAAGGTCTTTGTGACATTTCATATCTGATCTGATGCCAGGAAACCACCCATACAGATTGTGGAGCATATTGTGAAAGGCGGAAGGGCAGGTTTAGACTCCAACATTCTTAAGCTGAACCCCAGAGCCAGGGTAGCTGTGGTAATTTAGGCTAAATATGAACCTCGTATTCTGACCCACATAGGACAGCATTTGAAACTCCCATCCTCAAGGAGAACCCCGTGTAGAGCTCATTGCAGTAGTCAAGTCAGGAAGTTACTGCTTTGCATCAGCATGGCATGGTCAGCTACATTAAGGAAAAGAGCTTTAAGAAGAATACTCTCATATTGAAATGCTGTTAAGGTAGCACAATTCCAGCTAGCAGCTGACATGCATTCAGCTCCATTGCTGCCTTTCCGGCATCCCCCCTGCCCTCTTCTTTCTTCCCTAGTCCTCTACTTTCAACATCCTCTTCGTCCTCCATGGCTTGACCCAGAGTTTGTTTACTTACCTAAACTGATCTGTCTTTTTCCTTACAAAAGCTGTTCTGTCAATGTATTATCATAGAGTTGGAAGAGACCTCAAGGACCATCAAGTCCAACCCCCACCCAGGCAGGAACACATAATCAAAGCACTCCTGACAGATGGCCATCCAGCCTCTCTTTAAAAACCTCCACAAAAGGAGACTCTGCCACACTCCAAGGTACTGCATTCCACTGTCAAACAGTCCTTACTGTCAGGAAGTTCTTCCTAATGTTTAGGTGGAATCTTTTTTCATGCACCTTGAACCCATTACTCTGTGTCCTAGTCTCTGAGACAGCAGAAAACAAGCTTGCTCCCTCTTCAAGACAACATCCCTTCAAATATTTAAACATAGCTATTATGTCCACCCTCAATCTTCGCTTCTCCAGACTAAGCATCCCCAGCTTCCCAAGTCTCTCCTCGTAGGGCATGGATTCCAGTCCTTTTACCATTTTGGTTGCCCTCTTCTGGACCTGTTCCAGCTTGTCAATATCCTTCTTAAATTTCGGTCCCCAGAACTGAACACAGTACTCTAGGTGATGTCTGAACAATGCAGAATAGAGTAGTACAATTACTTCCCTTGATCAAACGCCTTCACGGCCAGAATCAACTGGCTGTTATGGGTTTTCTGAGCTGTGTGCCTGGGGTCTGGTAGTTTTAACTCCTAATGTTTCACGTGCTTGTGGGCAAAATGTTAGGAGCTAAATCTACCAGACCATGGCCCAGAAAATCCACAACAGCCGGTTTGCTGTCAATGTTTTATTATTTGCAGTTTCTCCTTTGAGTAAACAGTGTGTTCCTAAGCGTAGTCTGATGTCAGCTGTTGTGATTTCCTTTTGACAGATAAGAAACATCTTGAGACAGGTTGAGACAAGCATGCAGTTCTGGTGGTTGAGGAAAGTGCCACCTAGTTGTAGCCCATTTAGGGCAATCATGCAGGGTTTTCAAGGCAAGAGATGTTCAGAGGTGGTTTGCCATTCCTAGCTTGCTCATGTACAGTCTGCCCCACCCCCAAAACAGAAAGTATCTGGACACGACAGGGTCATAGTCAGAAGATGCCAGTAGGTTCCAGCCCTAGTGTCTTCCAGTTAAAGTACAGCAGCTTTTTGACAAACACATTTCCCTGCCTAAGACCCTACAGAGCCATTCCTAGTCAGAACAGACAGTCCTGAGCTAGAGGAACTGAGGGTCCAACTCAAAGTAAGGTAACTTTATATGGCTGGCACAGAGTCACATGCAGTTATCCCACAGCTGTGGGGAGCAAGATGTTCTGAGACATTTCTTCTTGGCAATTTCCAGGAGCTGTAGAGATGGAGCCCCTGGCAGCTGGGACCACCTCTGGAGGGAGGAAGAAGTTCACTGTGAAGACCCAGGATGAAGATGACAATGTGGCCCTGGTATAAGGGGCAGGGGGAGTTGGGATGATGTCAGTCTGGGGTCCTTTGCTCTGAGCTCTTACTGGTGCAGCCAACATGGCAGGACTCTGCATTCAAACACCCTTCACATTCTGTTCTCCCATTTCCAGGCACAGCTGCTTTTCAAGCCCTCCTGCACTTCAAGCCCCTCCCCAGCTCCCGAGCCTCCTGCAGGGCCAGAAGGGGCCACCTATGCTGACTACATTGTGGGGCAAGCTACTGACTCCTTGGTTCCCCTTGCAAAGCCAGCAGCAGCTGTGACTGTGGCAGTAACCAGACTTCAGAGCTCCCAGGCTATGCAGACCAACTCCAAAGACAAAGAACTGCCCTTGAACCTTGCACCCAAACCAGGAGCCAAGCACAACTCCATCATTGTTAGTCCTCGCCAGGTGAGAGAAGACAGGGCAGAACAGGAGTGCCCGGCCAGCCTCCTGGTGAGCCAAGTGGTCACTAGTGCTGAGAGGTGTCAAAGTTGAAATCTAGTGGGTGCTGAACTGCACGAGTTCATGACAGGGCTGAGCTTTGACTCCTGGGGTTACAGTTGCTTGGAAATCATTCCTCCTTTCACATGGCTATATTTGAGTCTGGTAGCCCCTAAGAGACCAACAAGATTTTTTTGTTGGGGGGGGGGGCAAGCTTTTGCGAGTCAAAGCCGTTTTTGCCTCATGAAGATACTGTTGCAAGGTAACAGGTACGTCATGACTCTTGAAAGCTCATACCCCAAGAATCTTGTTAGCCTCTTGGACTTGAATTTGGCTGTTCTACTGCAGACCAACATGGCTGCCTCTGAAACTCTCCCTAAGCATTTATGCCTTTTGGCTTCTTGACAATGAGTGGAAAGCATGCTGTATGTGATCAGAGGCCATCTTAATGCTCCATTTGGGCCAGGCGAAGGTTGGGGGTTTCAAGGTCTCCTGATTGTGGAGGGACTATTGAAACTATTCCAGCAGGTCCTGATGAAAGTGTCACCAGGCCAAGCACCAATCATGAGGCTATGCTTTGGCTTCCTCTCCTGTGGGTGGGGGTCTCCTTGCGTGATGCCAGTCCGGTGGCCATGTGTGTTCGTGCTAGGTGGTCTCCCCCATCTTCCTTGTTCCCTGTCAGACCCTGCCGGCCCTTCCTTTCTATCCTCAGAGGGGGAACCCCATCCTGAAGTTTATCTGCAACGTGCCATGGGAGTTTGGTGAGATCGTCCCAGATTACGTCCTGGGCCAGAGCACCTGTGCCCTTTTCCTCAGGTGAGAATCCACACTTAAGTCTCTCTCACACACAGCAGCTGTCCCTGTTCCAGAGTTATTTGGCTGCCTCTCTAGATTAAGGCTGTGTGCTTTCCATTCAAATAATGTGAAATCCAACTCTGCTGCTTGCCTCTGTGGCCAACAACCTTCACCACTCTTTCTTGATGCCTCCCAACGAGTTAGGATCACAGTGGTTTTCCCCTGGCTGGTAGAATTTACAGCTGGGCAAGTGACAATTGCATCTTGGGCCCACCATCAACATAACATAGATTCCCAGTTCTAAGAAATCGGAGTTTAAACCATTAGCTCTTAAAGCCCTAATAGATACACTCAGGTTGAAGAGTTTTTCTGAGGCGGGGGATCACTATTCTGATGACTTTTCATGTGGGGCACGCTGAAGGTCCTTCTCGTGAAGGAGCTGGGTCTTTGGCTTGAACCATCAGCCTGCCCCCGCCCCCCGTGGCTGCTGTATTGGGGGGGCAGGGCATGGGTCCCCAGTCTGATTCAGCAGCTGGCATCGTCGCATGGCATTTCAGGGGGTGGGGGTGCTTGAGCAATGGGAAGCCCCATTAGGAAGATTGATTGACAATCTGTTGAGAAGAACAAAGCCATTCCCTAAAACCTAGGCTCATTCCGCACATGCAGAATAATGCACTTTCAAACTGCTTTCAGTGCTCTTTGAAGCTGTGTGGAACAGCAAAATCCACTTGCAAGCAGTTGTGAAAGTGGTTTGAAAACGCATTATTTTGCGTGTGCGGAAGGGGCCCTAGTCAGTTTGCTTTGGCAAAAGCCCCAAACAAAACCAGACTCTTGTGGCACCTTAACAGGTGCCCTGTTCACCTGAAAGGAAGACTAGGACTCCCCCTGCCCCCAAAAATAAGGGACAGTCGTTCATTTGCATAGTAATAAAAACATCTCCTGTATAACTTTTTTTTGAGGGGGGTGGTCAAAATGGAATTATGCTTGTAGAATCTTTTGGGGCCTAGAGACCCATGGAGCTGGTCCTCATTGGGCAGAAGCGCTATTCTGACACACCCACGCGTTTTTTTCCTGCTTATGCTCTGACTGGTATCCATCTCGCTCTGCCTCCCATAGCCTCCGCTACCACCACCTGAAGCCCAACTACATCCACGAACGCCTCCAGTCGCTGGGCAAAACCTACATGCTGCAGGTGCTACTGATTCAGGTTGATGTGGTGAGAGACGGGGAGCCTCTAACTGCTCACTCCTGCCCTGTGCAGATGTCCTCAGTCCTGGGGGGCTTCTGCATTCTTGGTGCTGCTGCTGGAATCTCTTCTCCCCTCCCCTGCTTGCTCCTCCAGACCTGGCTGGCTCAGTTTGCCCCCTTGCTTTCTTTAGAAAGACCCACACCAGGCACTGAAGGAACTGGCAAAGATCTGCATCCTGGCAGACTGCACCCTGGTCCTGGCATGGAGGTGAGGGCAAAAACTCTGGCAGGAGCTGGTGATGGGAGACATTCGCTGCACAACCAATAGAAGACCTACACTGACCAGTGGGTGGGAGAGGGGCAGAACTGTACCGTAACCATCTCATCCTGCTTGCTGGGCCCCCGAGAACTGCCATTCAGGGCGTAGCAACACAGGATGCTGTCCTCACATCCTTCCAGGTTTGTGCAGTCAGGCTCACTTGATGAGTTCTGTGCTTAATTAATCAACTCACTTTCCTGGCAAGCACAAGCCCTGCTCCGATTGGGACTATGGGGTATAGGGAGAGGGATCTAATCCCTCGCATACACTTTCCCCTGCCTGGAAGGGCTCCGGGGAGCTGTGCTTTCCCTCACAAGGGAATCCTTTACTTTGAAGAGTGACGCAGCCGACAGCAGCACATCCTTGGCTTTTTCTTTTCTCTTTTTCTACCATCTGCAGCGCAGAGGAAGCTGGTCGCTACCTTGAAACATACAAGGCTTACGAACAGAAGCCAGCAGATCTGCTGAAGGAGAAAGTGGACCAGAATTACTTGTCTCGAGTAAGAACCCCCTTAGATCCTTTGGCTTTCCTCATGGCTCAAAGCAGCTTACAAGGATAGTTAAAAACATTTCCAACTCAACAGACCCCAGATCTTTGTGGCGAGACAGCTGGGGGCCCAGGCCCAGGGTCATTGGGACCTTAGAATCATGGAGACCAGAAGGGCTATCCAGTCCAACCTCCTGCCATGCAGGAAGACACAATCAAAGCACTCCTGACAGAAAGGCACCCGGCCTCTTTAAACATCTCCAAAGACTTCAGTTGTACCTTGTCTGGCATCTGACTCCATTTCCCACAAGATGGGCCTACATGGCTTCTCCTGACTGGACAGAGGAAGGACAGTCATTGATGGGCCCAGTGCTCCCTGCACCCCCTGGCCCCGACACCTGTTCCCTAGTTCTGCTCCTTTGTGGTGTCACTGGCCCACAAAATCCAGTGTAGCTTTTCTGCCTCTCTGAGGCCTCAGAGTTCTTGCCAGGGATTTGGCAGGGAGATAAAGCTTTGCCAGAGGTCAGGTGCTGAGGCAGTTCTGCTCTCTTTCCAGGTGACTGACTGCCTGACCAGTGTGAAGTCAGTGAACAAAACAGACACACTGACCCTCCTCTCCACTTTTGCAGTAAGCAGCTTCTCTTTCTTCTGGGGGGCCACGCAGAGGGGAGACCCACGAATTGCCTTGCAGAAAAGGACAGATTCACATCGCACTCCTTTCAGACTCATCCCTTCTCCTCCCTGCTACTTCATTCCCAAAGAAATTTCTGGATCCCATCCCCGCCACCCTCTGAAGCCCAGAATGGAACAGGGGAGTGCACCAAGTCAACTCAGAGGATTAAGTTGTCACCCTTGAAATAGGTTCTGGAGCTGAGCCTTGTCTGTGGTGGGAAGGGCCATCAAGGCGCGGCTGACTCACGCGATCCCTCGTGGGGTTTTCAAGGCAAGTGACACACTCAGGGTGTTTGCCTTGTGTGCCTCTGTATCGCAACCCTGGTCTCTCACTAAGCACTAACCATAGCTAACTGTGCTTAGCTTACCAGATCTGACAAGATCAAGCCAGCCTGAACAGTCGTCAAAAGATGAGCAGAGGTGGCTGACCATCGCCTGCCTCTGCAAAGCAACCCCAGACTCTCTTGGTGGTCTCCAGTCTAAATAGTAACCAAGGCTGGCCTGACTTGACCTCTAAGAGTTTACACAATCAGGTAGTCTGGGCCATCCAGATCAGGACTAGGCCCTGGGGTACACTCAATCCTGGCTTAGCCCTCTACCCCACCTCTCAGTATCCACATTCCTTTTACCATCCAGAACCCTTGACCTGTGCTAGGTTCTGTCCTCCTTGCCCTGTTTAATTTCAAAGTCTTCTCTTGCCTTGCAGTCCCTGGCCAGTTTAGGTGATGCCTCCAGGGAAGAGCTGTCCCTCTGCCCAGGGATTGGACCCCTGAAGGTAATGTGGGAATCTGGGCCCCACCCCCAAATGCATCTCCCTGTCTTCTCAGGGGCTTTTCAGAGCTTCCTAGGAATTGGGGTCCTCCCGCTCCCATGACTCAGCAATAGGCCGGAGTATTTGTGAGTGGAATGAGGGGGCTCCAGAGCAGCAGCATCATTGGAGGCCCCTGTTCAGCCCATGCAGCCCAGTAGGGTTCTCCCCTTGGAGCCAAGGGAATTTGGGGGTAAAAAAAACCTGGACAGAATATGGTAGAATGTTGAGGGGGAGGGCTTCTCTGTGGGTGGAAAACAAGCTGGGGAGTGGGTAGGAGGTACCCCCCACTCCAGGCCAAATGCAGTGACACCCCTCCCCTACCCCCAAAAAAGATCCACTGCTGGATTTCCAGTCCACTTTCTCTGTGTAGAATCAGCTGTTCTTTGCACCCACACTCCTACCCAAGCTGGGGGAAACGCAAAGGCCTCCCCTCTTGAGTCTGCAGGTTGTCACCATGGAGGCAGAGATCAGCTGGGGGATCCCTGAGAAGCAGAGAAGGGCATGAAGGAATTTAAACACCACCCTTGTGCACACACATTCGTGTGTGCAGGTGTGTGTGTCTCTTGCAGCTTCTACAAACGGGGGGGAGGGGGGTCGCAAAGATGCAGTCCTGCCTGCGAAGGCGGCCTGCAGGAACGCTGCTCCTTCCATCCTTCCTTTTCTCTGCTGCTTCTACTTTCCTTCCAGGCCAAGAGGCTCTTTGATATCCTTCACGAACCGTTTCTCAAAGTCCCCAAATGAGCAGAGGACTCCCTGACCAGGCAAGTGGCAAACGAAAGGCACATGCGCTTTGGGGCAGGTCTGGTTCCCCCTCCCTGCCCAAGCAGCCCCTCACCAGCAAAGTCTTCTGGAAAGCGAACAGGCTGGGCTGAAGCCAGTTCCTGAAGGGGAAGCCATCTTCTGCCTGTGGCCAGCAGGAATTAAATGAGCACATCACACCATGCAATAAAAGGACTACAATTGGCAAAATCTCTGAAACAGCTGGTTGTGGTTGTTGTTGGGGGGTGGCGTGGGGGGCAAAGCAAGTACAGCCTGTCAGGGGAAGGCACTTACCCCTAAGAGGCAGAGTGGCTCCCAGCCCTGAACCCTTCAGCTGCAAACTGCAGAAGTAACTCACCTTCCCTCTCTGCCATGCAGGCCTGCAGATAAATTTCCAACCAAGTGCCAAAGTGCTTCATGCAAATCCCAGCAGCGCCCCCAACAAATAAGCAGCTGTTCTTGAATGGAGACAGGAAGCAGTTTAGAGCAGGTGGCAGGGAGTGGGCTCACAGTGCCACAGACTGGCCTGGGGTCCCCTGAAAACTCCAGCGAGACACAACCGACCAGGCGGCTTTAGAAATTGATGTTTTATGGGCAAGAACTTCAGTATAGTCAGTAGTAATAGTCAGCGTCCAGCACAAGCCAGCTCTGAGCAATCTGCTTGATGGCACCACAGAAACCAGCAGGATTAGCCCCCTTCTCCCCCACTCAAAACTCCCCCTAAAAAAACAGGCAAGTTGGCCAGACAGTTCTCCCAGGAAGGGCTTTTGTTCTCTTTTAAAATACAAGGGCCATTCCATTAGCAGCAATGCAGTCTATGAAGAGTCTCTTACTAGCACCAGAGGACAGGCCCTGTTCAGCAGAACAGCTGCATGAGATCAAAGGCCAGACGGGGGGGGGGGATGTCTGCCCCTCAGCAAGGGGGCTGGCTCCAGTCACGCTCTGGCAAGTGGCACCCCACCCCCTCAGCCCTACTCAACAGCCTCTTGCCTGGGACGCTTTTTCTTCTTGGGCTTGCGGCTCAGCAGCTCCATAGCTGGCTTAGTCGCCTGCCCTCCTCCTCCCCCCCAGAGGGGGGTGCCCAGCTGAGCCCAGCTCTCTACCTCCAGCAGGGCAGGCTGCTCTCCCAGCTCCAGGGCACCCTCCTCTGGGTTCTCCTTTTTCTTGGCTTTATGATCTGAGCTACCCACTCCAGGTTCCTCCTGGACCAACACCAGGCAGCCCTCATGGGAGGCCCCCAGGCCGCTGAGGTCCCACTGCGCCCCAGCAGCTTCTTCCTTGTTGGAGGCGGGCTCAATTGGCACTGCCTTCTCATTCCTTTTCCCCTTGTTTGTGAGCTGAGTCATTTCTTCCATCCCTAGGAGACTGCCCGCTCCTGCCTGGGGCTCAAAATCCCCTCCCACACAGGGGCTTACATCTAGCAGTCCCCCTTCCACTTCCCCCATTTTGTCCTTCACTTCTCGGTCCCTTTTCTTCTTCTTGCTTCTGGGATCCAGATTTTCTGGCTCACTAGAGAGGAAACTGTGCAGGGCAGCAGGGCCAGAACTTGGCTGGGAGCTGACTGCCCAAGGGATTGTCACGTTCTGGAGTGGGTGTGCGGCCTCTGCCTCTTCCCTGCTCTTGTCCTTCAGTTCTCCGGCCTTCTTCCTTTTCTTCCTTCTTCTGGGACCTGCAGCCTCCACCTTACTGGAGAGGAGGCCGTCCTGGGCAAAGGCTGCAGAGTTTGGCTGAGCCTCTGGGAAGGAGGTGGCTGCCCCCTCCTGCTCGTGCCAGTGCCATTGCCTGGCCTCTGCCTCCATCTCCTTCAGTTCTCCCTCCTTCCTTTTCTTCTTCTTCTTCTTCTTTCTGGGACCAGCAACTTCCACCTCACCAGAGAGGAGGCCGTTCTGGGCAAAGGCTGCAGAACTTGGCTGTGAGCCATTTGCCAGTGGGGCTGCCACATGCTGCTGACGGGCCTCTGCCTTGCCAGCCCCTGAGGCTACCTCCAAAGGCATCCCGAAGAGAGCCAGATCTTCCTCATAGTCCTCCTTTCCAAGCCGGTGCTTCTTTTTCGTCTTCTTCTTCTTCCTGGGTGGTTCCTCCGCTGCTCTGGCCAGCAAAGATCCCTCTGTGCGGTTCCCAAAAGGCAGGAAACGCTGCCGGAGCCCTCCTGGGATCTGCGGGGCTGGTCTGGCCACCACCGGGAAAAGGGACTGGCTGTTGCTGGAACCCCCATATTTCTCACAGATGCTCAGTGAGCTGCTGAAAGGGATGGAGCAGGTGAGGTGGTCCCCATGGCCCAAAGGAAGCAGCAACTGGGCACCGCCAAGATGCTCCAGAGTTGTTTGAATATGGAAGGTCTTCTTTGCGCTGTCCGGCTGCGATGCCTTCAGAGTTTGGAAGCCCAGCAAAGGCACAGAGTGACCACTGAGGCTGGGGAGAAACAGTTTAAAGTTACCAACACCGCGTGAAGCAACAGCTGCTGCCCCTTCCTCCAGGCCACTGGATTGGCTCCGCCTTACAATCCCCAAGCATGTCACGTACACCCCCCACCCCACTGCCTATTACAAGTAGCAGCACACTGTCCCACTTGGAGTCCTGCCCTTCTACAGAACACCCCCCATTGCCCCCATCCCCTGCCCCTCCCCAGTCAAAGGTCCAGTGCACACCAAAACCCACCTTTCCGGACTGAAGCTGGCAGGGGCTCGGATCAGCCACAATTCTTTGGAAGAGCCCTCCAGCATCTCTTGGGCAAGAGGCAGCCCAGAGCAGAACGGACTGGCTGAGAAATCTGCGGGGCGCTTAAAGCGTGGAGGACCTGTGGACAGAGGAAATGGGAGGAATAGGAGACACGCACACACCCGCAAGAGAACCGAGTCCCCCCCTCCCCCGATCCCTAGTGAGGAAGCAGAGAGCCACAGACATGCAATTTCACTCGTTGCCGGCTAGTCGTGCCGTGTTGGAGCAACAACAAACGCCCCTCCCAACCCCATCACTGAACCCCAGCAACGAGTGTTGGGGACTCCTCTCTAATGGGGTCTCTGCCTCCTCCCACCACCAGATCGAAACATGGCTTTGCCTACCGACTGCAGACCCACTTCAAGCTGGGGCGGACGAGAGAGCTGAGCTAGGCCAGCTCTCGGTTTCGCCGGCAACAGTAGTGGCCTTGCGGGGCTGTGGGGCGCGTCTCTCAGAAATGGCCTCATTCCAAGCCTCCCGCCTCGAGGGAGCAAAGGGACACCTTACCCAACCCCCCTCCGGAGCCGCTTCAGTAGCTGGCTGTCCAAGGCGAGAGCATGTCTGCCTCCCCTCCTCCCTCTTCCGCAACCCCCCACAGCAGCGGTCTGCTGCAAATGTTTGTACCCAGAGGTACACTGCCTCCGCAGCTGGAGGCTCCATAAAGCCAGCAGCCTGGGGAAGCGCGACCTCCCCGGTGCCTCCTCGTCGCACAGGCCCGGCACGCTCACCTTTCGAAACCTCCATGCTCACGTGCGCCGCCGTTTCCGGCTTCTCCTGGGCGCGCCCATTCCACACACGGGAAGGGGGGCGCCGCCGCCTCGTGCTCACGCTGGGAGATCTTGCGTGGTGACGTCATCGGCTCCCCCCGCACTGCTGGAGTGGGCCAGGCTCGCTTCTTAAAGAGGAAGCGGGCCCTTTCTATGCCGTCCACGCCCCTTGGGCTGCCCGTGACTCTGAGCAGTTGGAGGGAGGCGGGGGTGGAACCCTTGACCCCACGGCCCTCGTGGTGCTCCTCCGGAGGACCTGTGGCTGGCCATTGGGCGAAGCCGGACACTGTCCGTGGTGGATGCCCAGCCCAGGGACGTCCGGCTCAGATGTGGGTTGTGGGAGTTTTTGTTGTTTTAAACCGTCTATTTCAGACGGCAAAACAATCATCCTGGTTATACTACAAAAATGCCCCACTAGAACATACCAAACTGCAAGACATTCTAATGGAAAACCTAAAATGGGTGGATTCCACTCAACACATGCAAATCCCGCAAATTGCACTCTGAACACTTCACCAGTGCAAATGGTTCTTTCTCCCACCATGGACATTCCACAGGTATACTCCACTTGCTTTACTGCCATCAGATCCTCTGAAGATGCCGGCCACAGATGCAGGCGCAACGTCAGGAGAAAATGCTACTGGAACACGGCCAGACAGCCCGGAAACCACACAGCACCCTGGGAAACCTACATCATTTACCAAATAACCAGTTGGTGAAATTAAACTTCAGGCTTCTCAGGCTGTAAATATTGATGAGGTCTGCCACTGCAAAGGACCCTCTTCCCCACTGCAGTGCAGTCCTCCAAGGAACTCTCCATCTCCCCCCCCCCCCAAGTTCCTAGTATCACAGGGGGAGTCAAGAAAAAAGGGGGAGGGAAGGAAAAGAAAGGAAGGGTGGGTAAGGTTTCTCTGTTCATCCAGCTACCATTTGGGGGAAAGGTCCATAATTTGTTCACTAGGGCACTTGATTGTGTTTCACTCCCCAAGGGGACTCAAAGCAGCAGGCCAAATGGTCTGAAGTGCAAAACAACCCATTTTGGCCACGTGAGTGGTGGGCCATTGAGCCATAGCTGTGACCCCCTGATAGGGTTTCCAGGCAAGCCAGGTACAGAGGTAGTTTGCCATTGTCTGCCTTTGCATAGGCTGAGGGGGTTCAGAATGAGCTGTGACTCACTCAGAGACATCCAGTGGGAGACTGGGAAATCGAACCCAGTTCTCCAGACTAGAATCTGCCACTCTTAACCACTATACCAGGCTGGTTGTATTTAAAAAACACATTTTTTAAAAAATTTATCAACAATACTGTTAAAATAAATGCAAAAATGTTCTAGGCAGGCCCAGGTCACTGGCTGTAAGTCACTGGCTAACAGCTGGCCAGATCTTCCCAACTTCCACCGCTCCCAGAAATGCCTCTGGCCACGGGAAAGGTGGAAAGATGTGGAGGGGCGGGGGAGGATGTCATGGGACCATGCTTTGGGTACAAGGGGCAGCACAGGAGACTTGGCTCGGGTTTAAGGGAATAGGAAGCTTTTTGCCACTGCAAAGGAGGGAACTGCAGGGCCAGGGTAGCATTGGGGGAGAAGATGTGCAAATGAGAGCCAACATGGTGTAGTGGTTGGGAGACCCAGGTCCAAATTCCCTTCTGCTGAAGATGTGTGATTTTGGGACACTCACACATTCTCAGCCTAATCTACCTTGTAAGGTTGTTGTGAGGATAAACGAGAGAACAATGTCAGCTTGACACTTTGAGGACTGAGGAGGGCTGCTGTCTTTCCTTAGCCTGGAGAAAGCCTCTCCTTAGCCTGGAGAAAGCCTGGAGAAAGCCTGTCTTTCCTTAGCCTGGAGAAAGCCTCTTCGGCTAGAAACAGGCCACGGTGCTGTGTGGTTTCTGAGTTGTATGGCTGTGTTCCTGTAGCATTTTCTTCTGATGTTTCGCCTGCATCTGTGGGTGGCATCTTCAGAGGATCTGATGGCAGTAAAGCAAGTGGAGTACATATACCTGTGGAATGTCCAGGGTTGGAGAAAGAACCATTTGCCTACTACTTACTGCCTGGAGATATCCTTTATCAGGGTGGTGTTCATTAGTCACTGTCTTGAGTAGTCGGCCATTGTGCTTCCCAGGGCGATGCTGATCAAAGGGTAGCTGACCCCAGCTGGAGTGGACCACCAGGTAAGGCGGTCATGCCTTGTATCTTCGCTAGTAGCCACTGGGTGTCGCTGATGTGTCGGCTGGCTCTCTACCCCCGGCCCCTTTCTGGTCGATTTGGCATGAAGCAGGGCTTGTTTGTAGGTGTTTTGTCGCTTTGGTGGAGCCAGACCAGTCAGGAAAAAACCCACGATGAAGATGTAGGCAGCTGCTCCTCCCCCAAAACTGCAACCCCTGGCCATGGGGGCTGATTGACTTTTCCTCCTCTGCTGTGCATTTGCCTAAATCTCCTTTCTAAATCTCCTAAATCTTGGGATTTCACAAATATCTATAGCCAGTGTGGACTTCTTTCTTCAGTCTCTGACTTTTTCAACAACTGCCAATACTCTTCTTTGCTCAACCTTGTGTGCTGCTAGAAAAGTTTTCTCTGCCAGTTTGCTGGGAGATGAGAGAGAGAGAGTGTGTGTGTGTGTGCGTGAGAGAGAGAGAGAGAGAGAGAGAGAGAGAGACTCGTGGGATGTCTGCAGTTCTTTCATATTCCAGTCACTGGATCTATTTATTTACGCTTTAGTTGAAGTGAATTCTTTGCCAAGCAGCTTTTTATAAAGACCATTGTTACTGCATTCAGACACAGACAATATCACTTTTTCTGGCAGTATCTGTGAGCTTTCCTGTCATCTTCTCCCACAAAAATATTTGTCCTGGCACTCCTTGCTAGTTTTAGGAGGGCAGTGAGTGCCTCCCAAATGACCTGTCTTCTTGGAGAGGGGGCTGGCAGGCCACCACATTTGCTTTGGCACCATGTCCCTCTGACCCTTCCCTGGAATTCTATCCTGGGTCTTTGGGACTTCTACGGCGTCTGGAGACAGCCAGCCCTCCCAGCCAAGGAGAGGGCCATTTATGGGGCTGGAGAGATTTGCAGCAAAAGGCTTCGTTTCTGTCCTGTGCGTTTCTTTCTCGTCATACTGACTATAGCACCATCCACCAAAAGCCTTGGAGTGACTCTTGATGCCTCCTTGATGCTGGAGGCTCAACTCACGCAGGTGTCTCACCTGGCCTCTTACCATCTTTGCCCGGCAAGACAATTGGCACCTTACCTGTCCCAAACCAACCTTGCCACAGCGATCCATACAATGGTCACCCCCAGACTGGACTATCGCAACTCACTCTACTCAGGGCTCCCCTTGGGTCTGCTCTGGAAACTTCAGCTGGTGCAAAAAGCAGTAGTGCAAGTCCTCACCGGGACCCCATGGCAACCAGACATCCAACCAGTGCTCCACAAGCTGCATTGGCTCCAGGTGGACTACTGGATTAGGTTCAAAGCCCTAAACACCCCCTGAAGAGCACACTGATCTGCGAATAGCAACTTACTGGTAATCCCTGGTCTGAAAGTGGCCTGCCTGCCTAGCCTCAATTGGGGCCAGCACATTTTGGGCTCTGGCCCCAGCCTGGTGGAACACCCTGCCAGAGGAGACTTGATATGGGATTTGATGCAATTCTGCAGGGCCTACCAGATGGAGCTATTCTACCAGGGCTACGGTTGAGGCAGGGTAGGGCCCAGAAGGGACCCCTGAAATATTTTGGATTCCCTCTGCTCTCCGCCCCTCCCGCCACACAATTAACATCTCTTTTTAAGACATTTTATCACCATTTTCTTGAAATTTCAATTGCTGTTTTAAACTATGTTGAATTTTATTTTTCTAGTATACTGTAAAATGTTTGTGTATTTATTGGATGGAAGTCACCCTGAGCCCAGAAGGGGAAGGGCGACCTAGAAATACAGCCATCATCACCACCACCATCACCATCCCCATCCCCAAGCTGCTTGAGCCTCTGGGCACTTCCTCACCCCCAAAAGTGCACATGGGAAAGGAAATGGAAACGCACGGATTCTGACCCTCTTGCCACATAACCCAGTAGATTAGTTTGCCTGTTGGGTTTGCTTTCAAACTCATCAGTAGATTCCACACAAGCCAAGTATAACATATGCAGGATGTTACACAGAAGCAGAGCTGGGGAAAACCACGCTCGGGGCGTGCGCACACCCTGCGCCCCTGCCACAGCTTTCCCCGCCCCTGGAACGCCATGCCATGCCCCCTTGACCACACCTCCGCCGCTGCTCCACCCGGGGCGTCATGCCCCCCCCCCCCGCCCCGTGAGTGCTATGCCACTGATGTTATAAAAGCTGGGCTTCACACAGGTCCCGTTCCTTATGATTCTTGCACACAATCCTGGGTTGGAGGCACTTCTGTGTGAACAGGCTGGAGAAGCTTTATTTCCTTCACTTCCATTTGTTCACTTTAGGTTTTGTGCCACCCACTGTCAGGAAGAATCCACCCGCCTGCCATTCTGTGCAGGTCGTCTGGCAGGTTGTGGGCAGATTCTCTGAGTGCTCCACAGTGTACAAAGTCCCCAAGCATGTTTTCTCCCTGCAGCCGTGTGACCTGCTGTATAGATCTGCAGCAACACCTCCATTTTTGCCCAGCCATTGCAAGGAGGTCCCTTTTTCTTTTTCTTTTCTTCTCTGTGTTGCAGCTGATCGGATTGGGGGCCAATCGGCAGGGCTGCAGGGGTTCATTTCTGTATACCTGCACAGCTACACTTATGTTGCAGGAAATTAAAAAAAGAGAAGCATCTCCATTCAAAGGCGCGAAATGCAACCTGGATTATTTCCACGGACTCCAATCACTGCCTGAACAGGTGAAGAAGGGCACACGTGCGAACGAGAAATGGGGAAACGTATTCCTTTATAATGACAGGACCCCTGTGATGCGTGTGCAGTGTGGAATCCACCATACACTCGTGGGTGAGATTAAACAAACAGGATGAAGAGTGGGAAGATTTCTGGGCACAGTCTCTCTGGATGCTGGTTGTATCAACTTCTGGGGGATTGGGGCAGATCTTAGTATTAGGGCCTTGTTGGAGCATGGAAGGAAGTGTGCAAACCAGCAGTTGATCAGCCAGAAATCTCTTGTGTGGCTTGAAGGAGGAGCTGTCTAGAAATGCTCCTTTTGGTTCCCTCTGAAGACCCACAAACTCCCACCAATTTTTTCCCCCTGGATCAATACAGGAGCTCATGATTGAGAGATCACAGCCCTGCTAATAACTCCACAACTAATCCCAACACAGATGCATTATGTCTCCTCTCCCCACTCCACCTGTCCAACTAATATGGTTCAGCTTCAGGACTGACCCCCTGGCTGTTACTTTCCTCCTCCAAAGAGCTATTGTGTGTCCCCCCCACCCACCCCACCACAGAGCAGCCTGTCCATCTGAAAGCTGTTTTGCCGCAAACCTCTGCAGGTCATGGCTGCACTTAGGAACCAGAGACAACAAAACAAGGAAACAGGAACAGCCCCGCACTATTTTGAGACACATCCCCAGCGTGAGAAGCCTGTTCTGGCGGAAGCTCCGTGCGTCCCTGTGGCTGTGAGGTGAGCCAAGGACAGAGTAGCCCAAATGCCATTTTTAAACATGACCCTTCAAAATCCTCTTCCCCAGTTCCCAGGTCCGCTCCCAGCTCACTGGTGACTGTTCCCTTCCGCTAGGCCAGACGAGCCAGGGGAGGGGAAGTGGGCGAGGGGGTTTTTTGGAGAAGGAAGAGGGTAAAGCAAGGGGGGCTTCTTTGGCCTCTCTCCCACTTGCCCAGTTCAGATGGAAATGTTGTCAAATGTTGCTGCAAAGGAGCTGCAAAGGCCAAACGACAGCCCAGGACTGGGTTGGCAAGTCCAGCTCCTCCTCATGAGCCTGCCCGTTCCACCCAAGTGCCTGCTAGTGGCTCCCATGTGTTTGCTTGTTTGGTGCCATTTTTTACATAAAATCATAGAGTTGGAAGAAACGCATCAAGTCCAACCCCTTGCCATGCAGGAACACACAGTCAAAGCACTCCCAACAGATGGCCATCCAGTCTCTGGTTAAAAACCTCCAAAAAAGGAGACTCCACCACATTCCAAGGGAGCACATTCCGCTGTCGAACAGCCCTGATGGTCAGGAAGTTCTTCCTGATGTTTAGGTGGAACCTCTTTTCCTTCACCTTGAACCCATGACTCTTGGTCCTTGTCTCTGGAGCAGCAGAAAACAAGCTTGCTCCCTCTTCAACATTCAGAGGCGTATTTGCCTAGGGACAAGGGCGCCACTCTTCTGGCCATGTGGGGGGCGCAAAATCGGCCCTCCACATGACCAGGAAATCCTGCTGTCTCCTCGTTTTTGACGAGGCAGCAGGACTTTTTGCTGCCTCCAAGTGCCCTCAACCCCGCCCTGGACTCCCCCCCCCTCCCTTCCGGCTGGGCTCCCAGTCAGCAGCCTGCAGTCTCTTTTGACCTCCCCTCTGGGCAGGCCAGAAGAGACTGCAGTCCCGGCCTCGGAGACTTGCTTTTATAAGCATTGACGCCGGGGGTGGGGCTTGGGGAGCATGAAGTCCCACCCCTTCTTTCTCCCCAAGCCCCACCCCCTGGCCTTAGTGCTTATAAAAGAAGGTCTCAGAGGCCAGGACTGCAGTCTCTTCTGGCCTGCCCAGAGGGGAGGTCAAAAGAGACTGCAGGCTGCCGACTGGGAGTCCAACCGGCAGGGGGAGTCTGGGGGGGAGGTGGGCTCCCTCGACCTTGCCCATGACCATAATGACATGGGCAGGGTTGAGGGCAGTGAGGGGTGGAGCCTGGGGGCATCAGGGGGCCGAGTCTGGGTGGTGGGGGGCAGAGCCTGGGGGCAGGGCAGGGGGGCAGAGCCTGGGGGGTGTCATTTACCCCTGGTACGCCTCTGTCGACATGACATCCCTTCAAATATCTAAACATGGCTATCATGTCACCTCTTAACCTTCTCTTCTCCACACTAAACATCCCCATCTCCCTAAGTCTCTCCTGGTAGGGCATGGACTCCAGACCTTTGACCATTTTGGTTGCCCTCCTCTGGACCTGCTCCAGCTTGTCAATATTTTTCTTGAATTGCAGTGCCCAGAACTATACACAATATTCCAGGTGAGGTGCAACCAATGCAGAATAGAGAGGTACAATTACATCCCTCGATCTAGACACTATAATCCTATTGATACAGCCCAAAATTGCATTTGCTTTCTTGGCCGCCACATCACGCTGCTGACTTGTGTTCAGTTTGTGGTCTACTAAGACTCCCAGATCCTTTTTGCATGTAGTGTTGTCAAGCCAGGTGTCACCCATCCCATATCTGTGCATTTCACTTTTTCTGCCTAAGTGTAGTATCTTAAGTGTAGTATTGATGCCAGACCAAATATTTTGCCCCAGATGTAATTAATATGACCGGAGGCAGAGGAGGCCAGCGCAGCTTCCTCCTGACCAGCCAAGGGAAGTGTCTCCCAGCCGGGACTGTTGCATGGTGTGTTCACAGCACCCAGCAGAAGTGTCCCCAGGGAAGAGCTTTCCATCAGAGGCACAGAATGCTGGAAGGGGGCTGCTTCACTAGCATTTATGGGTGGCGGCTATTGTTCCCCTTTCCCACACAAGAGCTGACAGAAGCAGTAGGCAGGGAAAGCACAGACTGCCTGTTTGGCCTGCTGTTCTTTGCGGTGGAGGGGGGCTTTAAGAACTGCTGCTTTAAGAACTGACTTGGGTGGCGGCGGGGGGTTGTGTTTTTTTCTGTGCTCAGTCTCCAATGTTTGCTTTGTACAAGGAAATGAGCCCTCTCAAAAACTACCTCTGGAACTTCCTGACACTTGATAAAATACAGAGCCAGTAGGATGACCCCCCCACACACACACGCACACGCACTTCTAACCTGCGCCATCATCTGCCACGCCTGGCTGTCCCATCAGTTCCCAACATCAGCAGCACCCGCATTCCGATGAAGCATTTCCTGCCTCCTTGTCAGACTGCCTTTCCCTGTTTGGCCAGAAAACTGTATTTCTTTCCCCCAGGTTGCGCTCTGGGGTTGGAGATGTGTCACCCCAACTCTTTTGGAAGGGGAGCCCTGGGGCAGGCTGCTTAAAATAGCCCTTTCTCAATGAGATGTGCAGGAAAGGGGGCTGGAGCTGCCGCCTGTGCCACAGACTCCCTGTGGGGTGCTAGTCAAGACCCTCGTGCTTTCTCATCCGATGATCACCCAAACATTGCCCTGTATTCAGCTTAATTACTCTACCTTTAAACAGAGATTCCTCCATGAAACAAGGTCAGATAGGAGGAGCACCCCCCACTGCCCCGCCCCCACTGCTGCCTGTATGTTGGTCTATCTCTGCCTGGCATCATTTTTACCCAGCCCTTCCTACAAAGAATTAAGGGTGACTGGTGTGGGTCTCCTCCCCTCCTTGGCAGTTTTTGGCAACCATCTTCCTTTTGCAGAGATGTCAACAGAATTTGCTATCCCCTAAACAATTTCTGCTGGCCACTCTGTTGATGCATATTTGGGCTAGTTGGGCGCATTAGAAGAGGGGACCATATGGAGCTCTTTCTGGCACTGCTTCCCCCAAGTCAAGCCCATAGTCTCTCTGCCTCAATATTGCTCCCTCTGTCTGGCAGCTGCTCTTCAGAGATCTTCACAACATTCAGCTCCCTGAGATATCCTTTAGCAGGAAAACCTGGGCTCTGAAGCAGCTGTCCTATGAAGCATATTCTCAGGATTTCAGATTAACCTTCTTGTAAGCCTGACACCAGGCCTGTAAAGTAGGCCAGTTTTATTTGTCCTGTATCACAGAGGGAGTGTCTGTCCCAAGAGAGTCTGTGTGGATGACCTAAAATAGGAATCGGTCACATTCTGGGTCACTGTATTGCTGAAGACTTTCACGGCTGCAATCACTAGGATGTTGTGGGTTTTCCATGTTCCAAGAGTATTGTCTCCTGCATCTGAAGGTGAAACAGTCAGGCCTGTGCCATTCTCGGCCTGGCATCTCACACGTCCACACCAAGGTCACAGATGGCTTTTTCTATTATCACTGCCCAAGGCTAAGGAGGCCTCCCCCTGCTTGCATGTAACTAGTGAAGAGAGCTTGATCCTTCATTCTTATCTGCCTTTCTCTGAGTGAACTGTCTGAGGGAACTGTCTGTCCTAAACAATGACTCTGTTCCCACCGTCCTTTCAAATGCTGATATTATGGGAATGCAAGGGTGGGGGGATTATGGGTTGAACCTTTCTGCGATTAACAGGTATATACCGAGGCCAGAGAGCCAAACTTCAGTTGCGGCTATCTGAGCCTTGGGCTGGCACGGTTCCAATAAAGCTCTTGAAATCTTCTTGAGTCTCGTTTGATGACCAGACCCTTACAGGAACACAGCCATACAACCCGGAAAATCCACAACACTTCTGAATCACCGCTCATGCTCAGCCATTAGGGGAGATTCCCCACTTAAAAAAAAAAAAAGCTGAGGCAAACCGGTCTTGTTGGAATCACTGTTTTTGAGCGCGAGGTCATACTCCCCACTGCAGCTTCTGCCCCTCAGATGACCCTCAGGCCGCAGCCACCGGGATTCCCCACTCTGAAGCTGTGGAATGTGCGTTGAGCTCAGGGGCTATCCTGATTGGCTGCTGCTGCTGATGGGCGGGACTTTTAAAAACTTCTCCCCTGTCGTATCCACGTCTGTGCGAGCATGTGCACAACCATACCCAGAAACAGGGAAACAGGCGATTAAGGGCAACCTGCATGCCTTCGTGTTTTCATATCTATCCCACCTGAAGCATTCACATGAAACACTCTCCCATTACTAGCACTTCCTGCTGGGGTGAAAGTACATAGCACTGGAATTGGCCCTTCTGTTAGATGTTCTTCTCCATGCCACCAGCTGCTTAGTTCTGTGAAATAAAAAAAAAACATCCCTGGGTGGGCTCAAACTGGCAAGTTCTTACACACCAACACAAACATTTAACCAATTCAACCACAGCTCCCCTTCTGGATGAAGGTGGGGAAAAAGGCATGTCAAGGCAGAACTGACTAACACAGTGAAACGGCGAAATGAAGCTCCGTTTTAAAATGAAGCCACGTTTCCACGTCCTGTTGTGTTTAATGCTGCCTCAGTAATGCATTCTGCTGCCTCTTCATTCACAAATTCATTCCCTGCTGCGAGTAGCGCGCTTCAAAAAGTGAGTGGGGAAATGGCCTAAGTCTTATACTGACCCTGGAACTGGCTCAGGTTCATACAACACTAGCATTTTGTTTCCCAGAGTGGCCAACAGGGTTCCTGTGAAGAAGGGATGGAAATGCTGGAGGTTAGTTTTTGCACCTGTTATTTTGTCTTATCTTTGCTTGACGTTTTTCCCAGACTGGCCTGGCTAGTGTGTGAACTAGGCTGTATAGGCTGGGCAAAAGTTCTCCTGATATCTGTCTGTACTTTTCAACTCAGTTCTCGCAAGGACTCTGATGAAGCTTGCCATCTTATATGTATAAAAATGGAACCATGCGTTTGTTGCTTCGAGAATAACCCTGCACCTGCTGGCCCAAACGCTCTGAAAATTTCGCAGACACTTACTCATTCCACTGACTGTGTTCTTACGTACCTCCCACTGTCAGACGACACACCTAAGCCAGGTAAAACACATACACACATTGCCGTGTGAGACGTCAGGTGGGGTTGAGTGAGCTCTGATTTTCTTTTCAGAGGGCTTTTCTCAAAGCCACATCTTTTAAACAGTGTATTTTTAACAGAGGTTTTCTCTTTTTTTCTCCTTGTCCTGGGGCTGCTGATTGGTGGGGGCTGCTGAGGCTGCTGATTGGTGGGGCTGCTGAGAAGTGGGGCTTTTCAAATTTTTAAATCTTTTCAGTTAGTCTCTGGAACCAGCGGCACGCGCCTAATGACGGGCGCAGGTGTTTTACTAAATAAGAACATATTTTAAGGGATAGTAGAATGTATAGAAACCTTAAGAGGGAGGCACTAATTAAAATCAGTATTTGAATATCTAAACAAAATTAGATATGAAGGCAGGAAGCCAGCAGGGTTGGTGGGAGCTTTCCAGTGTTTTGCACTGAGTGTCACATGTATGACTATCTGCCACTAGGACAGAAGTCGTGGGTGTGCCCTCGCTGCAATGAGCTCCTGGCACTCAGGAAATGTGTCCGTTCTCTTGAAGCCAAGGTGGCAGACCTGGAGAAGCTGAGAGAGCCAGAGAGGGCGACAGACGTGGATTTCAGGGACCTAACAGATGGGTCCCACTCCCAAGGTGACATCTCTTCAGATGTCATGGAGAATGAGAGTCTGTGGGATGGAGGGTGCCAGTCTGAGGTGGTGGAAGATGCTCCCTTAGATGGGACCCCTTCCTTAGCTGGTGATCAGATATCCTTTCGCACTGAGGATATCCCTCGGCGAGGTGGGGGGCTCCTTGTAGTAGGTGATTCGATCATTAGGAATATAGAGAGTTGGGTTTGTGAGAGGTGTGATGACCGCTTGATGACTTGCCTGCCTGGTGCAAAGGTTGCGGATGTCACGCTTCGTCTAGATAGACTGTTAGACGGTGCTGGGGTGGAATCAGCAGTTGTGGTCCACATTGGCATCAATAACATTGGGAAATGTAGCCGGGAGGTTCTGGAAGCTAAATTTAGGCTGCTAGGAAACAGGTTAAAATCCAGGACCCCCGAGGTGGTATTGTCCAAAATGCGACCTGTTCCATACGCAGGGTGAGCTTGGCAAGCGGAGATACAGGGTCTCAATGCGTGGATGAGAAGGTGGCGTAAGGCAGAGGG
This sequence comes from Sphaerodactylus townsendi, assembly GCF_021028975.2. NCBI lineage: Eukaryota > Metazoa > Chordata > Lepidosauria > Squamata > Sphaerodactylidae > Sphaerodactylus > Sphaerodactylus townsendi. The sequence goes on along the minus strand of NC_059430.1, from coordinate 133,532,743 downwards.
TTTCAGATTTGTCAGGAACTGGGGAACCTTTTGGGATAAGGCAGGCCCGTACAAAAGGGACGGGCTTCATCTTAACCAAAGAGGAACCAGGCTGCTGGTGCTCAACGTTAAAAAGGTGGCAGAACAGCTTTTAAACTGATCCATGGGGGAAAGCCGACAGGAGCTGAGGTGACTTCGGTTCGGAATACAGTGTCCATGGGGATGCAGACAGAGAGGGAGGTTTTTCTAAATCAACCACATACAAGTGAGGAGCATAGCAATGTGATAAGTGATAGTGTCTACAAAAGGCTAGAGGGCAAAACACATAAATCCTAGGTTAGGGACAGAGACAGAGTCTATGCTAATAGTAGAAGCCTTCGACCTAAAATGGGGGAGCTGGAGTACAGAGTTTTGAAGGAGGACATTGATATAGTGGACATCACAGAGACATGGTGGAATGAGGAGAACCAGTGGGATGTTGTTAACCCAGGTTACAGGCTCTACAGGAAGGATAGGATAGGGCATATTGGGGATGGGCTGGCCCTCTACATCAAAGAGAGCATAGTGTCACATAAAATGGACAATGCAGGGGGAGCTGATCCCTTTACAGAAGCACTGTGGATATCAGTACCAGGGGTGAAGCATAGTTTAACCTTAGGACTATATTATCGTCCCCCTGACCAAAGTGCACAAGAGGATTCTGAGATGGAAAAAGAAATTAGAGAGGCCAACAAAAGCAAAAATGTAGTGGTAATAGGTAAAAGCAAAAATGTAGTGGTAATTTTAACTATCCCCATATAAGCTGGAAAAATGCATGTTCAGGTCATAGGAAGGAGAGAGCTTTCCTGGATATGCTAAATAACTGCGACTTAGAGCAGATGGTTGTAGAACCAACCAGGGGAGAGGTGATCCTAGATCTAATTCTACGTGGGACCCAGGACCTGGGGCATGAAGTCAGTGTTGTTGAGCCGATAGGGAACAGCGACCACAATTCTGTCAGATTCAGTATCTCTGCATGTGAACAAATGACAACTACTAATGTAGTTACATTTGCCTTCAGAAAGGGAAATTTCTCAAAGATGAGGGGGATAGTGTGCAGGAAGCTGAAAGGGAAAATCAAGAGAGACCAAACTGTCCAAGATGCTTGGAGATTATTTAAAAACACAGTTATAAAAGCTCAGCTGGAATGTGTTCCGCAGGTTAGGAAAGGCAGCACCCAGTCCAAAAGAAAGCCACCATGGCTAAAAAGAGAGGTTGAGGAAATTATTAGGAAAAAAAGATGTCTTTTAGAAAATGGAAGTCCAACTTAACTGATGAAAAATACCAAAGAGAACACAAATGGTGGCAAAAGAGAAGCAAGTTAGCTGTAAGGGAGGCAAAAAAGGATTATGAGGAACGCATGGCTGTGAACATCAAGACCAGCAACAAACAGTTCTTCAAGAACATCAAAAGCAGGAAGCCAGCTAGGGAAGCGGTAGGCCCATTAGATGACGTAAGGAACAAAAAAGGTGTGATAAAATATGATAGGGAGATAACAGAAAAGCTAAATGAATTCTTTTCATCTGTCATCACCCAAGCGAGGAGTGAAGGAAAATTCCTGTGCCTGGAACCAAGCTTCTTAGGAGGCTTAATCTGAGGAACTAGCTTGAAGATAGCGTGGTAGACAAAGAGAAGAAGTTCCTTGGCAGCCATTGATAAACTAAATGCTACCAAACTCCCCGGGCCCACGGATTGTATTCACACCAAGAGAGTTCTTAAAGAGCTCAAGCATGAAATTGCTGATGTTCTCACTTTACTATGCAACTTATCCCTGAAATCTGCCTCCATCCCTGAAGACTGGAAGATGGCTAATGTCACACCAATCTTTAAGAAAGGATCTAGGGGGGACCCAGGAAATTACAGGCCAGTCAGTTTGACATCTGTTCCTGGTAAATTAGTAGAATCTATCATTAAAGATAAAATTATAAAACATGTAGAAAAGCAAGACCTGCTGAGGAAAAGTCAGCATGGCTTTTGCAGAGGCAAGTCCTGTCTTACAAACTTACTAGAGATCTTTGAGGGTGTAAACAGGCATGTGGATAAGGGGACATTGGACATTGTCTACTTGAATTTCCAAAAGGCTTTTGACAAAGTTTTTCACCAGAGACTATTCCACTCCCACAACAAAGTTATTCTGGAAAACTCAGCAATGAAGGAATAAGAGGGGAAGTCCTCCTATGGATTAAAAACTGGTTGAGAAACAGGAAACAAAGAGTGGGTGTAAATGGGAAGTTCTCACAATGGAGAGATGTAGGGAGTGTTGTCCCCCAAGGATCCGTTTTGGGACCAATGCTCTTTAACCTATTCATAAATGACCTGGAAGTAGGGGTGAGTAGCGTGGTGGCTAAGTTTGCAGATGATACCAAATTATGTAGGGTGGTGAGAACCACAAAGGATTGCGAAGAGCTCCAAGCAGACCTTGATAAATTAGGTGAGTGGGCTAAGAAATGACAAATGCAGTTCAGTGTAGCAAAATGCAAAGCGATGCACATAGGGGCAAAAAAATCCAAACTTCAGCATAACATCGCTACAGTGGGTCCAGTAAAGCTATCAGTCAAAGCAGACCAGGAAAGGGATTTGGGCGTCTTAGTTGATAGTTCCATGGGAAATTGTCAACTCAATGCATGGCAGCTGTGAAAAAAGGCAAACTCTATGCTGGGGATAATTAGGAAAGGAGTTGGATAATAAAACTGCAAGGATATGTCATGCCCTTTTTATAAAGCCGTGGTCAGCGACTTGCACTTGAGTACTGTGTTCAGTTCTGGTCGCCACATCTCAAAAAGGATATCGAAGAGATAGAAAAAGTGCAGAGAAGGGCAACAAGGATGATTGAGGGATTGGAGCGCCTTCCTTATGATGAGAGGCTGCAGCGTTTGGGACTCTTTAGTTTGGAGAGGAGACGTCTGAGGGGGGATATGATTGAAGTCTACAAAATTATGCATGGGGTAGAAAATGTTGACAGAGAGAAATTTTCTCTCTTTCTCACAGTACTAGAACCAGGGGGGATTAATTGAAAATGCTGGGGGAAAGAATTAGAACTAATAAAAGGAAACACTTCTTCACACAACGTGTGATTGGTGTTTGGAATATGCTGCCACAGGAGGTGGTGATGGCCACTAACCTGGATAGCTTTAAAAAGAGCTTGGACAGATTTATGGAGGAGAAGCTACCAATCTTGATCCTCCTTGATCTGAGGTACAAATGCCTTAGCAGACCAGGTGCTCAGGAGCTGCAGCAGCAGAAGGCCATTGCTTTCACATCCTGCATATGAGCTCCCAAAGGCACCTGGTGGGCCACTGCGAGTAGCAGAGTGCTGGACTAGATGGACTCTGGTCTGATCCAGCAGGCTAGTTCTTATGTTCTTATGCTCTTAAGTGAGGGAGGGGACAGAGAGTGAGGGGTGGCTTGCAAGGGAGGGGTGGGAGTGGGCCCAGCATCTGGATATCACCCACCCACCCTAGCAGAGGGAGACGGAAGGGAGGGGGTAGGGTGGGAGAGGGAAGGAACGGAGGGTGTGGCATGCAAGTGAAGAGAAGTTAGGGAGGGAAGAGAGTGAGGGTGTGGCATGCAAGGGAGGGGAAGCAGGGGTCCCAGCATCTGGATATGACCCACCCACTCTAGCAAAGGGAAAGGGGAGGGAGGTAGGGGGACGGGTGCCATACAAGGGAAGAGAAGTAAGGGAGGGGAGAGAGTGAGGGGTGGCATGCAAGGGAGGGGAGGGAGGGCCCAGCCAGCCTTGATTCCCTGAATACTGAGGTTACAGTTCGGACTTCCGGTGAGCATACAGAGGGGTCAGAAGCAGCTGCCACAATGGGCAGAAACCTCATCTAAATTTATTTGTCTAGAGCATATCCGAGACAGAAACCCTTTCCAAAAAAGGGGATATAGCTCTAAAGACGCAAGACTGGGGCACGGATCCATTACCCTGAGCACCAGTGCGGTGTGGATGGGACTGGATACCGGCACGGCCTCCATTGATTTGATGACTCGAAAATCTCACCGTGGCTCTAACTACTCCAGGCTCTAAAGATCAGAACCTGGAGACAAGACCTTAAGATATAGAGCCAACTTTCATTAGAAGAACGATCTGGTATTAAACCTGGAGAATTTTTAAGACACGCAAAGAACTACCTCGCCTGCTTGGTGAAGAACCGGAGAAGGAGAGTTCTGGACGAAAGCGACCGTCACAAGGTAAGGTCCTGCGGACTCATTTCCGGTTGTTTACAAGTGCAAATTGATGAAAACAAATAAAACTATATAAGTAAGAAATAGACTTAGTGTAAAAATAACACTTGAGGTGAAGAAACAGTGGGACGACGAGCCCTTTAAGAACCCCAGCCTTTCGACTGCAATAGGGAACAAAAACACAACCCAGAAGGGAAGCAAGTGAATACTTCCGGTTTCTGAATACAAGAGAGTTTTGATTCCTAGCAAAGGAGGAAGTGCTGGGATAAAATGAGATAGAAACCTAAACAGAACACACTGATGACATATATTTTACTGGCGGGGATAAAAGTGGAACGACCTTGACAACACAAAGAGACTTTGATTAATAGATTAAACGACAAAATATATGGCAACTGTAAGGAATTCCATAGAAGCAGAAATAAAAGGCTTTTTGGGTGTAAAAGACCGTTTATTCAGACATCCTAGAAAGCTCACGTACACGCAGTGGCAGGAATAAGATCTCCCGCCAGAAGCACAGGTTATAACACTGTCCATCCCATCCCCCCTCCCGGATTCCCATGGGAACGGAGGTCTCATCTCCCTCGCAGAGATAAGGTCTCCGCCGGAGAAGCTGGCCCATCCGCCCGGGCTGTGGAATGTAGTCAAGGCTGTATACAGCGCTGACCCGTTCATCAACACCATTGAATCCTTTACACTCTTGCCTCCTTAAAAGACCTCTCCCCCCCAGGTTTATGCGCGGAAAGAGTCGCGAGGGTGGAAAGCAGAAATGAGGGCGGAGCGCGTCAATATTTTCGAGATAAACCCATTGATTATACCCAGAGGAATAATTCCCACCCAAGAGACTGGGCCAGACTAAATATTGTAAGCGCTATGCGATTAAAAGCTTGAAGTCCAGGATGAAGCGTCAATTTCGTAATGCTTGTGGCCATCAATAATAGTCGGTTAGGGGAGTCTCTCCGGCCGAGTGCGTACCAGGCATCGGAAACGGGAGCCTCCTTGAGTAAACTGGAATGGAAGACAGGGATGGATATATTACTAAGAGAGTTAAAGGGCAAAATCCAATCGGGCAGTGACATCATTAATCACTCTTAGTAATCTGAAAAGGTCCTACCTAATCTTTTGCCTAGTTTTGAAAATTTATGCACGTCTCTGAGATTTTTGGTAGACAAATACACCCAGCCCACACGCAGAGGGAACTGAAGCGGTGCTTATCCGCTTGCAGCTTTTGGGAGTCTTTAGCCTGTTGTAAGGCAGTCTGGACCATTTTCCACCCCTCGGCCAGAGATGAAATCCACTGCTGAAACCCGGAGGATCCAAAGCATCCGCAGTGTAGTTGCGGCAACGGCGGGAAGGAGCGACGGACACAATTTCGAAGGGGTTTTGTACTGCTGTGAACCGTGATTATTATAGGCGTATTCTGCAAACGGAATTAGCTCGCACCAATTGTCTTGGTGGTAGTTGGTGTAACAACGTAAATACTGCTCTAGGGTTCTGTTCGCTCTCTGTCTCAATCGGGCCACTTTGAACGTGGTAGGGCGGCAACCGCCGGGGCGCCCCCTAACAACCCTAGAAAAGCTTTCCAGAACTTTGAAATGAATTGGGGGCAGCGATTGGAGACCACCTTAACGGGGGCGGAGTGTAGACGGTAAACATGCTGAATGAACAGACGCAGCTAACTTAGGAGCGGAGGGATGGAAGCATGGGATGAAATGGGCTTGTTTAGAAAATAAGTCCACCACCACCCACAAGACTGTGTTGCCATGACTTTCTGGTAAATCTGTAATAAAATCCATGGAGATGACTTCCCAGGGCTGAGGAGGCCACCGGGAGAGGTTTCAACAGACCATGGGGTTTTCCCGGAACGGTCTTGGCTTCTGCACAAACAGAGCAACCTTTAATACACGTCTCAATGTCCTTGCGCGATCGTGCGCCACCAGAACTGACGGCGGGCCAAATGCAGAGTTTTTAGAAAGCCAAAATGTCCAGCCGAAGCGGGCATCATGACAGGCCTCGAGGAACCTGCTTCACGGAGGGGGGAGGCACGTACCAACAATCCCCGCCAAACGCCATTCTCCAAAGCGCAATTGGGAGTCACCTTCCTCCGCCCGGGAGGCTCGCGCAGCCCCGCCTCCTCGAGTTCCAGTAGGAAAGGAGAGACCAGGCTGGGAATGGGCGGAGGAAGGAGGAGCGGATGTCTGAGATCGGGTGACAGCCAGCCCCAATTGGGAGGGGAGAGAACAGTGCGCGGAATGTCCCGTAAGGCAGCTCCACCCCCCTCCCCGGGTAGGCGCAAAAGCGCATCAGCCAGTTTATTGGTTTTTCCGGGGGAAAAATGGACCGTGAAAGAGAAACGAGAAAAGAAATCGGCCCAACGAAGTTGCTTCGCGGACATCTTGAGGGGGGTGGAGAGGGCGGCTAAGTTTTTGTGATCCGACCAAACTTGAAAGGGGTGTTTAGCCCCCTCCAGCCAGTGGCGCCAAGTGGAGAGTGCTACTTTGATGGCCGCAGTTTCTTTATCCCCTACAGTCCAGTTAAGTTCAGCACCGGAGAATTTCTTTGATAAATAAGCACACGGAACCAGCCTACCATCTTTATTTCTCTGCAACAGGGCTGCCCCAAGCGCTTTGTCCGAGGCATCCACGTGAACCACAAACGGGAGATCTGGGTCAGGGTGCTTCAGGATAGGTTCGGTAGTAAAAGCAGATTTTAAAAGCTGAAAGGCTGTCTGACATTCTTCAGACCAGGAAAGGGGGGCCCCGGGCTTGGCAGTCAGTGGATCTTTACCCTTAGTGCGTAAGAGGTCTGTGAGGGGGAGAGTCAGTTCAGCGAATTGGGGTATAAAGTCACGATAGAAATTAGCAAAACCTAGAAAAGATTGGAGTTCTTTTCGGCTGGTAGGGCAGGCCATTGGAGGACTGCATCAATTTTAGCGGATCCATTTTGAGGCCCTCGAGTGAGATCTGGTAACCCAAAGCGTCAATAGAGGTTTGGTGGAAACAGCATTTGGAAAGTTTGGCAAAGAGGGAGTTGTTGAGCAAACGTTTCAATACTTCCCGAACCAATGCTTCATGCTCCTCCATGGTTTGTGAATAAATTAAAACGTCATCTAAGTACACCACTACTCCCTTGTACAATAAATCATGGAGAACTTCGTTGATAAGGGCCATAAAAGCTCCGGGGGCCCCACTTAACCCGAATGGCATTATTAAGTATTCAAACTGTCCAAACTTTGTGTTAAATGCAGTCAAGTGTTCATAGCCTTCAGCAATTCTGACCCTGTAGTAAGCTTCTCTCAAGTCCAACTTAGTAAAGATGCGTCCCTTGCCCAATGCGTCTAAAAGATCCTTGATTAATGGCAAAGGGTATTTATTGGACAGGGAGACTGCATTGAGTCCTCGGTAATCTGTGCAGAGCCGTAAGGACCCATCTTTTTTTTTACAAACAATACAGGAGCAGCATGCGTGTGTTTGGTAGCCCGCCGTATGAACCCGCGGGCGAGGTTCTTGTCTAAGAAGGCACGAAGTTCCTTCTCCTCATTGGGACTCATGCGGTAGATTCTCCCTTTGGGCAGTTGCGCCCCTGGCTGTATTACAATTTTGCAGTCAGTGTCTCTATGGGGTGGCAACTGATCGCATTCTTGCTCCTGAAATACTCTGGCTAAATCTTGGTAAGCCGGTGGAATGCCGGTAGAATCGGGAGCAATCGCTGATGAAGCCGGGGGGGGGGTGTGTGTGTGTCAGGAGAAGCCGAGTTTTCCCCCCAATTCATGTGTTCACCGCAGGGAGGGTCAGTGAATTCTAAGATCCTTTCTTTCCAAATGAATTTTGGTTCATGTAACAACAACCATGGCATGCCCAGAACTATGGAGTGTTTAGCCACTGGCGCCAGAATAAAACTAATTTTCTCCCAATGGTCGGGCGAGCGAGAGGAGAACCGGTTGCGTTTTGAACTGGGCCGGTCCTTCGCTCCCGAGAGGACTGCCGTCCATTTGGGTGAATGGTATGGGCTTAGCCAGGGGAACTTGGTCTAGACCTAGCTCCTCCGCCACCTGGGGCCGCATTAAGCAATGGGAGCAGCCCGAATCCACAAGGGCTGAGGCTATAATACGAGTATGCTTAGCGGGGTTGGCCAGAAACGCTTGGATTGTAATGGGAGCGCTGCCTTCACTCACCGCTGCCTGGAGTCGAACCCATGTCCATGGGGCTGAAGAAAGGCAAACAGCTGCTTCCCCTCCTCTGGGTCAGCTTTCGACAACTGCCTTAGACGAGCCTGTTGGGGCGGCCCGGATTCTGCGTGGTGGCTTGGCAGATGGGGTGCTGCGGCCGGAGCGGTTGGCTTCTGTTTTTTCGGCAGTTGGCTGCCAGATGACCTGGTCCTCCGCAGTAAAGACACAATCCCAGTCGGCTACGGCGCTCGGAGGTGGTCTCGGTAGCGGGCGGCTGGGCTTGGCTTGGTGGTCGCAGTGGTGGTCGTAGTGGCGGGTTTTGGCGTATGCGGCCTCCGGCACGAAGCGTACTCCAAACGAGACGCCACCTGGGATCCCAATGTGATCCAATCAGCAATAGTCGCGGGGATCCGAATTAAAACACTGTTTCACGCAGCTTGCCGTCAACAGCATCCGAGAAGTATTCACATTTCATGCGCTCAGGCCACTCAGGAGGGAGTCGGGCAGCCGCCGCGACGAAATTCACGGGCAAATTCTGCAAATGAGCGGTTGCCTTGCTGAATAGATTTGATGGTGCGGGATAGCTTCATTTTCAGCACTTGGATCTTGGAAGCGAAGCTCTTAAGGCTTGGAGGAATGCGGGCACTGTCGCGAGTATCTTCATCTCTTTGCAGGTTCAAAAGAGTCACAAACCAGTCGGCTGCTGCCCCACCCCGGACTGAGCCGAGGTCCCGTGGTTTTTCGGGCTCAGACCGGTATAGATCGTCATAGTCCTCCATGTGGGCATCGAGTTGCAAGATGAAGTAGGGAAGTTTGGAAGCGGTCCCATCGAAACGGGCAGGTATTGGAGGTCTGTAATATCCCCTCTCCACGGCCCTCGGCGCCAGGGGCGGCTCCTGCGCAGGTTAGCAGGTTGAGGCAGCGAGTTGCGCAGGGGCCGGAATCGGTGGAGGTGGAGGTACCAACGCTGGTGCCGCTGGCGTTCTGGTGGGATCTGGTCCTTGGAAGGTGGCAGGACCCAGCAGCGCCGCCTCTGGCGCCCGGCTGTACCAGTGACAGCGTAGACTCCAACTTGGGTTGTCCTGTTCTGCTGCTTCTTCAGTTCCCTCTCCAAGGCAGCCAGCTCTCTCTCCTTGCGTGTCAGCGCATCCTGGTGCGCATGCAAAGCTGCTTTCTCCCGTTCCAATTTGTCCAGGTCATCTCGTTTAACAGCGGCAGTTGGTTCGCTTTGGCGCACGTAAGGCCTGAACGGCTTTGGCGTTTACGCTGTAAGTCCAGTTTGGAGTGTTCCAGGACTTTATCATGGACTGATAGGTTCTGCACATATTGCCGTTGCAGCGCGTCTTTGCACGGTCCACTTCGAGTTGGATTTCTTTTGGCGCTGCTGTTCCCGGTGTCATTGCAGGTTTTCACGCTCTTGCTGCAGCTGTTCCCGTTCCTCTTCCCATAGCTGGCGTTCACGGGCCCATGCTTCTTGGGCATCTCGCAGTCGGCCCACTTCCTCATCCCAGCTCTCTTCGATGGGAGAGGGAATAGATCCGCTGGGAGTGCAGGCTTTCTCCGACTCCTCTTCATTTGAACGCAGGGACGTCGTGCTCCACCGGTGGCTCCACGGGGCATCTCAGGTGCAGCCGCTGGTCCGGGATCTGGGGGGTCCGATCGGAAGATGGTACGGATACCCCTCCCCATCCCTGGTATAGTCCCAGTTTCACGGTGGTCTTCGGACGGGCCCCAGTGCTATGCCACGGTGGATCTTTGGGAGCATCACCAAAATACGAGTCCAGGAATCGTTCAATGGACTCCTGTGTTGCCGCATGAAAGGTGGTCAGGCCCGTCTCCTCCGTGACAGGTTGCATCTGAGGTTTGTAATCCATACGAAAACGGGTAGATACCCGATCCACAGGAGCTCGATCCATAGACAGCGCCCCAAACGACTCATGTAAGTCCCCATGGTCGTCCTCTCGTTCCTCGTTCCAACGGAGTAAGGGAAGACTCGTGCTGATACGAGGACGGGAAAGAGTCACCAGCGAGACCCGCTCTCCCGCCGGTTCCTCTAAATCCAGAAGGGAGAGCTCGGAGCCCTCTTTGGGGGCTACCGAACCTTCCACAGGAACATTCAACCTCTCCATGCCGAGACACCAGAGGTCCACTGCACTAAGAAAATAGATGAACGATAGATTCCTGCCACAATGTAAGGAATTCCATAGAAGCAGAAATAAAAGGCTTTTTGGGTGTAAAAGACCGTTTATTCAGACATCCTAGAAAGCTCACGTACACGCAGTGGCAGGAATAAGATCTCCCGCCAGAAGCACAGGTTATAACACTGTCCATCCCATCCCCCCTCCCGGATTCCCATGGGAACGGAGGTCTCATCTCCCTCGCAGAGATAAGGTCTCCGCCGGAGAAGTTGGCCCATCGCCCGGGCTGTGGAATGTAGTCAAGGCCAGGCGGCTGACCCGTTCATCAACACCATTGAATCCTTTACAGCAACAGCTACCAGAAAAACAAAGCAGAACGGTAACGGAAACGGAAACGGAGGAGGAGACATCAAAACTCCAGAGAAAATGTCAATAGAAATGAATCAAAGATTTGAACAATTGATTGCAATGACCACTACATTTCAAACTGATACTACAGAAACTGATACTACAGAAAAGCTGAACAGATTGGATTACAATTCGAAAGAAGGATTCAACAAGTTAGACAAAGATCTACAAGATATGAAGAAAGAAATTAATCAAATTAAGAAAACGGAAAATTCAATACTCCAAATAAAAGAAACAATTAAAACAACTAAAAACCAATTAGAATCCTTGGAGGTTAAATATGAGGTGTTACAAAAACAATGTGAACTTCAGCAAGACAACATGGCACTAATGGAACTTAAGCAAAAAGAAACTATGGTTCAGATTAGAGGAGTGAAGGAGGAAAAAAATGAAAATCTTAAACAGAAAATAGCCCCAGTTCTTGCAGAAATCTGGGACATTAAAGAAGAAGAAACATACGCGGAATATGACAAAATTTATAGAACCAATACAAGGTTCACGAAAGATCAAAAGGTTCCACGGGACATTGTTATAAACTGTCTGAAAAAGACCAGAAGAGACGAGATCCTTTATTTCCACTCCCACAACAAAGTTATTCTGGATAACGACAAACTAATCATCTTGAAAGAAATTCCAAGACGAATTTTGGGGAAAAGGAAAGAGTACTACCCACTAACGGACATATTGAGGAAAAATAACATCTCCTTTAGGTGGGGACTCTTAGAGGGAGTATCATTCATTTATAAGGACAGAAAGTATAATTTAAACAATGTGGAAAAGCTTCAGGATTTCATGACCCACATCAAAAAAGAAATGAGTTAATTAAATGGAGTCAGTGGTCTGGGTAAGAATACCATATTAACTGAATTAAGATCATATTGTTAAGGGGAGTATATTGGAGGGGGGGGGGAAGTAAATCATGACTTGTACAATTTTTACCAATAACATCAATGGTTTAAACAACCCGAGGAAGCGAAAGGAGATTTTCCACCATCTCAGAAAATCAAATTATGATATAATATGTCTACAAGAATCTCATATAAAAGAAAAAGATCAACACCTGATTCAAAATAACAGATTAGGGATGGTATTCCATACTTCTTGTAAAAAAAGAGGGGTGTTTTAATGTATATAAAGGAGAAATTAAACCCGAGAGGGATGGAAGAACACTAGGTGTGGAAATAAAAGTACAAGGAGAAAAAATTATCTTGATAAGAATATATGCTCCAAATGAAGTAAAGAAAAAAGCAAATTACTAAAGTATGTTATTAAACAAAATGTTAGACTACCCAGAGGAAAATGTTATTTTGTTAGGAGACTTAATAATAATAATAATAAATGCAGAGTTAGATTGAAAAGAGACTAAAAGTAACAAAATATACTCAAGAAAAAATTTAATAGACTACCACAAATGTTCTTTCAATTGACAGAAAAATTAAAATTAAGAGATTCATGGAGATACAAATAGGGGGATGCTGTTGATTTCACCTTTTTCTCCCATAGGCATAGACTCCACACTAGGATAGATATGATATGGATGACAAAAAGACTGAACCAATTTATCAAAGACATTAACATTTTACCAAAGTTTTTGTCAGACCATAATGCCATTCAACTTAAATTAGAAATTACTAAACATCTAAGGATATGGAAGGTAAAAGACTGGCTAATTAAAAAAAAGATTCCCTTCAATTAATAAAATATGAGATTAAGAAATTTTGGGAGTTAAATAAAAATACAGCGGACAATTTATGTACAAAATGGGATGCCAGTAAGGCAACAATGAGGGGATTCCTAGTGGGACAAGAAATAGTATATAATAAACAGAAGAAAAAAAGGAACAGTTATTATTAAAAGAATTAAGAGATCTAGAAATTAAATTACAAAAAAACCCACAAAGTAAAAAATTAATCAAGAAAATCAAATTATTAAGAGCTCAATCTGAACAAAAAAACAGGAAAGAATTAAAACAAAGACTAAATTATTTAAAACAAAGAGAATATACAGAGGCGAATAAACCAGGTAAATGGCTATCAGCTAAAATAAAAGAGTTTAAAGATAACAGATACATAAATGCAATAGAAAAAGATGGGAAACATATAGTTGACCCAGAGGAGATAGCCAGTGAATTATTCAAACCTCTATGGGAGAAAAAATAGTTTATCAAAAGAGATAGATGAATACTTAAAAAACCAAGAATTTATCCAGATAACAGAAAAGGAATTAATGAAACTAAATGAACCTTTTACTATTGACGAAGTAAAAAATGCAATAAATAATTCGAAACCAAACAAGGCTCCAGGCCCGGATGGGTATACATCTTTTTATTATAAACAGTTTGGAGAAGAACATACTATATTACTAACAGAATTATTTAATAAAATAACAGAAATACAGAGAATTCCAAATTCTTGGAAAGAAAACCACATTATACTGATCCCAAAAATAGAATCAGAATTTTTAAAAGTGGACAAATTCAGACCAATAGCACTGTTGAATGTTGACTACAAAATGTTGACTCAAATTCTATCTGAAAGACAAAAAAAAATTTCAGAGAAATATATAAATGATGATCAAGCGGGATTCTTACCTGAAAGACAAACAAAAGACAATGTAAGGATTATATTAGATACAATAGAAACACTAACAAATAAACCAGGGGGAAAATGGCCTTGATCTGCTTAGATGCAGACAAGGCATTTGATAGAATAAATTGTGAATTTATGCTAAAAATATTAGAAAAAATTGGAATCAAAGGTAAGTTCTATGAAATAATTAATATATGATGAACAAAAGGAGACTTTAAAAATTAATGGAGTCCCATCAAAACATTCAGTATTCATAACGGGACACGCCAGGGAAGGCCCTTGTCCCCACAATTATTTATTTGGGTCTTGGAATCACTAATGCATAAAATCAGACTAGATACAAATTTAAAAGGATTACAAATTGGGAAAATAAGTTATAAAGTGAGAGCTTTTGCTGATGACATTGTAATAATATTAGATGACCCAATCAATAAAATAGAATATCTTTGGAATATAATTGAGGAATATGGAAAATTGGCTGGATTTGTAATAAACAAAAATAAAACTAAAATACTAACATTCAACCTAAACAAAGCTGAGGATCAATTGCTGAATAATATCTCTGCATGTGAGATAGTAAAAGAAGTGAAATATTTAGGTGTAAATTTAACAAAAAAAAATCAGGATTTATATAGAAATAATTATGAAAGACTGTGGCAAAAAATCAAACAAGATTTGAAAAATTGGAATAATATTTTCTTGAACACTATGGGAAGAATTGCACTAGTTAAAATGTCGATTCTTCCCAAACTGCAATATCTGTTTCAAAATATACCCTTAATAGATAATCAGAAACCCTTTAAAATGTGGAAAAGAGAGATAACAAAATTTGTCCGGGGTGGCAGAAAGCCGAGAATTAAATACAAAATAATAATTGCTAATAAAGAGAAAGGGGGACTGGCTTTGCCAGATTTTCGTTTATATTACATAGCAAATGTACTGACATGGGTTAAAGAGTGGACAGACCTTGAAAAAGCCAAACTTTTGACATTAGAAGGATATGACCTCCCATATGGATGGGATGAAAGATTATGGCCAGGAAATGATAACAAAAAATATAAACTATTTAATAACCACTACATAAGAAAAACACTAATCAAAACCTGGGATAATTACAGAGGCTATTATATAGAAGGACCCCATTATGGATTTCAAGGCTAGAAGCTCTAAAAATAAAAGGAATCATGCTCAAAGACAAATGTGGCAAAATGTGGTCCTCCACATCAGGACCAGTGTGTTTGTGTGGGGGAGGGGTCTCACTGAAAGCATTACAGGTATGAGACTGGCTTCACTGGTGGGCTCCAGTGATCCTGCTGATTAGCCCAAGAGAGACCCGAGATCATGCGGAGTACGAGTGGGGCAAACCTTCCGCCTACTGGACTGAGCCAGCAAGTCCCACAAGGGGCTTCCAGTCTGTTCATGATGGAAAGGGAGCAGAGTGCTTCTGAGCTTAGGTACTGCCTTTCCTTGCAAAACTGACTGCCTGCAAACAGCCATACCCCTCTGAACAAGGAGGATGCTGGGCAGTGGTGGGATTCAAACAACTGGTTGTTTACAAGCACCATTTTAACAACCAGTTCTGCCGAAGTGGTGCGAACCTGCTGAATCCCACCACTGATGCTGGGTACAGGTAACGTTTGACTACCTGAAGCAGGCTGCCTGTAGCTCTGAAGCGCTGGCCAGGCCTCACCCCCACTCCACTCCCACCAGGGCCATATTTCATCTCTGTGGGAAGGCAGGCCTGTTTGGAAGGAAATGCACTTTTCACTTAGAGCATTTCCCTGCCTTTCCCAAAGAATAAACATCCCTCTGACCCCTCACCTCCTGGTCTCCATTGCACTGGCCATGGGGGCGGGGGATTCCTTTCCCCATGCTGGCGTCCTTCTACCCCAACACCGTTCTGCCAAGTGGCATTGGCTCCCACAAGGACTGCCAGGCATCCCTGCAACCTGCCCCGTTCTCATGCGCCAGAGCACCTTTCCAGCAATTCCTGCCACCCCCACCCAAATTTGTGCAGCCAGTTTCTCTGGGAGCCCCCTGGCTGACCAGAGGGCGTTGGCTGGACCATGCAGAGAGGCTGCTGGTGTGGAAGCTATTTATAGGGTCCTCTTCCTCCCTAGCGCTGGACAGACCGGTTATTTTCAAGCAGTATCACACACACACACACACACACACACACACACACACACACACACGAGTTGTGACCTATTCCTTTGCGCCCCCCCCCCCCGCCTTCTTGGGCAGTGCTATCTATTGAAATGTCAGAAAAAGTGAAGAGATGCGTTTCAGTTGTTTATTTTCAAGAATTAGCACAGGAAAAGCCTGTGGAACTTCCTTCCCCAGGAGATTTGTCCCAAGAGTCCCATGCTCCAGGACTAAACTGGCTGGGGGTGAGGCCGGGGCAGGGGGAGAGGCATTAATTGGGCGGCAGGTTCAGAATCACGGTTTCCTCTTGTTGGTCCAGGGTTTTCAGGCAGGTGCACTCAGTGGACTCAGCCAGCCTGATTAGCATGGGGCCCAATCCACTGGAAAGCCTCATGGACACAAACAGGTTCTTGGGCTGCTCCTTCTGGATCGAGCTTTATATCCACGACCCTAACAGTCCTGCTGAGTGTAGCCCAGGGGATGGGGAGAGTGTGACGGATTAGGCTCTTATGGGGTTAATTTGCAAAGATGCAGTTAGCCAGAGGAAAACACCACAGTAACAGACAGAGCGCAACTTGATCGGCTAGGCTGTAATGCTATAGCTGGTAGCCACAGATAGGATGTGCTCTGTCTGTTACTGTGGTGTTTTGCTCTGGTAACAGCACCTTTGCAAAAACTGCACCAACCCCCCTTCTCACTCTGAGGAGAAAACAGAGCCTTCAGGAAAAACAGAGGGAAACTCTGTTGGGGGATGGATTTTCAATCGCACAGGCGCTACCATGTCCCATCCCTCCAAGTCATTGCAAATGACGAGGTTTCTAACAAGCCTCGTTGGAGCAATGGTTGGGACTTGTGACCACGCACAGTAAAACATTTCATTTCCTTAACACTCTAAGCAGTTAATATTTATGCAAAACATCAAACACTGACCATTACCACAGTTAAAAACACATATCAATCAACATTACATCACAGTAAGCATGCTTCAAAATACTTAGTTCACAGTTGCAGTATTTACCTTCTAGTTTACAGGGGTTTTTTACCTTTACCTTTCAGTTTTTCTTAGTAAGTGCTTCAGCAATTACTTTACTGGTTGTGCTCCTCACCCAGCTTAGCTCTCTTACTGGTGAGTGCTCTGCGCAACGGGTAAACTTTCCTTTTATCCCTCCAGTAAGGCTTCAGTTTAGTGCTTGACCGATTACTACTGTAACCACCAGCCCCTATCCTGGTATTTTGGTCACAGAGCAGGTGACAGGACCTGATCAAAAATCATTTCCTGAAAATAACTCATGTCTGCCATAAAGCTGTAAGCTGTCAGCACGTAGCTAACGCTCAGCAGAATAGAAAAGAGAACTCCATTGTATTAAGTTATAGAAGAAACATAACAAAGGTATTTCTCTAACCAGCTTCTTTGGCAACATTAGTTTGCAAGATAGGAGCCTGTCAGAAGTGTGTTCCCTTTGTTCACTATACCAACTGTGTGAGAATAATGAAGAAGAATAATGTTGAAAGTATCCATAAATGTTCTTGCTTAGTACGCATTTTATTTTTGGCTTGCATCCTGAAAAATGCTTTAAGAAGCTCTGATACTTGTTATTCAGTGTGATTTTCTCGTGGTGCTGATCAGACCCTTTTGATTTGAATAAAATTAATTCTTTAATTTTAATTGGTTTTGATTTTTGCTTATTGTCTACGCCTTGATATCTTGGCTCTACCAAATTCCTGTCTTCTGTAGAGGCTGATTGGAACCTAGGTCCTGTCTCTCGTTAAGACTGATTGGGATCTGAAAACAGGTTTTAAATAAAAGGAAAGATTTCACTATCTTCCATTGAGACTGGGTGAAATCTGAATTGGGACATATTAAAAAGAAAGATTCCATTGTTTTCCGTCGAGACTGTGTGGAATCAGCGTCTGTGCTAACACTACTTAGATCATCACGTCCACTCATGGCAAGGTTAAGTTGCCCATTGAGTGCAGTGGTCAATTTGGATGGTGATACCTCTTTAGGCAAGGTACATTTCCTTTTAAACTTACCCCTACCTGCAAAATCAAAAGCTTGAGGTTTTGCACCTGTCACTTTCTTTACCACTTTGCCTCTTTTGTGGTAAGGCTTTATCATTTTAGTATACACACGCACATTTCTACTGTGCCCACCATCAGAAGACACATCAACCAAATAATGCATATCAGACACTTTATTTTTCACAGTAGACGGACCTCCCCAGGCCACCTGAAGTTTCTGTTTTGGTCTGGGATGCAAAAGTAAAACTTGGCCTCTTGCTTGGAAGATGCGACGTCGGGCTTTCAAGTCACTCTGCTGCTTCGGTCTCTGTTGTGCTTCTCTAAGGTTCGTGGCTTCTTTCCGTTCATTTCGATGTTGCTGTAAGTCCTGCACAACATCAACAATGTCCCGGCTCTCAATGGATTCTTGACCAGTCCAGGCCTCTTTAAGAATGTCCATCTGGCCTCTAGGTTTTATCCTGATCTGCTGTTCAAAAGGACTGAAGCTGGTGCTCTTCTGTGGCACTTCACGATCCGTTGCAAAGGAGTGTTGCTGTCTCTGGTCCCGATCCGTCTGGTTCTCCGGCACGCAGGTCTTTGCCTCCACATCTGGAACAGGAACCGCCTCTGGACATCTCGTGGTGCCGTTGACAGTAGTGAGGATGCCACAGTGTTTAAGTGGGACAACTAACTGCATTCTTTGTCCCCACAAAGCAGAGTTCTTTTCCATTCTGGCAGTGGCGTAACTAGGCAAACTGGAGCCCTGGGCAAAACCTGAGTTTGATGCCCCCCCCCCAGGCGTGTTCCCAATGCAACACACACCCTCCCCTTGTAGCTACGCCCAGTACGTATCTAGGCAAACTGGAGTTTGGCGCCCCCCATGGGCAGCCACCCTCCCCCACTGTGACCAAGCAATGATTTTTACACCAGGTTGTTTCAAAGTCACCATCACATTATAGAACACGCCCCAACTCACAAATCTGAGCACAGCAATAAGCCATGCCACACAGCAGAAATAATTTTTTGAAAACATTTTCAAAATGTTTTATTACTGCTATGAAAACATTTTATGGTGTTGTATCCAGTACCTCCAATTGGGGGAAACAGCATCACTTTCAATGTTTCAAAGGAGAATCTGGGCTCCCTAGTTTAAACAAGTGATGCTGGAATCCACCCCCAAACAGCATCATTTTCAATGGTGTTTAAACTAGGGAGCCCAGATTCTCCTTTTAAATCTATCTTAAAGGGAGAATATGGGGTTCCCAGTTTAAACAACATTGGAAGTGATGCTATTTTGGGGTTGATTCTGCACCACCCTGAAACAGCATCACTTGCAATGTTTAAACTGGGGACCTCAGATTCTCCCTTTAAATCCATGTCAAAGGCAGGGGGATTTAAAAGGAAAATCTGGGGAAATTTGGGAGGTGCCTGCTGGCAGGGGTGCAATTGTTAAGCTAGCAGCACCAAACTTTCAGGGTATCTTTAGGAGACTCCCCTAATGATACCACCCAGGTTTGGTGAATTTTGGTTCAGGGGGTCCAAAGTTATGGACCTTTAAAGGTGTAGCCCCCATCTTCTGTTAGCTCCCATTGGAAACAATGGATGATGGGGCACCCCCTTTGGGAGCCCATAGCTTTGGACCCCCTGGACCAAACTTCACAAAACCTGGGTGGTATCAGTAAAAGATTCTCCTGATGATACATCTCAGGTTTGGTGAAGTTTGGTTCAGGGGGTCCAAAGTTATCGACCCTCAAAGTGTAGCCTCATCTCCTATTAACTCCCATTGGAAACAATGGGGGATGGGGCACCCCCTTTGGGAGACCATAACTTTGGACTCCCTGAACCAAACCTCACCAAACCCGGGTGATAGCATCAGGAGAGTCTCCCAAAACATCCCTGAAATTTTGGTGCTGCTAGCCTAAAAACTGCACCCCCTGCAGGCCAAAAATGGAAAAACACTGAAAATACAAAAAATCCCCCAAACAAACCTGCCCCCCACCCCAGGGCTGCGCCCAGGGCAACTGCCCACTTTGCCCAATGGGAGGAACGCCTTCTGGTATCTCTGTTCAGCTCACTTTCCACAATGTTGGGAACACAAGGACTGCAGTTCTTTCAGGAACTCATTCTGCCTCTGGTCTTCTTGGTACCGCTCAACATAAGCAAAGTCCATCTGCAGTCCTGAATCTGCTGCAGTCTCAGCCTGGTTCCCACATTATGCTCTGAGGCGGTTTCTGTGCCTCCTGCAACTGGTGCCCTGCTCCTAGTAACAATGTTAATTGTGTTACAGTGTTTCGGCCAGATCATTGCCAATAAGAACAGACACTTCTAAATCCTCTAAAACTCCCACCTGCCACTTCCCTACATAGTGTTGGTACACAATGGGGATCTCTGCCATAGGCACCTCGAACTGGCGTCCATGTATGCCCCTGATTTGATACTGCCTGTTGGGCACAGCTTTGCCTGGATGAGGGTGATCTTTGCACCAGTATCCCTCAATTCCATAACCGACCCTTCATTTATTGTGACTGCCTCCATAAAGTCACTGCTTATTTCTTCCTACACCTTCCAGACCTTCAGTATTTTGGCAGTGTTGTCTGTGGGGTTTCATCACAAGCAGGCTGTTCTGCCTGCTGGACAAGTTTAACAGATTTTGGAGGGGTGGCTGGTCTTTTTGGGTTTGCCAATTTAGGGCACATCGATTGGACGTGACCCTCTTCCTGGCAATGGAAACAGGTAATGCCTCTCGGGCTTCTTAAAGTAGGGGAGGCCTGCCTCACTGGATTGGCATTAGCACTCCCAACTTTCTCTTTTGGGTGCCACTCTCAGGGTTTCTTATAAGGAACAAGGAACTGATTCCCCTCAAAGTCTCCCTCCAGTTCATCTAATAAGCTGGCCACCCCAGGAACAATTTTTATCTTTTTGTCTTTCACAAACCAGCGCCTTTGGTGGGGGATTAGCCTACAAAATTGTTCTAGGCTAAACAGTTGTTTTAAGTTCCTCAAATGTGGTCACTTTACTTCCTTCCACCCACCTGTCCAATGCTTTATCTAAGCGACTGCCCAACTGTGAGTACGTTTCACCTGGCTTTCGCTTGATCTCTCTGAATGCTTTCGGGATCTGCTCTGCCGTTAAGCCAAACCTGACTTTAACACGCTCTTTAAAGAGCTTATAATCAGAGGTTTCTTCATCCCTCATGTCAGCATAAACCTCACTCAAGACTCCACACAGTAATGGATGTAAATGAGCCATTTTCCTCTCTTCAGGAATATCTAAATCAGTGATGGTGAACCTATGGCACGGGTGCCTGAGGTGGCACTCAGAGCCCTCTCTGTGGGCACGTGCAAACAGAGTCGCCCCCCCCCCTCCACACATCTAGGCTGGCCTGGGCCTCTGGGCTTGATTATTAGCATTAAACCTAAGACCTAGTTTTGGGGAAGCTAAGCGCTGCTAAACCCCACTGATTTTCATGCAAAGAACTAAAGCACGATCCTTTACCTGGGAGTAAGCTCAGTTGCTGGCAGTGGGCCTTGCTTCTGAGTAAACCCTCCTAGGGTCATGATTCACCCGTTGAAAGAGTTGCACGGTTGCTTCAAAACAAAGCCACCGACTACCACCAAGCTTACTCCAGAGTAATGCACGCCTCGGAGCCAACTGTTTTTTTCTAAACTAAAATCTCAGTATTCAGATTAAATTGCCATGTTGGCACTTTGCAATAAATAAGCGGTTTTGGGTTGCAATTTGGGCACTCGGTCTCGAAAAGGTTCGCCATCACTGATCTAAATCCGGGCAAGTTCTCTCAAAACTAGCCAGATACACCTCCACACCATCTCCCTTCTGATACTTGGGAAAGCGTTTTGCATCCCCGGAGGTAAAATCTGCTTGGGGATGGGCAGCCCTGCTCTCAGCTCCATTTCCCTCATTTTCAACTGAAACGTGTCCTTCTCGTGGATCATGTTTGCTTCATCATGTTTGCTTCACGTTCTCTTTCTCTTCGTCCCGCCTCGCATTCTTTGCCTCTCTGTCCTGCCTGGGGCCCAGCCAGCTTAGCTCTGCCTCTATCCTGGCTTTTTCCTTCCTCTTTTCAGAAGCAGTGCTAGCTTTTTTAATTTCCAATTTTTCCATTTCTAGCTTTAGTTTCATCATTTCCAATTCCCGACAGGGATCTTCTTCAGGTGTTCCCATAGCCCCTGTCTCTAGGGCTCTCCCCTCACCAGCTGCTTTCGGGGTGCCGTTGTGTGAGGAAATTTATTTGGTTTTACCTCACAAAACCTGAGAAATATTTTCTTCTGCTATTAGGATACTGGAGTTGGGTATTTCTCGTATCCCAGCACCCCCCCCCCCCCCCCCCGCCCGCCTCACTCTGAGGAGAAAGTGGAGCCTTCCGGAAAAACGGAGGGAAACTCTGTTTATGGGGGATGGATTCCAGCCGCGCAGGCTCTGCCCCTTTCTGTGGATCAGTCACACGGCGGCGGCACTCGTTGAAGTTCAAACCAAAACTACATTTTATTTACAGGCTGGTTGAACTACTCAGATGGAACAGAGAGGTTCCAAAAGCATTTTAGGTTTCACGGGCACTTGTTTCTTTCTCAGACGTGACAGCACAGTTTTCAGAGCAGACTTGTCCACCCACAGGTGCCTCTTGAGGGAAAACTTCCCCCCCGCACCCAAGCACCCTCCTAGCTCACCCGCCCTTCTTCATCACCAGAAGGGAACGGTCACTGACTCCAGGAGGACCCCCACGTGAAGTTTCCCTATTCCAGAGATCCAGACTATTTACCAGGGGTCTGGAACCTGCAGCTCTCCAGATGTTCGTGGACTACAATTCCCATCAGCCCCTGCCAACATGCTGTAGTAGTCCATGGACATCTGGAGAGCCACAGGCTGCAGACCCCACTCTAGCCTATGGCAAGCACTGTTCCTCCCTGGCAGCCTGAGATCAGAGGAGCCTGGCCACCTGGCCTCCTTCCTCCTCTCCCTGCCTCCCTGCCACTAGACAGGACCTGCAGGCGGAGGGAACTGTGGGCTGACCCCATCTGCGTCTGACCCCTGGATCTGCCTGCCTCTCCCCTCAGACTCCACTCCTCAACCAGCCACACTGACAGGCTCTTCCTGCTTTTATAGCAGACAGCGCACCCTATCTGTGGCTGCCAGCTATAGCATTACAGCCCAGCCAATCAGGTTGCGCTCTGCCTGTTACTGTGGTGTTTTGCTCGGGCTAACTGCGCCTTTGCAAATTAACCCCATATGAGCATAATCAGTCACAGAGAGCATTACAGGCAAATAAAGTTTAAAGCAGGTTTCTAGTCCCCAGGAAAGTGGAGCGGAACATGAGCAACACCCACTCTCAAGTCAGGGTGTCATAGGGCGGCATCACGAAGTCTGCTGCACTACACAATCCAACAGGTCAGTGTGTCTGGGCATCTCTGTCTGGGCGCATCTCTCAGTTTCTTTCCTCTTGGGGTGGGGGAGAACTTACTGCTGCCTATGCTGTTTCCTGCTGCTTTAGCACTCCCTCCCTCCCTCATACAGCAAGGCAGAATACATTATGGGCAACAGAACACGCACCAGAAACTGCCCTGTATTTTGCGCTCTCCATTAACCTGCCTGCCAAACACAGTTTTGAAGGAACACCAAAAGAGCGCAGACATGAAGCTTTCTAAAAAGTACAGCTTGGAAAAAAAAAATTCTAGCCCTTCGGGTTATAAGATGTGCTTGGATGAGGAAGGGCCATTTCAGCTGAAATCTCCCATGTCTATGTGGCTCCAGCCTCCAGGAAGAACCTGGCGATCGCTCAGAATTCCTGCTGATCACCAAACAGACATCAGTTCCCCTGGAGAAAACAGCAGCTTTGGTGGATGGACTTGATGGCATTGGAACCCACTGGGGTCACTTTCCAGGCTCCACCTCCAAATCTCCTAGAATTTCCCCACCTGGGGATGGCGACTGTAGCCTTGAGTTTCCCAGAGAGAAACAGAATTGCATTCCCCCCAAAAGACCTCCCGGCTTCCCCTCTGAACCTTCCCAACTAGACGTTGGGCTAAAATGGTGCAGAGGCTGATCCCGTTTGCTCTATTCCTCACAGTTTATGCAAGTTGCAGAATCTGGGTAGTTTTGGTGCATCCTGGAGTCCCTGAATGGAGAATTTTTATTATTATCGTTTTAAAAATGGTTTGATTCTGGACATATCCAAGTCAGGGTACCGTTCTCCCAAAGATCTGTTTGCAGATATGATGCCATCTGATTGTTGGGTTCTGGGGCTTTTTTCAACAGGGCTTGCACGAGGCAATGGATACAGCTCAGGAGGCCCCACCTAATATCTATTTACTTCCTTACTTCATGTACTGCCTTTCTCCCCATTTGGGTTCCCAAGTAGCTTACACTGCTCTTCTTTTCACTGTTCCACAACAACTTTGTCCTGCTTAATGGCCTCAAAAATCGCAGCTGTTGGCTCCACTGAAGGTGTCCAAGAGTTCAGCTTTTGTCCTTTCAGGGAAGGGAGAGGGAAGCTGTTCTTGGAAATGTATGGAGGCCAAGTGAGGCTTCCCTTCTGCAAAGGTCCTGGGAGGGGCTGACTTGGCAGGGAGGCTGGCTGGGACTGCAGCTATTCTTCAGGCTTCAGGAGAGTTTACTTGTTGCAAGATAAATGGCCTGTCCCTTTCCCGCCAGTGTTTACTTCTGAAGGGTCTATTGGACAGGTTGGACGTGCAAAGGAGTGATGGGTGTGAGGCGTGATTGGCAGGAGGGGGCGGGGTGTGTGTGCAGCAGAATCTTTCCCTTGTGCAGCTGGATCCTGACAACTTCTGGGAAGAGAGCAGGTAAAAGGGCCCAGAGAGGCCATTTGTGTGCCCATCTTCCAGGTATGTGTGGCTGCCAGTGCAGAGCTTTGGATTTCTCCCTGGAGCCTGGCCCCCTCTCCATTGGAGACCCCCGCCCCCGTCCCTTTGAAAAGCTGGGCCAACGGTAACCTGCCAGTGGCTTGCTAGTAGGTTGGTTGGGCCAGGCAAGCGCATCAAGGACCCCAGTGGGCCTCACTTGGGTGTTCAGCATGATTGGCACAAAGCGTGGCACAGGGGCTGAAAGGGGGGGGGGTCCAAGCCCTTTACCCATCACAGTCTGTTCCAAATAGGTTTCCCAGCTATTGACGGGATGCCTTGAGCTGGGTGCCTCTGATCTTGAGTAGAGTATCCCTCCTCTCTCAAGGTTGTCAGAGGCTGTTCTGCAAAGTACAGCCACATACTGGGTGCTTATGAGGAAACCCACTTCTGTCTCTCCTCTCTCTTAAAGGACTCATTGCCTCTGAGGATGTGCAGAGTGGCCCCATCTTTGAGGGGAGAGTGGTTTTATATTTTGAGTCTTTGGGGAGGGCGTGTATTGTGAGAAACTCACTTCGTAGGAAGAAAGGAAATAAGAAATAAGAAAATGTTGAATGCCAGCCCCCACCCCTCCAATTGCATGGCATTCTCCACATGCTTCTGGGGATGCCAGCCTCCAGGTGGGACCCAAGGACCCCCCCCCCTGGAATGACAGCTCCGTTCCAGATGACCACGGCCAGTCTGCCTGGAGAAAATGGCCACGTCAGAGTGTGTGCCTGTGGGAGGCGAGGGGTGGACTCCACGGCACTATGTCCCACTCAGGTCCCTCCCCTCCCCCAGCTCGAACCCCCAAATATCCAGGGGTTTCCCAGCCTGGATCTCATACCCCTAACCCCCCATTTCCTGCCAGTTGCCGGGGGGTGGGTGGGGCTGGCAGCCCTACATACTCACAGCCCCCTCTTCTGTAGAGTTATTCCAGCATTACCCCTGACTTGAGTCCCAGGGCACTTCCTCAGCTCAGGCGCGCTCCTGTTTCCCTCTCCACCCAGCCTACTTACCACTAGGCTGTCAGGCTCTGCCTTCTGCACATGACCAGAGGTGCTTGATTTCTTGCTGCATAAGGTCTCGGCTCACAGGGAACCCAGCCAGTCACATGCATGCCTCCATCTTGGGTGCAACCTTTTGTGCCGGTTTCCACCAGCTACCATGTTCTCCATCCACCTGGCCGCTTCCCACTGCCCCTCGTGACAAGCAACACAGGGCTGTTCTGCCTGCCGTGGACCTGGCCTTCTGTGGCTGTGTTACTTTGGGGGAGTGGGAGAGACCCTCGGGAAGGGTGAAGCAATCTGCCTCAGTTGGCCCGTTTGGGGGTACCCCACAGCCTGTGGCCGGTTATTCCAGTTGAAGCCTTCAGATGTTGTGGCTGGGGCACCAGGACTTCTTGGGCTTTCTCTAGAGGGGAAGCCTTATAGCTGCCCCCCCCCACCTCCTCTCCACTTAAAGTCTGACCGCACTGCCTGGCCTTGGGAAGCTATGGGGCCCAGCTGAGCCCACAGGAAGGAATCTGCTCAACAAGAGCCATTAAAATGCTGGGCTAGGGAAGTCATGATGATACACTTGGCTTAATGGGCTCCCCACTCCTTGTTTGAAGTGAGGGCGGGGGGGGGGCAGATCCCAGCAACCTGGTGGCGGGGAGCATCCTGCTCAGATTCCCATTCTACACACTTCACCTCCCTCATGGATTCCCACAAAATAAGAGCTACTTGTTTACTTCCCAGGGCTGCCCCCCAAATCCCAGGTGTATGCAGATACTTGTTTGTGAGATTTGTGCTCTGTTTGTGCTCAAAGATACTCTTCTGGGTCATTTGTTCACATCTCAAAGGCGGTTCTGGGGCTGTTGGAGGCCTGATGTAAAGATGATTTTGCTTGTGGGAAAGCCTATGAGACTTTTCCTGCATCTTATTTAAATGCAGGGCCCCCACAGGTGACCAGCAGAGCTGCTCTGAGGGGATGAATTACCCTTCTCAGCAAGACGGAGGAATGCGCTCCTTCTGGAGATGGCTTTCATTCCAAGAAAGAAGAGCAAATGACACATCTGAGAAAAGATGAAGAGCAAATGTTATTAACTACCTGGTGGGGGGAGGGGGGGGCAGAGGAAGGCAAATCTCCTTAGTGACCAGATGGGGGCATTCTCAACACAAGAGCCGGCAGGATGAGTCTTCTCAGCCCACAGAAAGACTTGACAAAGTCAAATTGCCTGGCCCCTCCCCAAATGGGCATCATTTATACTGCAAAGCTCACAGGGGACCATGGATGTGTGTGTGTGGGGGGTGGGGGGAGAGAACCATGCAGAGTTCAGATGTTTCCACCCAACCTTTTCCAAGCTTTTCCCTGGAGCCCCGGGGGCTAGAGGACGACGGCCCTGTTCCTTCAGCACAGCCTGTCCAGAGAGCCTGAGTGCTTGGAAGAAAAGTGGGTGTGTAAAAATAGCAAAGAGCTAAAACTCCACACACACACACACACACACACACACGCACACACACACACACACACACACACACACACACACAGAGAGAGAGAGAGAGAGAGAGAGAGAGAGAGAGAGAGAGAGAGAGAGAGAGATATTCTACCTGCAAACCAGGCTTCAGAGCTTGTGGGCAGCAGCAACCGCTGTCTTCTATCACCTCCCACTCCCTACCTCTCCATGCATAGGATGGATGAAATAATACAGGGAAGATGGTATAAATTAATATGCATTTATTTGTCCTCTATACATCAGAAATAGTTTCTCTTGGCTCCCTCCCTTCCTGCCAGGCTTCAGCTGAACCCTGCCTTCTGTCCCCTTCTGTCCCCCAAACAATAGGACTGGACAACCCCACCCAATCACCCCTTTCATGCTGTCTGTAGAACTGGATATGGGGCAACTTGATGGCTGGGGGGTTAGGAAGCAGGGTGGCAGTGGTGGTCCTGGGTTTGGTTCCAGAAATACGTCCCATTCTCATTCGGCTACTAAATAGGAGATTCCACTCTTTCTTCTCTAACAAGGTCAGGCCTGGCTGGAGCTGCAGAGTTATGCCCAAAGGAGGGACCCCCCAAGCCTCTTCCCCACCAGCGAAGTGCCACAAAAGGACTGCAGCACATTCCTGCGGCCATCCCAAGGCTGGATATTTTGCTGCGGTCATTCTTGGCCAAAAAAAGATGCTCTGTGGAGTGGACAGCAGGAAAGCAACCAAGGCCAGCCTGGCAAGAGCATTCAAATGCCCCACTCTGAGTAGCACAGAGTTCTTTGGAAGCAGAAAGAAACAGGGGAGCTCTAGGCCTGGCCCGGCCACCCCCCAGAGGTTACATGGAAGGCTTTGGGTGGGCAGGCCACAGTTCTTACACCTGTGATTCAGCCTCACGCTCTTTGGGCTGCTGCTGCTGCCGCCGCTGCCATTGTTGCCTGGGCCTCCAGCGCAGCCGGGAGAGGCAGGCATGTCCCACGTGTGAAAGGTGCTGCAGTTTGACTCGGATGCAGGAAACCTCGCTGGTGGGGATCCTGGAGAAGAAGACCTGATTCTGGCGGGGTGAGTCCTCCTCTGTCTTCTCCAGGCTATCCATCACAGCCAGAATGTCATGGCGCTGGACTTGGTTCCGCAAGCCTCGAACATCCAGGATGGCTGAGATGTGCTTCTTCCTGGAGAGGGCGAGAATCGCTTGACAGCTTTGTTTTGGGCTGCAGGCTGTTTTGAAAACATCACGAGGAAAGAAACTGTGGGCTTCAAGGCCTGAGAAGCTCAGCCACCTAATCTCAGAGAGCCCATGTCGAAGAAGGTGCTGTAGTACTCGAAGGGCAGATTCAGACATGGCCAGTATAAAATAATGATTAAAGAAGCCCATGCAACAATAGCCTTGGGCTGGAAGGAAAAGAAAAAATGGACACTTCAGAGATGGCTAGAATATATCTGGGAACAAGTGACACTTGATATTTTCGATATACTAACCAAAAATAAGACGTGGCAAGATAAACAGAATGAAAATTTGAAGATATGGATAATATACGTGGACTGGATGAAAGAAGCTCGAGTCAATGAAGAAATATGGGAGAAGAGGCTACAGAGAATGAACTTACTGCTGCTTGTGTGACAAAACTATGAAGAAGAAGTAATGGGGGGAGGGAGAAATGGGGGAAAAAGGATTGTTTGAAAATGTATGAAGAAGGAAATTACTATAAACTGTAAAATTCAAATGATACAATAAAAATGTTAAAAAAAGATTCAGACATGGCCACTGGTGTCACGACTGCGGTCAGTGGCTGCCGCACCTCTGCAGTAAGTTCACCGACACAAATTGGAGCCTTTTGTTCCTGCGCTCCTTCATGACACAGTGTGGTGAAAATAATCCAAATCTGGGGGAGGGGTCCATGTGGACAAAAACTGCTCATGAGGAATGGCAGCCTTCAACCTACACCTGGCCTGAACCACTTCAGATATAGCAGGGGGAGCAATGGTGTGAACACTTCCGGCACCACATTTGGAAAACAGCAGACTCCCCAAATGTACCAGATTCCCACCCCCACTGGCCAAGAGCCACTCCCAGCCAGGACTCTCTCTTCAAAGGAGGGGCCAGGCTTCAGTGGGGGCAGGGAGACTCCCTGAAAGACCATTGCTTGGGGGCACATCTGGTCCTCCAATTCAAGCCGACCCTCCTGTGGCCAGTGGACCAAGCCACTCAAGCCACGAGAGACTGTGATCACAGCAGACCGTGACCCTTTGGACAGGAGGGGGAATGGGCTCTGATACCTGGTCAGGGATGACTTCCCAGAATTACAACTGATCTCCAGGCAACAGGGATTGTTCTTCCCGGACAAAACTACTCCTGTGGAGGGTGGAATATATGGCAATATATATCTATCATGGGGAGGTTTCACCCGCCCCAAATTTCCAGAAACTGACCAACCCTCAGCCTGCCACCCACAGGCTGCTGCCTCCAGCATGGCTCACCTCAGGCCGCTGCCAAGCGCTCCACAGAGGAAGGGGGCTTGAACCCACATGAAAGAGGCATCCCCCTCCTTGAAAAATGAGTTCTGAGGTTGAGCCTGCCCCCCCCCGTGCCCCCTTCCCTCTCCCCCTCATGTCTACCATGCACTCCCCTGTTCTCAGGCACCAGGCAAGAGAGCAAGGAGGCTGCCTCTGCATCCCTCCGGCAAAAGAGTTTATTTAAAGCCCCGCTGTTTCGGATGTCTCGTTAACTTCAGGAAATTGGCATGGGGCCCACCTAATCAGCAAGGCCCTGTTTTGCTGGCTGCCCAATGGGCGGGGGGAGGGCGCTGAGAGCTGACACAGGGCTGGTCTCGGGGTTAATGACTCCTCTGGGGTGTTTTTTCCCAGCAGTGGGGGCTGCGGCGTGCAGGGGAAGCCACCCGCTTTTGGAGAAAGGCGACGCTAATCAGCCTCTTGCATCCGCCTGCAGAGCTCCCGTCTCCCACCTCCCCTGGCGTGGCCTAACCTTGCCTCCTCCGAGCAGTGCCCCCAATTTCCTAGGAGGACTTGCCTGGCAAATCTCCCTCCTTCTGAGAAGTTTCCTGTGGAGGAACAGGAAGCAATCAGAAAAGGGGGTTGGGGGGCATCTGCAGCTCCCCCCCCCCCCACAGATCTTGCCTGTGCCAGGAGAGTGAGATGCCCTCTGATGGAGAGGGAGCCCGCCAATGGGCAGCCACGGAAGGCCTACTGATGAAGGGGGCTGAAGGACAAGACGTCCTTCCCACCTTCAAGCAGCCGTTGGGGGCTTCTGGGGAGGGTGGCTTTCTGCTTGGTTTAAGGACGGCTTTGGCTTGTTGGTCCAACTCCCTCCCCACACCCATCCAGCTCCAGCTGGCACAGCCAGCATTTCCCCAGGGCCATCACTGTCTATTGGCCTCTCTTCAATATTTGCCCTGCCTTCCCCAATGGAGCTCAAAGTAGTGGTAGAACAAGACCATCAGAATGGCAGCCCGAGAATAAAAATCCACGGTCAATCCAAAACATCAAGATCCAATAATCTGATGGCAGCAGTGGAAAAGGCAATCAAGTTGCAGCAAACTTAGATCCGTCATAGGGTTTTCACAGCAAGAAACATTCAGAGGTGCACTGGCATAATGCCCATTGGGCA
Organism: Sphaerodactylus townsendi; assembly: GCF_021028975.2. Lineage (NCBI taxonomy): Eukaryota > Metazoa > Chordata > Lepidosauria > Squamata > Sphaerodactylidae > Sphaerodactylus > Sphaerodactylus townsendi. The sequence goes on along the minus strand of NC_059430.1, from coordinate 133,502,151 downwards.
AGGTGGGCAGCTGCCCAGGGCATCACCTTGTGGGGGGCATCAAAATGCTGGGTTCGTTTTTGGGTATTTTAGTGGTTTTCCATTTTTGGCCTGCAGGGGGTGCAGTTTTTAGGCTAGCGGCACCAAAATTTCAGCGTATCATCAGGAGACTGTCCTTATGCTACCCCCCAAGTTTGGTGAGGTTTGGTTCAGGGGGTCCAAAGTTATGGACTCTCAAAGGGGGTGCCCCTATCCCCCATTGTTTCCAATGGGAGCTAATAGGAGAGGGGGGCTACAGTTTTGAGGGTCCATAACTTTGGCCCCCCTGAACCAAACTGCACCAAACTTGGGGGGTATCATTAGGGCAGTCTCCTGATGAGACCCTGAAAGTTTTGACACTGTGCCTTCAGAAATGTGCCCCCCCAGCCTGCAACCCCCATGGCAGCAATGCAGAAAACTCAATGCAGAACAAAGATTCTTGGGCAAATTTCTAGGATGTTCGTGCAGGGGGTGCATTTTGGATGTATCGGCACCAAAATTTCAGGGTATCATCTGGAGATGATGGCACCCTTTGGGAGTCCATAACTTTGGACTCCTTGAACCAAGCCTCACCAAACTTGGGGAGTAGCATAAGGACAGTCTCCTGATGATATGCTGAAATATTGGTGCTGATATGTCTAAAAATGCACCCCCTGCAGGCACCAATGTCCTGGTGCAAAATAAATTTGGCCCATGGGGGGGCATCCAACTCAGGTTTTGCCCAGGGCTACAGTTTGCCCAGGGCTGCCTCGTTACGCCCCTGCAGAGGTGGTTTGCCACTTGGCTACCCTGGATTTTCCTGGTGGTCCACCATCCAAGTACTAACCAGGGCTTTCATAGAATCATAGAGTTGGAAGAGACCCCAAGGGCCATCAAGTCCAACCCCCTGCAATGCAGGAACACACAGTCAAAGCACTCCTGTCAGATGGCCATCCAGCCTCTCTTTAAAAACCTCCAAAGAAGGAGACTCCACCAACCTCTGAGGTAGTGTATTCCACTGTCAAACAACTCTGACGGTCAGGAACTTTTTCCTGATGTTTAGGTGGAATCTCTTTTCCTGCACATCGAACCCATTACTCCTGGTCCTAGTCTCTGAGGCAGCAGAAAACAAGCTTGCTCCCTCTTCAACATGGCATCCCTTCAAATATTTGGACATGGCTATCATGTCACCTCTTCACCTTCTCTTCTCCAAACTCAACATCCCCAGCTCCCTAAGTCTCTCCTTGTAGGGCATGGATTCCAGACCTTTGACCATTTTGGTCGCCCTCCTCTGGACATATTCCAGCTGACCCTGCTTAGCTTCTGAAATTTGACAAGATCAGTCCAGCCATCCAGGTCTGGGAAATGCCTGGAGATTTTGTTGGTGGAGCCTGAGGAGGGGAGGGACTTCAATGCCAGAGAATGTACTTTCCAAAGTGCCTGTTTTCTCCAGGTGATCTGTGTCACTTGGAGATCAGTTCTAATTCCGAGAGATCTCCAGCCACCCATTACCTAAAGGTTGGTAACAACTATTTCTGACCTGCCTGTGAGTATGGGCCAGGAGCGTGCCCCAAATGGACAACCAGGCCTGGGCAAACCAGACTGGGAGTAGGAGCTCTTTTTCTTCAAGCTGTTGGAACGCCACCAGAGGATCTTGACAGGGATCCCAGGGCCCTCTACATCACATTTTCTTTTAGAAAATGGAAGTCCAACTTGACTGATGAAGAATACCAGAGCGAACACAAATGGTGGCAAAAGAGAATCAAGTTAGCTGTAAGGGAGGCAAAAAAAGATTATGAGGAATGCATGGCTGCGAACATCAAGACCAGGAACAAACAGTTCTTCATCAAAAGTAGGAAGCCAGCGAGGGAAGCGGTAGGCCCGTTAGATGACGAAGGAACAAAAGGTGTGCTAAAGGATGACAGGGAGATTGCAGAGAAGCTGAATGAATTCTTTGCATCTGTCTTCACCCAAGAGGAGGTGAGGAAAATTCCTGCACCTGAACCATGCTTCTTAGGAGGCGAATCCGAGGAACTAGCGAAGATAGTGGTAGACAAGGAAGAAGTTCTGGTAGCCACTGATAAACTAAATGCTACCAAACCCCCGGGCCCAGATTGCATTCACCCAAGAGTTCTTAAAGAGCTCAAGCATGAAATTGCTGATGTTCTCACTTTACTATGCAACTTATCCCTGAAATCAGCCTCCATCCCTGAAGACTGGAAGATGGCTAATGTCACACCAATCTTTAAGAAAGGATCTAGGGGGGACCCAGGAAATTACAGGCCAGTCAGTTTGACATCTGTTCCTGGTAAATTAGTAGAATCTGTCATTAAAGATAAAATTATTAAACATGTAGAAAAGCAAGACCTGCTGAGGAAAAGTCAGCATGGCTTTTGCAGTGGCAAGTCCTGTCTTACAAACTTACTAGAGTTCTTTGAGGGTGTACACAGGCATGTGGATAAGGGGGAACCAGTGGACATTGTCTGCTTGAATTTCCAAAAGGCTTTTGACGAAGTTCTTCACAAGAGACTATTGAGAAAACTCAGCAATCAAGGAATAAGAGGGGAAGTCCTCCTATGGATTAAAAACTGGTTGAGGAACAGGAAGCAAAGAGTGGGTGTAAATGGGAAGTTCTCACAATGGAGAGATGTAGGGAGTGGTGTCCCCCAAGGATCTGTTTTGGGACCAGTGCTCTTTAACCTATTCATAAATGACCTGGAAGTAGGTGTGGGTAGCGTGGTGGCCAAGTTTGCGGATGATACCAAATTATGTAGGGTGGTGAGAATCGCAAAGGATTGCGAAGAGCTCCAAGCGGACCTTGACAAATTAGGTGAGTGGGCTAAGAAATGGCAAATGCAGTTCAGTGTAGCAAAATGCAAAGCGATGCACATAGGGGCAAAAATTCCAAACTTCACATACACACTATAAGGGTCAGTGCTATCAGTCACAGACCAGGAAAGGGATTTGGGCGTCTTAGTTGATAGTTCCATGGGAATGTCAACTCAATGCATGGCAGCTATGAAAAAGGCAAACTCTATGCTGGGGATAATTAGGAAAGGAATTGAGAATAAAACTGCAAAGATTGTCATGCCCTTATATAAAGCAGTGGTGCGACCGCACTTGGAGTACTGTGTTCAGTTCTGGTCGCCACATCTCAAAAAGGATATCGAAGAGATAGAAAAAGTGCAGAGAAGGGCAACAAGGATGGGTGCTGTGTGGTTTCCGGGCTGTATGGCCGTGTTCTAGCAAACCGGAAACCACACAGCACCCAAGTGATTCCGGCCGTGAAAGCCTTCGACAATACATGGCAACAAGGATGATTGAGGGATTGGAGCGCCTTCCTTATGAGGAGAGGCTGCAGCGTTTGGGACTCTTTAGTTTGGAGAGGAGACATCAGAGGGGGGATATGATTGAAGTCTATAAAATTATGCATGGGATAGAAAATGTTGACAGAGAGAAATTTTTCTCTCTTTCTCACAATACTAGAACCAGGGGGCATACATTGAAAATGCTGGGGGGAAGAATAAGGACTAATAAAAGGAACCTTCATGCAACGTGTGATTGGTGTTTGGAATATGCTGCCACAGGAGGTGGTGATGGCCACTAACCTGGATAGCTTTAAAAAGGGCTTGGACCACTGGTGGGATCCAAACATTTTAGTGTTCCCATGGTGGTAGGATTCAAACTGTGGCGTAGCGCCAATGGGGCTGTGCGGGGCACGATGGGGGTGTGGCCGGGCATTCCAGGGGTGGGGCATTCCTGGGCGGGCCTGTGGCAAGCACGCAGCCGCTGCGCCGGGGCTTGGGCGGGAAACGAATGCACGCAGGCGCAGGCTGCCACGCACGCCGGTGCACCTCCTGCTAGACTGCCTCAAGTTCTGTGCGCTACTGTTGAGAGGAGGGGCGTAACTAAGGCAAAAATCACGTGGCAAAATCACCCATTAGTAATCCCCTCTCGGCACACACACATAATTAGTAACCTACTCTCGGGAACCTGTGAGAACCTGCTGGATCCCACCTGTGGCTTGGACACATTTATGGAGGAGAAGTCTATGTCTACCAATCTTGATCCTCCTTGATCTGAGATTGCAAAAGCCTTAGCAGACCAGGTGCTCGGGAGCAGCAGCAGCAGAAGGCCATTGCTTTCACATCCTGCACGTGAGCTCCCAAAGGCACCTAGTGGGCCACTGCAAGTAGCAGAGTGCTGGACTAGATGGACTCTGGTCTGATCCAGCAGGCTTGTTCTTATGTTCTTAAGTTCTTATGGACAGCCACTACAATCTTTCTCCGTCACCCACGCAAAATGGCCCCCATCAGGAAGCTTCTGCCAAGCCCACTTCCTGTCTGAAGTCCAGCCACTTATTTTCCTTTGGCTGCACGTCTGCCTGCCTGCCTGCCTGCCTTTCGTTTCTTTCTTTTCTTGTAAAAAAACAACAAGCCCAAGAGGGTCCAGATAAAACAGGAAACGCCCGTCAGCCACACTTAACGGGCAATCTGCCGCCTCCAAACAATTCCTGAGGATGCACAAGGAGGAAGATGGAAAGATAAACAAACAGCAGACATACGATAAGGTTCAGCTTCATCTCCCTGAGTGACGCAATTGGCTGGCAGCAGAATGGGCAACGTGGAAGGGCAGGTATTTATAACCCACCAGCCACCTCTTTCCTGGAAAAATGGTGGTGACATTTCAGTTCCGAGAACCCACTGCCATGATACCACCATGGGAGGAAAGGGATCACTTCATCCACTCCCCAGAGCCTCTCTGGAGCAGGGTGCCCCAGAACACCTTCCAAGAGCTCTAGAGGAATGACAGAGAAGTCGTGGCAGGGCTGGGTTCAAGCAAGGGAAACATGACTTCCTCCTGGGCCACTTCCATGGCTCCATGCAGATCAGGCTGGGGGCAGGATGGACCCAGGATATTAGCTCAACATTGCCTGTGCCACCGATGACCAGGTGCCAGCTCAGGAAGGGCACTGCCATGTTTCTTGGGCCACTCCCCCTAACTCATCAGCCTTGTAGCCCAAAACAGCCACATCTTCTCACATGGGTCAATGGATGTGCCACCAAGCCGTAGTATCTACACTCGCATGCAACTTCAGGAATGTCCAACTCCACGTTGGGAATTATTAGGAAAGGGATTGAAAATAAACCAGCCAATATTGTAGAGCCCTTGTGTGAAGCCATAGAATACTCATTTGGAATACTGCATGTAGTTCTGGTGGCCATATCTCAGAAAGGACAGAGCCAAGCAAAGGAAAGTATGGAAGAGGGCAGCCAAAACGATCCAGAAGGAGGAACACCTTCCGTTTGAGGAAAGGCTGGAGAGTCTAGGACTTTTTTCATCTTGAAGAAAGATGGCTAAGAGAGACATGAAAGAGGTTTATAAAATTATGTATGGAGTGGAGAAAGGGGGTAGAGAAATCTCCCATAATGCTAGAACTTGAGGTACCCAACAAAATTGTGTTCAGGACAAAAGAAAATACTACTTTAGTCAAGAATTGTGGAATTTACTGCCAGTAAATGCAGTGATGGCCAGGAAAGGGGGATGAAGCAGATTCACAGCAACAGTTGCTAGCCATGCGTAATAAAGAGAACGTCTATGTGCAGCAGCAGTTGAGCCTTGAAAGCCAGTGCTGGGAGGCAGAATTGGGGAAGGCCTCAGCTTTTATGTGCCCTGTTTTTGGCCCTCCAGAGGAACCGGTTGGTCACTGTGTGAGATAGGATGCTGGACTAGATGGACCATTGATCTGATCCAGCAGGTTCTGATATTCATATGATTCCAATAAAGAGGCTGTTCTGAGAAGCTGGCTTTAACTCTCAATTTTTTGGGTTGGGGGCAGCCCTTGGTGAAATCTGGACACCTCTCTGGAACTCTCTGCCTTGAAGATCAAGCAGCATCCTCACTGACTTTGCACCTGGACCTCAGGTCGCATGCACATCCTTACCTGACAGGCCTTCTCCACTGACGGGAGAGTCAGCTCTAATTAATGCTCCCACTTAAACTTTGACCTTGTGTTTGTTCTCTTGCATGGAGCAGACCCACTGTGGCTTTCCATAGCTGTGGCAACCAAGCCATGGCTTGGAGCTTGGCCAACTGGCTTGGCTGAGCACCAGGTTGTATCAATCCAGAGGGAAATGAGCCAGGCTGGCTATCCAGCCTGCCACTAAAAATCCTCCTGGTCTGCTCTCAGTGCCCTTGTTTGTGATGACCGGAAGCAGGGTCTTTTCAGCAGAGGCACTCTACCTGTGCTATTCAATATTTTTATCAACGACTTGGACGATAGAATAGAGGGCATGCAAATAAAATTTGCAGATGACACCAAAGGGGGGGGGGGTAGCTAGAGGACAGAGTCAGAATTCAAAATGACCTGGACAGATTAGAGAGCTGGGCCAAAACAAATGAAATGAATTTCAATAGAGATAAATGTAAGATACTACACCTTTGGCAGAAAAAATGAAATGCAGATATAGGATGGGTGACACCTGGCTTGACAACACTATATGTGAAAGGGATCTGAGAGTCTTAGTAGACCAAAAACTGAGCATGAGTTAGCAATGTGATGCAGCAGCCAAGAAAGCCAATGCGATTCTGGGCTGTATCAATAGAGTATAGTGTCTAGATCTAGGGATATAATTTTACCTCTTCATTCTGCATTGGTTAGACCTCGCCTGGAATATTGTGTACAGTTCTGGGTACACAGTTCAAGAAGGATATTGACAAGCTGGAAAGGGTCCAGAGGAGGGCAACCAAAAGGGGAAAAGGTCTGGAATCCATGCCCTGCGAGGAGATAGGGAGATGGGGATGTTTAGTTTGATGAAGAGAAGGTGAAGAGGTGACATGGTAGCCATGTTTAGATATCTGAAGGGATGTCATGTTGGTTAGGGAGCAAGCTTGTTTTCTGCTGCTCCAGAGACTAAGACAGGATTAATGGGTTCAAGGTGAAGGAAAAGAGATTCCATCTAAACATCAGGAAAAACTTCCTGACGGAAAGGGCTGATCGACAGTGGAGTGCATGACCTCAGAGTGTTGTGGGGTCTCTGTTTTTGGAGGTTTTTAAAGAGAGCTTGGATGGCCATCTGTCGGGCGTGCTTTGATTGTGTGTTCCTTCATTGAAATGGTTGGACTTGATGGCCCTTGGGGCCTCCTCCAACTCTATGAGTCTATGACTCTGTGCAGGGCCCTCTCCACCTGGCATCCCTCCCCGGCATCTTTTGCGTACTACAGTAAAATACTGTAAAATACAGGCTTCCAACTTAGGGGGTTTGATTCTTTAAAAATTGTTTTTACAATCTGTGTAGACTCTTCCTAGTCTGCAAAATGCTTTAAAGCTCTGACCAGAATGGCCTACACTAGCCCGATCAGATCAGATCTTGACTTCTAAGTAAGGGGGGCCTTGGTTAGTGTCTGGATGGAAGACCACCAAGAAAGTCCAGGGTCTCTATGTAGAGGCAGGCCTTGGCAAACACCTCTTGCCTTGTCAACCCTGAAAAGGGTCATCATAAGACCAATGCAGTTTGATGACATTTCATTATTTGCCCTGGCCTGGATGGCCCAGGCAAGCCCCGCCTTGTCAGCAAAGTCTGGGGGGGGGGGGGAGATGGCCAAGGAGGTCCAGGGTTGCTACTCAGAGGCAGGCATTGGCAAACCACCTCTGCGCATCTTTTGCCCTGGCCTGGATGGCCCAGGCTAGGCCAGTCTGACCACACCTTGGAAGCCAAGCAGCACCAGCCCTGGTTAGCACCTGGGTGAGAGACCATCAAGGAAGTCCAGAGTCACCGTGCAGAGGCAGGCAGTGGCCCTCGCCTTGAAAACCCTGCGGGCCGACCAAAAGGGGGCTGCAGCTTCTCAGCACTTAAAGCCAAATGTTTGGGGCTATTTTTAATGCCCTGGCTGGGTTTTCCACATTAATGTGTTTTATGCCGTGTTACAATTTTGGCAGGACTCTGTGAGCCACCTCAAGGCTGTTGGGATGCAAGGCTGTTGGGACAGCAAGGGGGTCGCAGTAATCCAAGCCCCCCCCCCCCCCATCACTCCCCACCCTGCAACTCTGCTTCCGTACTCACTGCACATCAGGAAAGTCCTTGGCAAAGAAGCCCACTTCTATCTGAATGGCCGGCATATCTTCCAGCTCGATCATCTCAGCCAGGTGTGGTATGGCAGCATCCAGCCAGGAGGAGGTGGATTTCTGCAAGGGAGGGACAGGTGAGGGCAATCAGCAGCTGTCAGGGCAAGGAGTTAATTATAGTTCACCCTGGGGGGGCAGTGGTAGCTGAGCTGCCCTGGCAGCCAAACAAACCAAAGGAAGTGACCTTTCAAACAAATCGCACACAGCCAGTGGAACTCCCAGCTGGGGAATGCAAGGAGGTGAGCCAGAAGGATCAGATAAACATCAGGATCCACCCGCCTGTCAGAAAGACAAATGCACCTCAGCTCAGAGGAGCGAAGTGCAGGAAAGGAGAGCCATGACAGAAAGGAGGGGCAGGCCCCTTCCTGCCCCCCACCCATTAAATTCCCACAGCCCTCCTCCTCAGATACTTTTCTCCAGAGGGCTCCAGACCTGGAAGCTGGGAGAGCAGTGATTAGAGAGGGAGAAAGGGGGTGGGGTGGGGTGGGGTGGGGTGGGGGGCACACAGCAAGACCAGTCCAGTACTTCTCTGCTGTAACTTGTTCCGCCTTGCAGCCTCTGGTGCAGGGCCATGGAGGTAGGTAAGGGGGGGTTCTCGGGTTTGAAACCCCCCCCCCCATTCATGTCCGAAGCTCCGCCCCTCTGTTTGTGGGTTTTTAAAACATTTTAGTTCTTTTTCAGTTTTTGGCCTGCAGGGGGCGCATTGTTTGGGATAGCAGCACCAAACTTTCAGGTCCTGATGATACTACCCGGGTTTGGTTCAGGGGGTCCAAAGTTATGGACTCCCAAAGGGGGTGCCTCCATCCTCCATTGTTTCCAATGGGAGCTAATAGAAGATGGGCTACACTTTTGAGGGTCCATAACTTTGGACTCCCTGAACCAAACTTCACCAAACCTGGGATGTATTATCAGGAGAGTCTCTTATTGATACCACCCAGGTTTTGTGAAGTTTGGTCCAGGGGGTCCAAAGCTATAGACTCTCAAAAGGAGTGCCCCATCCTCCACTGTTTTCAATGGGAGCTAAGTCCATAACTTTGGACATCCTGAACCAAACTTCACCAAACCTGGGATGTACTATCAGGAGAGTCTCTTATTGATACCAACCAGGTTTTGTGAAGTTTGGTCCAGGGAGTCCAAAGCTATGGACTCCCAAAGGGGGTGCCCCATCCCCCATTGTTTCCAGTGGGAGCTAATAGGAGATGGGGGCTACACCTTTGAGGGTCCATAACTTTGGACCCCCTGAACCAAAATTCACCAACCCTGGGTTGTATCATTAGGAGAGACTCCTAAAAGATACCCAGAAAGTTTGGTGCTTCTAAGCTTAAATCCATTTGCACTCCCCTGGACAGCAGGCACCCCCAAAATTTCACCAATTACTCTCCTTTTAAATCCACCCCCTTCGGCATGGATTTAAAGGGGAGAATCTTGAGGTCTCAGTTTCAGAAGAAGAATACCAAGAGTTTGGATTCCTGTAAGAGACTCAAAGGGGCTTACAATCTCCTTGCCCTTGCTCCCTCACAACAAGCACCCTGTGAGGTGGGTGAAGCTGAGAGAGCTCTGAAAAGCTGTGACTAGCCCAAGATCACCCAGCTGGTGTGTGTGGGGGTGCAATTAGGCTGAAATCTGAATTCCCCAGATAAGCCTCCCACAGCTCAAGTGGCAGAGCAGAGGAATCAAACCCGGTTCCTCCAGATTAGAATAACAATGCACCTGCTCTTAACCACTACGCCACATTGAAAGTGATGCTGTTTCAGGGTGGGGGATAATCCACCCCAAAACAGCATCACTTTCAATGTTGTTTAACTAGGGACCCCAGATTCTCCTTTTAAGATGGATTTAAAAGGATAATTTGGGCTCTCTAGTTTAAACACCATTGAAAGTGATGCTGTTTGGGGGTGGATTCCAGCATCACAGCGGCTGCTGGGGGAGCACGCAAAACTCAGATTTTGCACCAGGCTCCATTTTCCCTCTGTAAGGAATTCCATAGAAGCAGAAATAAAAGGCTTTTGGGAGTAAAAGTCCATTTATTAAGACATCTTAGAAAGCTCAAGTACACGCAGTGGCAGGAATGGCACTTCCCGCCAGAAGCACAGGTTATAACACCATTCACCCCATCCCCCCTTCCTTGCTTTCCCATGGGAGACGGAGTGCTTCATCTCCACAGCGCAAGAAAGATAAAGTCTTCCGGCCGATGCATTCTGGCCCCATCGCCCGGGCTGTGGAAATGCACTCAAGGTTACTTCACCATCAACACCTGTATTGAATCCTTTACACTCTGCCTCCCCTAAAAAGAAGACCCCTTCCCCCCAGGTTTACGGAGAAAGGCGCAGTGGAAAGCAGAAATAAGGGTAGGGGGGCTTCAATATTTTCGAATAAAACCCATTGATTATACCCAGAGGAAGATATCCCACCCAAGAGACTAAATATTGCAAGCTGCGTTTGCGGTCAAAGCGAGGAGTCTCAGGATAGCTGCCACTTCGTGAGTGCTTGTGGCCACTGGTCAATAATAGTCGGTGGGGGAAGCACCTGGCCACCTCTCTCGGCATTTGGGTCGTAAGCATCAGGCATCGGAAGCCGGAGCCTCCTTGGAGCAAAGCTTTTTTCGGAATGGAAGACAGGATGGATCGTTACTAAGAGAGTTAGGCAAATCTAAGCCGGCAGTGACATCATTAATCACTCTTTAGTAATTCCTCTGAAAAGGTCCCACCAAATCACTACTTGCCAAGTTTGGAATATTTATGCACGTCTCTGAGATTTTTTTGTAGATAAATACACCCAGGGAGCCCACATGCAGAGAGGAGAAAAATAACCGAGCGGTGTTTATCCGCTTTGCCCAGTTTTGTGGGAGTCCTTTGCTTGTTGTAAGGCGTGTCTGGACCGACTTCCATCCCTCGGCTAGGGATGAAATCCATTGTTGAAATTCTAAAGGGGGGTCCAAAGCTGCTGCGGTAGTTGTGGCAACGGGCGGAAGGAGCCAGCCAGACACAATTTCAAAGGGGTTTTCTTTGTACCTACTATGAGAAGACACGCATTGTTGTAGGGCGTACTCCGCAAACGGAATAAGCTCGCACTTAATTGTCTTGGTGGTAGTTGGTGTAACAACGTGAAATACTGCTCTCAGAGGTTCTGTTCGTTCTTCTCCATCTCGCCGTCCACTTTGAACGTGGTAGGTGCGAGCGACTGGTCGTGGGCGGCCCCAACAACCCCAAAACGCCTTTCCAGAACTTTGAGATGAATTCGTTGGGGCCGCGGATCGGAGACCACCTTTAACGGGGCGGAAATGGAGACGGTAAACATGTAGTGAATAAACAGCCGTGCCTAACTCTAGGAGGCCGGAGGGGATGGAAGCACATGGAATAAAATGGAGCTTGCTTAAGAGAATAAGTCTACCACCACCCATAAAAAACCGATGTTTGCCATGACTTTCGAGCAAAATCTGTAATAAAATCCCATGGAGAAAGTGACTTCCCAAGGGCGGGAGGCTACCGGGAGAGAGTTTCAATAGTCCATGGGGCTTTCCCGGGATGGTTTTGGCTTCTGCACAAAACCGAAAGCAGCCTTTTAATGTATGCCTCAATGTCTTTTGCGCGATTGCGCGCCACCAGAACTGCCGGCGGGCTAAAATGCAGAGTTTTCAAAAGCCAAAATGTCCAGCCGAATCGAGGCATCGTGGGCAAGCTTCAAGAACCTGCTTCGCGGAGGGGGGGGGAGGCACGCATCAACATTCCCCTCCGCCAAACTCCGGCATTCCCTCCAAACGAATTGGAGAGTCTCCTTCGTCAGCTGGAGGCTTCGGTGGCAGCCCCGCAGCTTCCTCCAGTTCCACCGCAGGAAAGGAGAGAGAGCGCAGACTGGGAATGGGGGGTGGAGGAGAAGTGGACGCTTGAGATCGGGTGACAGCCAACCCCAACTGGGAGGGGAAAGAACAGTGCGTGGAATGTCTCAGAAGAGGCAGCTCCACCCCTCCCCGGGTAGGCTTGAGAGCGCGTCAGCCAGTTTGTTGGTTTTCCCAGGGAAAAAATGGACTGTAAAAGAGAAACGAAAAGAAATCGGCCCAACGAAGTTGTTTTGGCGGAACATCTTGAGGGGTGGAAAGAGCTGCCAGGGGAGAGGGCGTTTTATGATCCGACCAAACTGTCTGAAAGGGGTGCTTAGCCCCTCCCTTGCCAGTGGCTACTAAGTGAGAGTGCTACTTTGATGGCGCGCAGTCTCTTTGTCTCCCACAGTCCAGTTGGAGTTCGGCACCAGAGGAATTTTTTTTAGACAAATAAGGCTACCAACGGAACCAGCCTACCACTGCTTCCTATTTTTCTGCAACAGGGCTTGCCCTGGGGCAAGTGCTTTGTCCGGAGGGGCATCCACGTGAACCACAAACGGGAGATCTGGGTCAGGGTGCTTTAGGATAGGATTCCGGTGGTAAACGAGATTTTAATAGTTGAAAGGCTGTTTGACATTCCTCAGACCAGGAAAGGGGGGCCCCGGGCTTGGCGGACCAGTGGATCCTTCTTACCCTTAGTGCGTAAGAGGTCTGCTGAGAGGGAGAGTCAGTTCAGCTAATTGGGGTATAAAAGTCCACCTGATAGAAATTAGCAAAACTCAAGAAACGACTGGAGTTCTTATGCGGTTGGTGGGGGCAGGCCATTGGAGGACCAAGGCCAATTTTAGCAGGATCCATTTTAAAGTTTTCCCTCGGCTGAGATCCGGTAACCCAAATAGTCAAATGGAGAGTCTGATGAAAACAGCATTTGGAGAGTTTGGCAAAGAGAGAGTTGTCAAGCAAAGTGCCGTTTCAAATACCTCTCGAACCAATATTTCATGCTCTTCTATGGTTTTGTGAGTAAATTAAAGACGCCATCTAAGTATATACAACAACTCCCTTTGTACAGGTAAATCATGGAGAACTTCGCTGATAAGGGCCATAAAAGCTCCAGGGGCCCCACTTAACCCGAATGGCATTATTAAATATTCAAACTGTCCAAACTTTGTGTTAAACGCAGATCAGGTGTTACTTGCCTTCAAAGGCAATTCTGACTCTGTAGTAAAGCTTCTCTCAAGTCCAATTTAGTAAAAATGCGTCCTTTGCCCAGTGCATCTAAAAGGTCCTGTGATCAAAGGAAACCAAAGGATTATTTATGATGAACAGGAGAAACCGCATTGAGACTCCTCGACATAATCTGTTACCAAAGCCGTAAAGACTCCATCTTTCTTTTTGACAAACAAACGCGAGCACTGGCGCAGTGTGTGTGTTTGGTAGCTCCGCCGTGATGAACCCGCAAAAGCAAAGGTTCTTGTCCAAGAAGAGCCACGAAGTTCCTTCTCCTCATTGGGACTCATGCGGTAGATTCTACCTTTGGAGTAGTTGTGCCCCTGGTTGTATGACATTGATTTACAGTCAGGTGTCTCTGTGGGGTGGCAACTGATCGCGATTCCCTGCTCTTCTGAAAAAACTCCTGGCTAGATCATGATATGCAGGTGGGATGCCAATAGAATCGAGCAATAATCACTGAGGAAGCCAGCAGGAGGGGTGTGTGTCAGGAAGACGTTGGGTTTTCTTTCCCCAATTCATGTATGTGTTCACCGCAGGGAGGGTCAGGCCGAATTCTAGTGATCCGTTTCTTTCCCAAATGAACTTTGGTTTCATGTAACAATAACCAAAGCGCATGCCCAAAACTATGCGAGTCTGTTTATGGCCACTGGCGCCAAAATAAAACTAATTTTCTCCCAATGAAGTCCGGTGCAACGGAGGAGAACCGGCTGTGTTTATGTACTGGGCCGGTCCTTCGTTCCCAGAGGGGGGCTGCCGCCCATTTGGGTGAATGGTATGGAAGCTTAGCCAGGGGAATTTGGTCCAGACCTAAGCTCCTCTGCCACCTGGGGCCGTGGCGATTAAGCAGTGGGAGCAGCCGGAATCCACAAGGGCCGCAGTGCTAGTAATGCTTAGAACAGTGTGTTTAGCGGGGTTGGCCAGGAGTAATGCTTTGAACAGTAATGGAGCTGCTTGCCTTCACCTCACCGCGTCAGGAGTCGGGCCCATGTCCATGGGAGCTGAAGAAAGGCAAACAGCTGCTTCGCCACCTCCTCTGGGTGCAGCCTTCGGTAACCGCTTGCAAGACGAAGCCTGTATGGGGAGGCGGCCCTGACCTGCGTGGTGGTTTGGCAGACGGAGTGCCGCGGAGCTGGAGCGGTTGGTTTTGTTTCTGGGACAGTTGGCGGCTAGGATGACCTGGCCCCCTCCGCAGTAAAGAAGACACAATCCCAGTCGGGCTGACCGAAGCGTTCAGAAGTGTGGTTTCGGTAGGGCTGCTGGGCTTGGAGCTTGGGTGGACACAGTAGTGGTTTTTTTAGGCATTGGGCGGCCCTCCTTGACGAGTTTAATTCCAAACGAGCATACGCCACTCTGGGGACCCCAACTGGATCCAATCTGCAATAGTACGAGGAACCCGAATTAAAAACACCGTTTTCACGTAGCTTACCGGCCCACAGCATCCGAGAAGTATTCGTGATTTCAGCCTGCGTTCAGGCCACTTCAGGAGGAAGTCGAAAGCAGCGCAGCCGCGACCGTAAATTCACGTGGCAAATTTCTGCAAACGGGCGAAGTTGCCTTGCTGGATGGTTTTGATGGTCGCGGATAAGCTTCATTCATTCGGTATGCCTGGATCTTGAAAGCGCAGGGCCTCTTAAGGCTTCCAGGAGGAATCGCGGGCATCTGTCGCGCAGAGAGTCCTCGATCCTGCAAATCCAAAAGAGTCACGAACCAGGTCGGCTTGCTGCCCCATCCAGGACTGAGCCGATGTCCCGTGATTTTTTCGGCGGCTCAGACCGGTATAAATCATCATAGTCTTCCAAGTGGGCATTGAGTTGCAAGATGAAGTAGGGAAGTTTGGAAAGCGGTCCCATCAAAACAGGGGCTGGTATCGGGAGCCGCATATTAGCCCTACGCTCGACGGCTCTTGGCGCCTGCTGGGGAGGTGGTTGCGCCGGGTTGAGCAGGTTGGGCAGGCAGCTGTTGTAACGGGGGGCCGGAATCGGGCTGGCGGTGCCAGCTGGCGCTTTGGAGTGGCAGTGACCAGCGGGCACGCGGCCCCTGGCACCGGCATGATCAGTAACAGCATAGACTCCAACTTGGGGCTTCCCGGTCTGTTGCCTCCTCCTTAGTTCCTCTCCAACGCAGCTACAGCATCCCTCTCCTTGCGAGTCAATGCCATCCCTGGTGCGCATGCAAAGGCAGCTTTTTCTCGCTCCAATTTAGCCAGATTCGTCTCCGTTTAAGGGCTTCAGTGAGCTCACTTTATGCGTATGCGCAGAGCCAAATTGAACGCTTTCGCGTTGCCGCTTGTAAATCCAGTCTGGAATGTTTCCAGGACTTTATCATGGACTGACAGATTCTGGGGCATATTGTCGATTGGAAGGCGCGCCTTTGGCACGCGGGTCCAACTTCGAAGCCTGGACTTCTTTGCCGTTCGCATGTTCCCGGTCCCTCTGCAAAGGTTTTCGCGCTCTTGCCTGCTTCTGTGATCGCTCCTCCTCCCATAGCTGGCGCTCACGGTTCCATTAACCGTCTTGGGCATCTCGGGAGTCGTCTCCACTTCCTCATCCCAGTCCTCTCGTCGATGGGAGAGGAAAACCGGGTCCGCTGGGGAATGCGAGGCTTTCTTCGGACTCTTAAACCGCCTGGAAGCTTAGGCAGACATCGGAGACAACCGTCAGACCGCCAGAGGCCACCGAGGTGGCTCCCTCGAGGCACTCCTCAGGTGCGCGTCGCTGGCTCGGGATTAGGGGTCCGATTGGGGAAGCGAATGCACGAGATACCCCTCCCAAATTCCAGAGTTTAGTCCCGGTGTCCTTTGGACGGGTTCCCCAGTGCTGCTGCCACGGGTGGTTCCCTTGGGGAGCATCACCAAAATACGAAGTCCAGGAATCGATTCAATGGATCTCACTGGGTTGCCGCGATGAAAAGGTGGTCAAGCCACGCCTCCTCCACATGACAGTAGGTTGCATCTGAGGTTTTGTAATCCACACGAAAACGGGTAGAGATCCGATCCACAGGCGCCGATCCATAGACAAGCGCCCCAAACCACTCATGGAAGTCCCTTATGGTCGCTCGCCACGCCCCTCGCGTTCCAACGGGAGGTAAAGCGAAGGCTTCACTGCGTGGCTGATACGAGGATCGGAAAGAGCACACCAGCTGCAGGCCCATTCTCCTGCCGGTTCCTCCAGATCCAGAAGGGAAAGGTCCGGAGCTCCCTCTTTGGGGGCCTACCGCACCTTCCTCGCAGTAACATTCAACCTCTCCATCGCAAGGAACAAGAGGTCCACTGCACAGGAATATAGATGAATTATAGGATTCCTGCACCTTACAATGTAAGGAATTCCATAGAAGCAGAAATAAAAGGAAGGCTTTTTGGGAGTAAAAGTCCATTTATTAAGACATCTTAGAAAGCTCGGGTTACACGCGAAGTGGCAGGAATGGCACTTCCCCGGCCAGAAGACACAGGTTATAACACCATTCACCCCATCCCCCCCCTTCCTAAGCTTCCCCGCTGGGAAGGCAACGTGGAGCTCTTCATCTCCCGCGCCAAGAAGAAGAGGCAAAAGTGTCTTCCGCCGATGCATCCTGGCCCATCAGCCCGGCTGCTGTGGAATGCACCTCTGCTAAGGTTACTTCACCATCAACACCATTGAATCCTTTACACCCTCTATGCCTCTGCCCAGAGGGGAGGGCAGTGAAAGCTGAACCTCGCCGACTGCCGGGCTGGGAGGGCCAGGGAGCAGGGGCAGGGGGGGAACCTAGGAGCAGGAGCAGGGCAGGAGGCAGTCTGCCCGTCGCCCCAGCACCTCGGAGAGCTGCTTTTATAAGCGCTAGGCCAGGGGCGGGGCTTGGGGAGGTGTGGCCATGCCCTAGGGGCGGGTGGGGGTGTGCCCCCCCGAACCCACCCTAAAAATCTATACCTATGTCCCTGGGCAGGGCCCTCTCCACGCCAACCCCTAAAAGTTGGGAAAGGAGAATCCTGTCTTTGCTAGTCAGAACCAAGTGGGATCATCCCTGCCTCAAAGGAACGATGGCCCTTTTCTCTGCAAATGACAGCTTCAGAGCAGGGACCCTCCAAGCAATGACAGCCCTGCCTTCTGTTGCCAGGAGACGGGAGCCGAAAGGAAAGGCTCGGAAAAGAGGAAGAGCAGCCCAGAGGGGCGGGGGCGGGGGGCAGTGTCATTTTGTCTCTGCTCAACCTCATCTGGACCATGATGACAGGCAACACTGAGCACCGTGGATGGGATCTCTATGTTATTTTTAGGCAGCTAATTTGAGCTGCGTCAACTCTTTGCCCTCCATTTTCACAATACCATCAAGTATTGTTGAAGGCTTTCATGGCTGTAATAACGATAGTGGGTTTTCTGGGTTATATGGCTGTGTTCCAGTAGCATTTTCTCCTGATGTTTTGCCTGCACCTATAGCTTCTCAAGATCTGAAACGTCAGGAGAAAATGCTACTGGAACATGGCAATACAACCTGGAAAACCCACAACACCATCAAAGTTCAGTGGCACAACGTTGCTGCCTGAGTCACTGAAGCCGTTCACGTGAGCCCCCAAAGTCTGCTGCTGGTAACACTGGGAGGAGGGAAGCTCCCCTTCAGAAGAATCCTGAGTTGTGAAAAGCTCTGGGAAGGTGACGACACTTCTAAGACAGCCCGTGGCTTCTGCTCGCATAACCAAGATTGAAGCCCATCCATCAGCCCAAGCACCCTATTTCTGTCAGAGACTTTAGAAGTGGTAGAGCTGAGTTAAATAGGATGATATGAGAAGGCAGTAGGCTCACATGTGGTGATTCAGTGTGGGAGGATCAGGTGCATGCTTAGGTCCAAATCAGGAGGCCCAAACATGACTGCAAATGGATGCTTTTGTGTGGCCTTAAGTTGATTCAGAATACCATTATGAGCACACTGGAAACTACATTTCTGGTTTCCCTGTGTAACCCCTCTGTTCAGAATGGGATGACTCAGAAAGGGGTGGAGACTGAAAGCAGCAGGAGGCTCCAAAGCTCATGAAGTTGGAGAAAGCTATTAGGCTACCAGACTGGGACCTTGACTGGTTTCTATAAGCCCTTAACACCTTGTTTAAGGTAACGGCAATGTTGTTTATTTTTGTTTGTTGTTTATTTTTGCTATATTGTAAATGCTAGAATTTATTGTTTCGGGGGTTTTGTGTATGTTAATGGTGAGAGTTCTTTTGGGGACCTTCATCATCTTGAATTCAGTTCACCAAGCCTCTGGAGTCCTCATGAGCCAACCACCAGCAGGAAGAATGGACGGCATTATCAGACTGTAATTAGAAGGACTTGGAATAGAACAGGAGCTTGGAGTGTTAAGTTAAATGTTAATTTTTGATAATTGTCATATATTAAAGAAAGTAAACCATTTTGTTTAAAATTTAGTTGTTGCAAACTCCTTCCAAGTTCTGCCCCACAGAACCCACAAGCTGAGGTTACACCTGCATTGACAACTTTGGCCATTTTCCCACTGAAAATCAGATGTAGATTAATTCAAGTTTCAAAATAAACTTTACCTTTTCATTGCGGTTTCATTGTCCTCACTGCGTCATGTTTCAATTGAAGACATCTGTGCATGCCTCGGATTCCAGAAAAGTGACAAACCCCACTACCACGCAATCAGCTTGCCGGGACTGTCCTGAGTGGCTGTCATGCCGTGTTGGGGCAGAAACTTTCCATCACGTAATCACGTGATCACATCATGGCGCCACAACGTCATTAAGTTATAACGAGAATACAGCACCCCCTGCCTTCTAATTGGCTATCGTCTTCTTGTGTTCTCGCAAGCATGATTACTTTAGCGCCACAATTTAAACAACTAAACCATAACTTTCCTTTTAGGGTCAGGAGTGCTTATCTGTGCTTAGGCAGTGTGAGGTTTGTTCAGAGGGCTGCTCCTGCACAATAAATCCCCGTTCTGTTGTTCCCTCTTTATAGTGGTGCACGTTCTATTGAGTACGCGTTATCTCCGTCAGACGTTAGTAAAAAAAACAGGGGAGCCCAAGCGTTCCCGTTCTCTCGTTTTCTCGTCAGAGCAGGTAAACGGGAGACCAAATCAGAGGAACAGAGGAAGCCAAGTGGAATTAAAATGAAACTTAAAGGAAAACCTGCGCGCACATTGTGCAGTGGCCGCCGCAGTCTGATTGGCTGGGAACATTTGCATCACTATGTAAGGCGGGAAACTGAAACTGAAATCAGACACCCGAACCTCCCCACCAATCTAGATTGGAAACGTGTTCTGGCAAAAAGTTGCACAAGCAACCAGGTACAGGAGAGACACGGGATAAGGGAGTGGGGGGGCGACAGAGCCAGGATTTATCTGCGTTCCAATGTTTGGCAGTGGGGAGAAATGCAACAAAACCTCGATATTACAAGTGACTATCCTGGGATTAATCGCCAGCGAGGAAATCGCCTTTAAGTTGGGGGTTAGGGTGGAGCCTGGGGAGGACCTTAGCAGGATATAATGCCATAATGTCCACCCTCCAAAGCAACCGCTTGCTCAAGAGCCAGCGTGGTGCAGTGGTTATGAGCAGGTGCACTCAAATCGGGAGAACTGGGTTTGATTCCCCGTTCTGCCACTTGAGCTGTGCAGGCTTATCTTGTGCACTCTAACACATGCCAGCTGGGTGATCTTGGGCAAGTCACAGTTCTTTGGAGCTCTCTCAGCCCGATAAGCCTCCACAGCTCTCTCAGCCAATTGGCCATGGTGGCAGGGGCTCTTGGGAATTGTAGTCCATGAACTGCAAGAGAGCTGCAGGTTGCAGACCCCTGGGCTAGCCCGTGCCCCAGATGGGTCTTCAGAACATGCTGTAGTGTGCTCCCCCTTTCCCCCTGCATGAGACCTTTATTCGTATGCCCTACCCATTTGGAAATTGGTGATAAAAGCTGACCCCCCACCACGCACGCACGCACGCACACTTCTCACCAGCTGGGCAAAGAATTCCTGGAGCTGTTGGGCCTCACTGCGTAGCTTGCCAGCCATTTTGACTCTCATTTTTGAGGATGTGCAGATGATCCGAACTCGCATCAAGGGGCGAACATATTCAGTGAGGACCGCGTGGTGCACATCTTTCACCAGCATCTGGTTTGTCAAAACAGAGCGGGGTGGGGGGGGGGGGAGAACAGAATGGGCAACAAGGCATGATTTCAGGGGCATGAAGGAGAAAGGGACTGGCTCGGACCCAGTTCAGGGGGCTGGTCCTCTGCTGCCTTTGGAGATGTCTGCCAAAGGCTGGGTTGCCACATTCTTTTCCTGGCACTGCTTCCCTGCACACAAGAGGAGCCTGGCAGGCCGGAAGGTCCATCCACTTCCTGGCTGCATTTCAGGCAGAATCACAGAGCCAAGGAAATGGGGGTGACCCTAAATGCGGTGGGTGTTCCCATGCTCTCAGGGCTGTGCCAGCCTTCAATGGTGGCTTTTTCAGGAGGGTGGGATGAAATATATCCTCCTCCCCAGGGAAAGTGTTCCCACTGTCTCCAAGTGTCCCCAGTGTCCAAGTGTCCCCAGAATGTCTCCAAGATTTGGCTGGTCTGACAAAGGGAGCGTTAACTCTGGAAAGCTCCCACCCCAAGAGCCTCGTTGGTCTCTAAGGTGCCTCTGGATTCAAATCCAGCTCTGCCAAAGTGTCCTGTGCTTTCCAGGCAGATCCCTCACCTCGTATGGCTCCGGTTTCATCTTCCTCAGCTTCTGGGTGTGCTCCGAGAGAAGAGCCATGATGGTGGAAAAGGCCTCAGAGCTGTTCAGCCATTTCCTCTTCATCAGTTTGTGGAAGTAAGGCTGTGGGGGCAGGGAGGAGGTCAGAAGGAGCAAAGGGCAGCATCCTCTGCAAGTGGCGCAATGGGGACTAGGGAACAATGCGTCCTTCTGGGGGGGAGGGGGGGTCTAGGCTGAGCTTCTGCACAGAAGGTCTGGCCTGAGCAGG
Source organism: Sphaerodactylus townsendi (assembly GCF_021028975.2). Lineage (NCBI taxonomy): Eukaryota > Metazoa > Chordata > Lepidosauria > Squamata > Sphaerodactylidae > Sphaerodactylus > Sphaerodactylus townsendi. Next base: position 133,481,061 of record NC_059430.1, on the reverse strand, counting down.
AGATGTGGGGTCAGGACTGGAGCTGTGCCTTCCAGCTCACCCACATGACCAGAATTCTTTGCTCCCAGTGGCCATGATGGAGTGAGCTAGAGCTGGGGAGGGGCCCTCCCACTCCCCAGAGCCACTGGCCACTGAAGCTGGGGCCTGCTTCTGGCCACATCCCCCACCCCCCACCTGGAAGTCAGGATGTAACAACACCTTTGACTCCACATCCCCTTAGAGAATCTGAACTAATCAGTTCTGTAAGAATTAATCTATTAAAAAGTTTAGCCAGGGACGTACCGCTAGGGGGACATGGGGCATTAGAGGCAGCCATGCCCTCGAATGCCATTTAGGCCTGGTACGCCACTGCATTTAGCCTCAGATATTTCCAGGATCTATCTGAGAAAAGTTGTTTTGCCATCTTTAATTTCTGATAGGAATACCTTCAGGTTTTGAAAGAGTTGGTTGGCCAGTACGCGGTTGCAGAGTTGAGTCACCTGGTCCAGAGAGGCATTGGCCTGGTCCTCTGCTTTCTTACTCTCAAGGTGACCAAACCTCACCAAGTCCCTGATGTATTGCCTGTAATTTGAGTTGCAAGGAATGAGTGCAAATGGCAGGTCTTTGGGTACCGGTTCCTCTCTGTGCACAAAATACCTGGCTGACTCAGGATCCATGCCACAGCTTCCATTAGAGCTCATGAAAAGCTGTCCTAGGGGACTCCTGTTTTGGTTGCCACATTTGGACACAACCATCCCACCAGAGCAGGGATGGCCAACCTGTAGCCATTGGCCATGCTGGCAGGGCTGATGGGAATTGTAGTCCATGAACATCTGAAGCACCACAGGTTGGCCACCCCTGCACTAGAGCATGCACATCAGAACAGGGAGGGTGCAATTCCCTGCTCACCCAAAGGAGTATGTAGAGTGCCACGGAAAAAGGAGCAGGCCGCTTTTCAGCCTGAACTTTTCCAGCCTGAACTAAGGTAAGTGGAGGAGCGATCCCCCCCCCCGCGCACGCCCAGAGCGACGCCCCCCCCCTTGTAGCTCTGCTACTGGCTGCCCCTGCTGGACATTTAACCTGGACAGGGAGAGCAGACACTCACCGGAAGGGTGGGCAGCAGTTGACCAGCGCGATGGTCCGGCTTGTGTAGCTGTCAGCCATTAAGCTGTTCTCTGCTTGCCCCTCGTGAAACTTTTCCACCTTCCTCTGAAAACTAGGTGGGGAGGGGGGGGGATAAAGACAAGGGTGATGGGGAAACAAAATTGAAGGAAGGATGTGGGGGAGGGGAATAGGTGCCCCCTGCAGAGTTCAAAGCACAATTTCATTCCCATGTGCCCACTGTGGTGGCCACAGGGCCTGATCGCCCAATCTGTCCCTCCCTTGCAAACCCAGCAAGTTTCCTCCTGACCTTCAGATCCACTTTAGCCCCAGTGCCAGCCAAGAGACCACAGAGGTCCCCCCCACATCTTGAGAGTCCAGTTTGGCCCTACAAAACCCACCACTCTGGCGCCTTCCAGGCTCCCTCGAGCCCCCCACCATCTGCGCTCCCCCCCTTCCTGTCCAGGCTCCCAATGAGCTGCGGAAAGGGCAGCCTCTCTTGATCCCGCCTCTTTAGAGACTTTGCATGTAAGTTTTCACACACTGGCTCCAGGAGGGGGGTGGGTAACCTGTGCTCGCTCTCTCACACCTGCCAGCCACAATCGCACTGCTGCCATCGAGAAATGCCCACTCTCCTGTGACGCCAGGGGGGACGGGCCGTGGCTCAGAAGCAGAGTTCTGGGTTGCCTACAGAAGGCCCCGGGTCCAGTCCCAGCATCTCTCATTAAAATAAGAAGAAGAGTTTGGATGTATATCCCACTCCCTTTCTCTCCTGTAAGGAGACTCAAAGGGGCTGACAATCTCCTTTCCCTTTCCCCATCAGAACAAACATTCTGTGAGGGGGGTGGGGCTGAGAGAGCTCTGAAAAACTGTGACTAGCCCAAGGTCACCCAGCTGGCATGTGTTGGAGTGCACAGGTTAATCGAGTTCCCCAGATAAGCCTCCACAGCTCTAGCGGCAGAGTGGGGAATCAAACCCGGTTCCTCCAGATTAGAGTGCACCTGCTCTTAACCACTAGGCCACTGCTGCTCCCAGGTAGGCTGTGCTCTGAGGAGCAGCTGCCAGTCGGAGTGCAGAAGCCTCACCTGGAGACCAAGGACCCGACTCATGAGAAGGCTGCTTCACATGTCCACACAGCCTTGAGCCGCCTCTCCGGGCTGTGACCCCTGGCCTCCGCTCAAAGGGGGCTGTGATGTACCTTCCACTGGGCTCAGGGCAGCCCCACAGGCACCTGCGGTGACTCACTGCCTGTATGGGTTGCATCCATTCTGACCCACATGTATTCCTGCCCCAGTTCACTGAAACAAGCACTTGGTGGCCGGTGTGTGTGTGTGTGTGTTTCCAGGTAAAATTAGCCTCTGGCAGACTGTGGCTTCTCCTGCCGGCCCCACTGGGCCCTCACTCTACTGCGCACCAGTTCCTCAATAAGGTGGGAGCAGAGCAGCTATTTAGGAACCCTGAACTTGCCAACCAGTTGGGACTGCAAGTTGTGCACCACTCTCCCGACCCCCACATGCACATAATCCTGCTCAGCCCCCCCAGTGTGCCTCCCTCCCACCGGAAGCCCTTGCAGGACATGTGTTCAGAGTAGACACCTGGAGAATGGAAGCCACTGAGGGGCTAGCCATGACAGTCTCCCCCCCACATGTGCCCCCTCCCCAAAACTGTGCTTCCCCACACTATGCAGAGTGCAAATGGGTGGTAAACAAGACAGTCAACCCTTCAGTATTTCCCTGATGCATACCATTCAGGCCGTGGGGCCTCTTGGCTTCACCTGCCCACTGTGGCATAAATAGAATGGAGGTGCCTCACCTGGTTGCAGGGAGGGTGGCCTATGGGATCTGCATGAGTTTCTGAACTGAGGCGGCAAGAGAAGGCTAGCCTTCAAGATAGAGCTGGGTGTCCAAGTCCTGAGTCCATTCATGGCGTCTGTGTCTGTTTCAGGGGCCCCAATTTTCTTTGGACCTAACCATCTCATGCGCTTCAATATTACAAAACTGGAGCAGCAGGGGGCATTATTTGTTCCAGCTCAGGACTAAAATGCTGCTGCCTCCCTGCACCCCTCCCCCCCAGTGACTGTAGAAGGTGTCCCCACGTGCCCGGGCTCCGAGGTACCATACCTCTGCAAGAATTCTACCAGGCAGCTGAGGCAGCACTGAGCCATTCTCCTCCCAAAGTCTGCCGTGATCTGGGGGGCTCGGTCTGTGTGACCTTTTAACACCTGTGAAGAGAGAGAAAGGTGAGGTGCTGGCCAGGGCTGAGGGAGCCTTTGGGAGTCTTGTTCTCCTCTGCTCCAAACAAGGACAGGTCGGGCAAGGGGGGGGGCAGCTTGGAGGGGACCAAGAGGGGGCTGTAAGGGATCATCTCTGTCAGACCCTCTGCTTGCCTCTTCTGTTCCAGAAACAGCTGTGCAAGCACACATGGGTCAAATGCAAGCACAGAGCATGCCAGCAAAACGGAGGGAGAAGTGGGTATGAGAGGGAGAATCCATAGCACCTGTCAGGACTTCGCATTAGTCCTGGGGATGTGCCCAGGGGTGCAAGAGGCTGGCTGCAAGGCACCTAATGTGATCCCCAAGCAGAAGGAGCGGGATCCACCAAATGCTCTCAAAGCCCAAAGCCCCTTCTGGCTTGGCTTTAAAGTAAGGGCTAGGTGGGCCAGTGCACAGCCAGAGACAGACGTGGAAGGACTGGGAAGGGCAGAACATGCGGGCTGCAACTCAACATGCAAGAAGACCCTGGAGCCTGACGTACGGGGATGATTCTGCTGGACAGGCAGAGCTGGGTGTCGCCAGTCTCCTTGTGGGACCACTTCTCTTCCTTCTGCAGCTCTTGGCTCATGTTCTCCATGATCTTCACCTACAAGCAGCAAAGGAGGATGGAGGCAGAGGGAGGTGGAGGGAGGGAGGGAGGGGGGGGGAGGAGAGGCAGTTTCCTGTGAGGTGGGGCCTACATGCCACGGAGCATTTCTTCCCAATGAGGAGGAGCCACGGGGTGCCTTCAAGCATCCCTAGCATTGCCTGTCAGCCACTAGTTCCACATGACGGGCAATCAAATGAATGCCACGTGATTTATTTCAATGTATTGTCAAAGGCCAGAATCACTAGGGTATTGTGGGTTTTCCATGGTGCCCCCCCCCCCGCCTCCCTGCAGGCTGGCTTCTGCACTCCCCAGGGGACAGGAGCAAGCCTGCAGATGCAGCCACAGATGCAGGCGAAAGTGCTACTGGAACACGGCCATACAACCCAGAAAACCCACAACACCCTAGAGATTTGTTTCACTTTGTCATTGCATTTCCACAAACACCACTCTTCTCCCATGAGCTCCAGGCACTGTGAGTGGCCCACTATCCCACACCCTTCATCCTCCTGTGAGAACACCCAGGTTGCCCAGTAGGGTTGCCAGCCTCCAGGTAGAGCCTGGAGACCTCTCAGAATTACAACTAATCTTACAACTACAGAGATCAGCTCCCCCAGAGGACATGCTTTGGAGGGTGGACTCCATACCCTGCTGAGCTCCAGCCCCTTCCCTCAGGCTCCACCCCCAAATCTCCAGCACTTTGCCAGCCAGCCAGTTTCGGAGCTAGGCTTGCCAGTTCTGGGTTCAGAAACTCCCGGAGATTTGGCGGTGCAGCCAGGGGAGGGAGGAGCGGCCTCCGCAGGGCACGAAGCCCCAGAGCCTTCCCTCCAAAGCAGCTATTTCCTCCAGTGGACTTGATCTGTGACATCTGGAGATAAGTTATGATTTCAGAACATCTCCAGGCCTCCCAGGGAGGTTGGCAATCCATATCTTCCGTAAGTCCACCATTCTGACCACTACACCACTCTGTTGTAACAGTGTTCTTTAGACAGTGCTCAAGAGGAAGAGGCCTCAGCTGTTGGGCCCATGAACAATGAATTCCCGGGAAACCGTTGGATTGAGGGGGGCAGATACCCCAGGCAGCAGGCAGGAGATGGGGGAGGCCCAACTGCCCAGAAGAGACGCTCATCCCATAGCACACGAGCCCACTCCCTTATGAGGCTGCGGCTGGGGAGGGGGGAAGGGAGAGGGAGCCCTCCGGCCTCAGAGGGGGGTCATATTCCTTGATAAGACAGATCATGGCAGAGCCAACGGTTCCTGAGGAGATGCTCAAAGATGTCACGTTCTATGCAGTGGGAGACACAGACCCTCAAGGGTTGTCATGTTGGTGAGGGAGCAAGATTTTTTTCTGCTGCTGCAGAGACCAGGACCAGGAGTGATCATACAGCAAATCATACAGGGTTCGAGGTGAAGGAAAAGAGATTCCAACTAAACATCAGGAAAAACTTCCTGACAGTCAGGGCTGTTCGACAGTGGAATGCACTCCCTCGGAGTGTGGTGGAGTCTGGAGGTTTTTAAGGAGAGGCTGGATTGCCATCTGTCAGGAGTTCATGGCAGGGGGTTGGACTTGATGGCCCTTGGGGTCTCTTTCGATGCTATGATTCTAAGTGGCCTTCCTTGGCCTTACTAATCTCCCTCCTTCCCAGCACCCTCTCATCTTCCCCCTGCAGGCCCTTCCCATTTCTGTCTCTGACCGTGGCCATGGTAGGTTTAAGGGCAAGCGAGACTTCGGGGGGGGGGGGGGGGAAGAGTTTGGGGGACTGACTGAAGACATTAGTTTAAAATGCCTGATGTGCCTCTCTTTCCCACCCTTTACCTTGAAACTGCAAGCCCTGGCGCACCCTGCAGTTGAATGAGTCAGAAGGAAAGAGAAGGGGCTGGGAACGATGTTATTTTTGGCTTTGCCTGTCCCCTCATCTGAGAGGCTTGGCCTTCCCCAAAGAGCAGGATTCTACACCTCTGGTGGCAGGTGGGGGTGGGGTGGGGTGGGGAGGGCAGTGTACTAAATAGTGTACTAAATGACATCTGGGGGCATGACTACCTCCCCGTTCCCCCCCTCCACCCAGCACCTTGCGCCCCTTACAGCCCCCCTCTTGGTCCCCTCCAAGCTGCCCCCCCCCTTGCCCGACCTGTCCTTGTTTGCGCTCCACTTGTCACCGGGGACTGCTATGTCAATGATGCTCACTTTCTTGTCCTCGATCACAGTGATGTCTGGTGTATTGTGTTTCAACACTTTGTCCGTTTGGATTCGAAAGTGCCACAGGATCTTGACCTTCTCATTTTCCATTACTTTCTCTGGACAATGTTTCCACCAGTTCTTAGCTGTTCTTATGTTGTAATTCTTGCATAAATTCCAGTGGATCATCTTGGCCACTGAGTTGTGTCTCTGTTTATACTCGGTCTGGGCAATCTTTTTTGCAGCAGCTGAGGACATGATCTACAGTTTCATCAGCTTCTTTGCACAATCTGCATTTTGCATCATCTGAGGATTTTTCGATTTTGGCTTTGATCGAATTTGTTCTAAATGGCTTGCTCTTGGGCATGGCTAAAAATCAGGATTCAGTTTCCTTTTTTTCAGAGTTCCAGTTGTTAACCACAGCCAGGTCTTTTCGTTGTCCACCTTGTCTTTGATTTTCTCCAGAAATTGGCCATGCAGTGCTTTGTTGTGCCAGCTTTCAGTCCTCATTTTAATCACATTTTTTCTGTATTCTTGTTTGGCTTTCTGGGATTATTATTATTATTATTATTATTATTATTATTATTATTATTATTATTATTATTATTATTATTATTATTATTATTATTGGTTCATTAACAGTTCATAGAGATCAGCATAATTCTATCAGAGCTGTTGATTATATATGTATATAAAAAGAATAGTGTACATATCTATATAACTGAGAAATAGAATCATTTTGTATTTTTGCCCCCTTCAAAAAAATGTAGCACGCAGAGGGCTTCCTCCCCACCCCCCACCCCATAAACCAACCCGTTTCTGGGGTGCAGTCCTGGCTCTGCCAGCATTCCCAGCAGGCAGCATAGCCAAGATCCAATGGATCCAGAGCCACACAGAGCATGGACAACTATATTTGTTCTTGTTCTTTGCCTCCTATGAGCCACAGAAGGATGAAATAGTGTTTTTTTAAATTAAACCCCCCCCCCACGAATGCTGCACCTCCATCATGTCTCCTGATGTTACCTTGGCAGCTGAGATGAGGTCCTCTTCCAGGCTCAGCTGAGTCTCAGGGGACAGGAGGGGCCCCAACTCCAGGGCCTTGTTGACCAGGGGAGCGATCTCACCTCTGCCCAGCACCTCTCTATGTAGAACAAAGAGCGTTAGAGAGGGGGTCCCCAACATGGCTCTCAGCACCCGCCAAGTGTTTCTAGAAAGCGGGCTGAACCAGGGGCAGGTTGTGCCCTGCAGGCTCCTGAGTGGCCACTGGAGATTTGATGGGCTGTGCCAATTTTTAAAAACAGCGCTTTGGCAAAGCTGCCATCACAGCACAAGGATCTTCACTGTGTGCCTGCAGGAAAGCTACAGCAGTCATTTTGTGGCTGGTTTACCTCTTGCAACAGCCATTTTGCTGTAGCCTGGGAGCGCCCTAGATGTTCATGGACTACAATTTCCATCAGCCAACTGGCCATGCTGGCAGGGAATGATGGGAATCGTAATCCATGAACATCTGGGGCACCACAGATGGACACCCTTTTGAGGCCGATCCCCTGCGCTGTGTCAGAGTCCCAAAGGCATCCACAGGCTCAAAAAGGCTAGAGGCAGGGTTGCCATCTCTAAATTGGGAAATACCTGGAGATTTGGGGGGGGGGAGCCTGAGGAGGGCAGGGTGAGACTGCAGTTGCTTATGATGCCAGAGAGGGCACTATACAAAGCAGCCTTTGTCTCCAGGGGGCTTATCTCTTGCCTGGAGATTGTTTGTAATAGTGGGAGATCTCCAGCCACCGCCTGGAGCCTGGCAACCCTGTTAAAGGGATATTTCTAGCCAGCCCCTGAGTAGAGCTGAGCCAAGCCAGGCCATGGTTGGGTTAGCCAGCTGAGTTCTCACCTGTCATTTTTTACAGGGCCTTGTAAGCCACACAATTCTTGGGGTACAAAACCCAAATAGCACCTCCCACCCTATCCCAGTTATCAGCATGGGAGGGAAGTTTTTCTGCACACCCCTCAAAATTGCCCAACAAGAATACCACCACCCCTTACCCAGTTCTCCCTTATTTCCAGTGGCATACCTGCCTAGGGACAGGGGGTACCCCATGTCCCCAGGCGCCCCCATTTGGTCACGTGGGGGGGCGCCAACATTTCAGGGTCGTTTGTGTGTTTTAAATTTTTTAGTGTTTTTTTACGTTTCGGCCAGCAGGGGATGGATTTTTAGGGTTAGTGGCACCAAAATTTCAGGGTACCATCCAGAGACTGTCCTGATGATACCACCCAAGTTTGGTGATGTTTGGTTCAGGGGAAGCAAAGTTATGGACTCCCAAAGGGGGGTCCTAATCCCAATTGTTTTCAATGGGATTTCAATGGGAGCTAACAGGAGATGGGGGTACCCATTTGAGGGACCATAACTTTGGTCCCCCTGAATCTAACTTCACCAAACTTGGGTGGCATAATAAGAATAGTTACCAAATGATTGGTGTCACTAGCTTTAAAAATATTCCCCTTACAGGCATCCCAAGAAATTTGCCCAAGATTCTTTGTTTTGCAGTGACTTTGCTCCATTGTAGCCAATGGGGAATTTCTGAGTGTGTAGGCAGGCTGCACATTTCTGAAGATAAAGGCACCAGACTTTCAAGGAACCAGCCAAATTTGCTAAAATGTGTGTGGAAGAGGAAAATGCTGTGGGCACCAAGTTGAAGGTGAACCTGATGCCCACAGCATTTGGCCATCCCAGGCAAACTTTAGCAAAGTTGGCTGGTTCCTTTCAGGAGACTCACACCAGCAGCCCTGCAGGAAATAAGTGCCCCCACCCAGAGCAAGACCACTACCACATTGCCTCCTGTTGAAACCTCTACCACAGAGCCAGCTGGGCATAACAGAAAGCCCCATTGAAGTCTATGGTGGGAAAAATAATTTTTCCCACCACAGAACTTGCTGAAGAGCCTGGCAGATTCTGGGGAATTTCTGAGTGTGTAAGCACTGACCACACATTTTTGAAGATAGAGTCGCCAGACTTTCAAGGTGGCTCCAAGAGGCTTTGGGTAATAGCATCCAAGCTTGTTGAGCTTTGTTTTGGGGGGTGGGTGGGGGCGTGAGTTGAGAAGTTCTGAGAGAACTCAGCCAGCAGGCTTCATGTGCAGGAGCATGGAAACAAAATAAGCCTTTTGGGGGCCCATAAAATTGAACCCTCAGAAGCAAAGGTCTCTAAGCCTGGATGCTATTACCAGGAGGGCTTCCTGGAGCCACCTTAAAAGTCTGGTGCCTCTATCTTCAAAAAATTGCAGCCTGCCTCAGGAATTCCCCATTGGCTACAATGGAGCAAAGTCACTGCAAAACAAAGAATCTTGGGCAAATTTCTTGGGATGCCTGTAAGGGGTGTATTTTTAAAGCTAGTGACACCAAAATTTCAGGGTATCATCTGGTAACTATTCTTATGGTGCCACCCAAGTTTGGTGAAGTTAGATTCAGGGGGACCAAAGTTATGGTCCCTCAAATGGGTACCCCCATCTCCTGTTAGCTCCTATTGAAAACAATGGGGATGGGGGCATTCCATTTGGGCGTCCACAACTTTGCTTCCCCTGAACCAAACATCACCAAACTCGGGTGGTATCATCAGGGCAGTCTCTGGATGATGCCCTGAAATCATGGTGCCACTAGTTTTAAAAATGCACTCCCTGCAGGCTGAAAAAAACACCAAAAATACCCCCCCAAAGCCCAAATACCTTGTATTTGCATTTGTTCATATTTGGGCAGGACATAATCGGACAATTTTTGTCCGAATGTGCCCAAATTTGCCCAGATTCCAGCTGAATCTGCTATTTGTTTCATTTGAATCTCCAACCCTCAAAAGTGATGCTGTTTCAGGGTGGGGGAGAATCCACCCCCAAACAGCATCACTTTCAATTTTGTTTTAACCGGGGACCCCAGATTCTCCCTTTAAGGTGGATTTAAAAGAAAAATCTGAGCTCCCTAGTTTAAACACCATTGAAAATGATGCTGTTTGGGGGTGGATTCCACTGGAGGTGTTTTGTGAGAGATGATGCTGACATTTGTTTGGTAAATGTTTTGCTGGGGGTGATTTGTGAGAGATCTACATGCTTAATACCCACTTGCACTGGCTTGGAGTTGTTTCTCAGGCTAACAACCTACCTCATAGGGTTGTTGTGATTAGGAAATTAGGAAAAGAGTTGGTGGGGAGAGAGCCATGTATGTTTTGCTGGGAGTGGGAGGTTTTTTGTGAGCTGGTGCAAAAAATAATTGTTTGGTCATTGTGGGGGAAGGTGGCTGCCCATATGCTGGGGGTGGGGGGGCGTCAAACTCAGGTTTTGTCCCCGGGCTCCAGTTTGCCTAGGTACACCCCTGCTTATTTCCCAAGTGGAAGAATGTCCCAGCAGATCAGCAGATCTACCGGCCTAGAACTCCACTGCCTTTCTTTGCCTTTCTGCAGCAGCCATGCAGAGAGGGTCGGGTGGTCAGTGGGGGTCTCCCAGAGCCTGCGGTTCTACAGGGCGAGTGGAGAAGGGTTTCTGGCTGTTGCCCACGGCCAGTACTTGCAACTGACCTCTTATTTTCTTACCTTTGGTAGATGTTGCAGTTCCAGTCCAAGACAAAGTACAGCTCAGAGACGGTCATGCTCTTCTGGACCACCTCAGCCAAACGCTGGGCCAGTCCCTGGTGGTAGCTGCATAGATAGATGTTGAAGGCCTCATATTCCTTTGGATAAGCATGCAGCAAGTGACATTTTACCGTGCATAAGTCCTCCTGGGCACGCTTGGCCAGCCTGTCCATCAGTGTGGCAACAGAACCGGCCCTGCCTTCCGAGCACTGGCACAGTCTCTGGTTGACTAGCTGCTGCACTGCTTCCACCCACTGGCTCTTCATGGCTCGGGGCCGGGGCCTGGATCCCTCTGCCGCAGCCCCCTCCATCCACTTGCGGTCGGTCTCCTCCTCCTGCTCTATCACTTGTACCATGAGCTCCAGCTCTGGGTGGTGAGTCTTGGTGGTCAGTGCCTCTGCCAGGACTGCCCAGAGCTCCTTCAGCAGGGCTTCATAGAGGAGAGCCACGTCCTTGGCCTTCCGGCTCCCGTCCTTCCGCATCTCACTGTTCTTCTGGCTCTGCTGGCCATTCCACTCACACTCGGCTTCCAGTTCAATGATGTGTTCATCAGCAGTCACGAGGTCCCTCTGGTGGATGAGGCTCAGGATCTCCAGGACTAGGAGGGGACAAGGAGACACCACACTTGTGGAGATCACTGGAGGAACTGCCAGAGGTACATGGGGGTGAACTGACCCTGGGTGCCCCCCATTACATCATGTGGGTGGCTAAGTGGGGCACGGGGGCGGTGTGGGGTAGGCACCCGGAGCAGGTGTTGCCCCGGGTGTCATTTCCCCCCAGTACACCTCTGGGAACCGCCTCTCTGCCTACTGAGATCACAATGAACCAGGGACTGTCAGGGCAGGGTGGCAACCGTGGTGGCTGAAGGGAGGAGGGACCACCAGCTTTGGACTCCCCCTTGGGGAGCAGTTGTGGCTCAGTGGGGAAGCATCCGCTGGCTATGCAGGAGGTCCCAGGCAGCATCTCCAGTGAAAAGGATCATCTGCATGCCAAGGAGATGCTCTGTCATATGCAGGCCACTCCAAGTGTGTTCCCCCACAGACAATCTATTGTTCTTCCTAGATCTGCCCACATGATCAGTGCTTGCAGAGCAAGATTGGCCCTTTGCCTGGGTCACAATAAACTTCAGCCTCTCTCTGACTTTTTCCTTGGCCCACCTTGCGAATGTCCTTGCCTGTCTGCCAGCCAGCTTTTCCTTCTCTGCATTGTTAACGGCCTCAAGACCGAAATGGGGAGGGGCAGTCTGGACATTTAAAAAATGAAATGAAACTTTGATTGTGTGTTCCTGTATTGCAGGGGGTTGGACTTGGTGGCCCCTGGGGGTCTCTTCCAACTCGATGATTCTATGAAACTCCACGGTCTGTGAACACAGCCAGATTTGCACCAGCTGATGAACTGTCGGCCCTCAAATTTAGGCCTCAAACAAAGATGAGTGAGGCTAGACATGATACAATTATGCACGGCATGGAGAGAGGGGCTTTTCTCCATCTCCCATAATACTAAAAGCCAGGGTGGCGGATGGGAGACTCAGGACAGCCACAAGTATTTCTTCACACAGCACATAGGTCGATTCCCCACTGAGGATTAGATGTGCACTCGTCACTCCAAATATCCAGTTTTCCTGCAGAACTCCCCACTTCACCAGCGCCGAATGCGCATTCATCCCCTTTCTGGTGCCCCCCCCCCCCTTAAGCACGTGTTATTTTAGAACCTGGAAGAAAGTAGACCTTTTCGAAAAACGTGGGGGCAATCTGGAGCGGTGGGGAAGTTTGGGGGCGGGGGGTGAATCCAGATTCGTTTTACCTGCCCTTGCGAGTGACGTGGCGCCTCCCATCCAATCAGGACGCAGTGGGTTGTGTGCTATGTGTGTGCAGCCTTTTTTTTTTTTTTGCAGACCGGAGGTCCACAGGGATACGAAGCAACATGGGGCTGGTTTTGACTGACTGACTGAGTAGAATGCAATACAAAGTAGGCCATACACGTCATATCAACGTGAATCCGACTACATGGAGGCGCGGAAACAGGGCTTTGTTTTAATCGCCTGTTTCTTTGTCTCCATGTAGAGTTGTTCCGTGCATGCTCAGGCAGACGTGGATCCGTCAGTTTGAAAGTGAAAAAAATTCCCGCCCCAGCACAACGCAGCAGCCAATCAGGAGAGTCCCTGAGCGGATTGCGCGTTTGATCTGCTGCCAGTGGGGACTCCTGCACGACTGCTGCGTTTCTGGGAACGAGGGGGCAGAAGCTGCAGTGGGGACCATGAAACCGTGCTCAAAAGGTCCCGAATCTTACCAAACTGGTTTTATATGCCAATAAAGGCTTGTGTTGTTGTCCAAACTGGTTTGTATCTACTTTCATTTTTGAAGTGGGGAATCAACCATAGTTAATTTGTGGCATTCACTGCCACAGGATGTGGTGATGGCTGCCAAACTGGAAGGGAATGGAGTTATCAGTGGCCCCTAGTCCTGATGGACATCTCGCCCCTGCAGTATCAAGGGCAGCAGGCTTCTTTATATCAGTCGCTGGGGTGGGAGCCCAGGCGGGAAGGGGCGGCTTGCAGTCTTCCTGCCTGTGGGCTTCCGAGAGGTGGCTGGCCGTGAACAGAGTGCTGGGCTTGATGGTGGGCTTCATTCTGCTCCAGAGGGCTCTTCTTGCGCCCTTGTGTCAGGTCAGCACAGCTCCTGCACCCTTCTTCCTGACTCTGTGCAGGGACGACGCAGACTCCCTCCTTGCCCCCGCAGCTCCTGTTGTCCGAAAGTGCTCTGAGCAGTTTCCACAGGCCACTGCACCGACATATATGCTGACCATTCCCAGCTCAGGTTCAGTATTTCCCTCCCTTTTCTCTGGCTAATCCTTAACAGGATAGATGCCAACAGGGTCACACTTGCTGAAGAGAGTCTTGGGACTAGGTTGAAAAGCTGGGCCTGTGGAAACGACCTTGGGATAACTGTGTGGTAAGAAGTACTGCCCTGGCCATCCTGGAATCTGACCCCCAGAGACGTCCCTCAAGGGGGTGGAGACACCCAGGAGCAGCAGATGTCAAGGGCCAGCCCCGCCAGCTGCAGGGGGGAACCTCCCCTGGAGAAAACGGCACATTCACCAGCCAAGGGAACAATTGTGACCCTGCCTTGCCAGCACTGGAGGAGGGGGGTGAATGGGGCAAGGGGCTGATTTTCTCAGTTCTCAGCCAACATGTTAAATGACAGAAAAAGGAGTGGGTTTACCTGGTGGCCACATGAAAAACACGCTTGAACACACATGGAAGTGGCCTTACCCTGAATCAGGTCCACATTGTCTACTCTGATGGGCAGCCGCTCTGCAGGGCCTCTCCCAGTACTCCCCACCTGGCCTTTCCGCAGGAGATGCAGTGGGGACTGAACCAGGGGCCTCCACGTGCCAAGCAGATGCTTTGCCCCTGTGCCACGGCCCCTCCTCAGTGAGCCACAGGCAGGCACAGATCTGCCCCAGTCCTCAGGCAAGGCGCTCCAGGGCTCCTGCTCCAGCCCCCCTGGGAAGCCAGCAAGCAGGAAGGCTCTACAGCGGCACTCCTGAGGCCCTGCTCTTGGCTCCTGACGTCCCTTCTCTTCCAAGCAACCAGCCAAGAACCTTTCATAGCCTTGGGAGGACTCCAAACTCACTGAGCTCCCTGCCTGCTTGTCTCCAGCTCCAGTTTCTATGGAGCTCCAATAAGAACTGCCTGGCCTGGTGGAGTGATGAGAAACATGGTGGGTTCACCGATCACTGGTGAGCACCCTGGACCAGAATGGCAGCAGCAGGGCTGAACTCCAGATGAGTTCTTCTCACCCGGTGCTGTGATCCCTGGAGTTGAACGAGAAGAGAGGCCTGTGATGTCCACCCAACCCCGAATCCAACTGCTTCTGCTGAGGGTTACCGGCTCTGGAGTGTGAAAGTCTGAGAGAGTTTGGAGGTGGAGCCTGGGGAGGGCAGGATTTTGGGGGGGGGGTGCAGTGGGAGGTGGAATATAATGCCATAGAGCCACCTGGAGCCTGGCAACCCTACTTCTACTGGTTGCCTTGAATGCAAGGGGAAAGGGGGGCAGCTTGGTTAAATGCGTGTTAGAGTTTCTTGGGGACACTTCATTTTTATCCCTGCTCTAATCAAAGCACAGAAGGACCACAATCTGAGCTGCAGAAAAAATAAACAAACAAAAACTATAGGGAAGGCCAGCCTGAAGATGCAGAGATGAAGCACGCAGGGGTCCTTTCAGTGGCGTATCGCCAAGAGGGCGGGGGTGTGCACGAAGCAACGGGTGTGCACCAGTGTGGGGACATGGCAGGCATGCAGGGAGCACACGTGCCCCAGGTGCCATTCCCCCTTGATCCGGCCCTGGGTCTCTTCAGATTTGCTTTCTAAATACCCCAAACCCAGGAGTTTTCATCTGTAACTCTGTAAGAGAGAAACAAAACAATACAAAGGGAAGGAGGTCTTAGAAAAGAAATGTGACCCAGTTTTGCCTTGGAAAAAATAACAGCTTTTCTGTACTGCAAAGGGCAAAATTTCAGCACTCAGGCCCCAGCCCTAGAGCTTGTGCTACAGTAGTAGTAGTAAGTTGCCTTTGAATGTGTGCAGAGCTGCTTTTAGCCATTGTAGTGCAACAGCAGCAGAAGCCGTTGAAGAACATGCAGGGAAAGGAGAAGAAGAAGAAGAGTTTGGATTTATATCCCCCCTTTCTCTCCTGCAGGAGACTCAAAGGGGCTTACTTCCTTGCCCTTGCCCCCTCACAACAAACACCCTGTGAGGTAGGTGGGGCTAAGAGAGCTCCGAGAAGCTGTGACTAGACCAAGGTCACCCAGCTGGCGTGTGTGGGAGTGCATAGGCTAATCTGAATTCCCCAGATCAGCCTCCACAGCTCAGGCGGCAGAGCTGGGAATCAAACCCGGTTCCTCCAGATTAGATACACGGGCTCTTAACCTCCTACGCCACTGCTGCTCACTGCAGCCCCGCCCGCACCTCTTTACCATTTCAGGACTTGCTGTGTACTTTGTGCTGCTAGGCCTCATTTGATAGGACTTGCCTTTGTTTGGAGTGCCGTGTCTGAAAAGCACCAAGGAGCCTGTCTCTGCAAACGTTGCAGCCTTCATAGCAATTGCGAATCAATTATACCTGTGGCTGTAAAGATTATCTTGAATTTCCTTCTGAAGCAATTTAACAATTGCTTCAAAGCAACAAAGGTGCAATCATTTATTGACTTGACACCATTCATCACCTCCACAAAAACCTCTGGGGAGGGGAAGAAAATTTAGATAGGGGTCTGTGCCGTTTGGGTTCTGCTGGGTCACATAGGGATCCAGGGTCAGGCTTCCAAACGAGTTTAGCTGCTGATGCTATAGAGGGAAAAGCAGGCTGGCAGGGTGTGGGCCAGATCTTCACATGTGGGTTCTGTGGTTCCAGTGGCACGTGCAACCAGCTTCTTAGCTGAAGCCCTTGTTCCTTGTGATTTAACGTATTGCCCCTACTAAAAGCCTCCACTGCTGCAGCCTGGAAGTTCTCTGCACAGATTGGCAGAGGCAGGAAAGAGAGACGGCTGCATCCTAATCCCTTTTTAAAGCCACCTGTGCTTGTGGCATCACTGTCTTCTCTGGAAGCAAATGCCACGTTTTAATCATGGCGTTTTAATCAACCCACTTTCTCGGTCTGGTGCATCACTTTATAGTCATGTCTCCCCCCGCCCTCGCCCCCTTCGTTTTCTCTTTTCTAAACTGAACAGTCCCAGACTTTTCAGCCAGTCCTCATCGGAAATGAGCAGGGTAGCCCTCTGCGGTACTTTTTTCACCATTGTGATGCCCTTTTTGAGACACAATCACCAGCACTGCACAAAGAGCTCCAACTGAGGCCACGCCATAGATGTGTACAGGAACATCATAATTAAGTTTGACAGCTCTGGGTTGGGAAATACCTGGAGATTTGGGGGTGAAGCCAGGGGAGGGCAGGGTTTGGGGAGGGGAGGGGAGGGGAGGGGAGAGACCTCCGTGGGGTACAATGGCATGAAGAGTCCACCCTCCATTTGCTCCAGGACAACTGATCTTGGTTATCTGGAGATCACCTGGATGTTGGAAACCTTAACTACAATATTGGTGGTTTGGTTTCCAACCTCTGTTGTTCACCGCCCAGAGCCCTTCGGGGGTGGGGCGGTATAGAAAACTCATAAATAAATAAACAAACAAACAAACCCGCCTCCCAGGAGCAGGGCTGCTGGTTCCCCGAATCTCTGTCCCGTCCCTTCCACACAGTTCCCGGTTGACCCTTTTCCTGCCCGCCCCAAGCCACAAATCAGCTCAGCAGAGGCAGCTGATGCAAGACTCCTCTCGTTGTTTAGGCCAAGGTGAGCTGGCTGTCATGAACAGATTGTTCCGGGCAAAGAAGGAAGGTTCTCTCCAGGCTTGAGAACCAAAGTTGAATTGAGTTTGTGTATTTCCCAGCCTGCTTTGCTCCCCTCTAGAACTCTCTGAGGTTTTTTCCTTCCCTCTGGGCACATTCACCAGCAAGGTCACCTTTTGCAGACACTCTGGCGAGGCAATCAGAAGGAGTAATCAGGCTGGATCAATGAGCCCAGACCATGGAGAAGAAAACAACCCACCCTCATCAGCCTCCCTCCAGTTGGAGCCTGAGTAAGCCGGCTGGCCCCAGCAGTCAGTGGGAATCAGGCTTGCTGGGGAGGACCCGCGGGAAGGGCTTGCAGGCAGTGAAGGAACAACAGCATCAGCACACCCACGTCCAAGCACAGAAGTGGGAAAGCTGCTGTCAAGTCTACCTGGAGGCAGTAGAGCAAACATACCTTTTGTTGGTTCCGTTGAAGCACTTTGGGGATTGTCAGTGTGGAATTCCAGAGGAACCCCCTCCCCCCACATATCTGCAAGCCACTTGCAACAAAGCCAAAAACATGGGAGGGGGGAGGGGGGATTGTGGCTCTCATGCAAGACCTCTCATTAGGACCAAGGAATGACAGACTCAGCCTGCACAAAAGCCATTGTGTTGGCCTGAGCACACCTGAAGCTGCCCTTCGACTGAATCAAGCCCTTCAAAATCAGTATTGCCTACGCAGACTGGTGGCAGCTCTCCAGGGCCTTTCCCATCACCTCCTACCTGGTCCTTTTAACCAGCGATGTCGGGGATTGAGCCTGCCTGAGGCCTTCTGTGCTGCATGTTTTCCTCCATAAAAGAATCTCACGACTTAGCTGCAAAACTCTTCTTTGTTAAGTTAAAGCCAAACATTCCCTCACTCAACTAGAAAGGGCATTTTTAACAACACAGATGCCAGAATCCTCCAGCAGAGCATTGGTAGCCGGTGGTTGCTGCTACCCTGGGATTCTTGGAAGCCTCATGCAACTGCCCAGGGTCAAAGGGCACGCTCCTTGCGGTCAGAACAGCCCCTGCCCTGCTTCTATGAAGAGAACAAGAGATGGCCCTGAGTCTTCTTACCACTCTGGGGACAAAGCAGGCAAATGACTGGGTGGGACCTCCCTGCATAAACTTCGTTCATGTATCAAGGGAGCCTTCCTTCCCCTGAGCACTGGCTCAAGGCTGGTAATGGGATTTGAACATGGATTCCTGCCTTCTTGGCTGGAACTGGAGAGGCCAGACCAAGTGGCCCTAGTCTGACCCAGTAAAGCCATTTGCAGTGTCCCCTTGAGAGGAGTTTGGATTTATATCCCCGTCCTGAGGAGACTCAAAGGGGCTTACAATCTCCTTGCCCTTCCCCCGCCCCCGCAACAAACACCCTGTGAGATAGGTGGGGCTGAGAGAGCTCCAAAGAACTGTGACTAGCCCAAGGTCACCCAGCTGTGTTGGAGTGCACAAGCTAATCTAGTTCACCAGATAAGCCTCCACAGCTCAAGTGGCAGAGCAGGGAATCAAACCCAGTTCCCCAGATTAGAGTGTACCTGCTGTTACCACTACACCACGCTGGTGCTTTGGAGGACCAATGGCCATTCACACTCCACCCAAGTGCAAACAGAAATGAAGTATTTCAGCACTGAAGCTGATATGTAGAAAGCAGATTGTAAAGGTGTAGTCGCTAGAATGTCATAGGCAAGAATAGTGGGGGCAGGGACAAGACCCCCAACAGGGAGAAGGGGCCCTGTAAAGGTGCTAGTATGTCATAGCAAAATTAAGCAAAACTCCAGCGGAATCTTAAAGACTAACAATATTCATTTCACTATGACCTTTCACAAGTTTCAGCAAGTGTGGTACAGTGAATGGAGTGGTAGACGTACTCTGGGCAACCTGGGTTTGAATTCCTACTTCCACCGTGGAAGCTCAGCTGCCCACCACAAACTCTCTTCTTGGGAGAGAAGAATGATGTTATAAAGGCACTTTAAGTGGGGGGAAAGTGGGATACAAATAAATGAATACATTATCAAATACATCCTCACTTCTTCAGGTAGATTCATGAAGGGGAAATCGTACTGGGAAATCTTGTGGGGAAGGTTTGAGTTGGATTCCATCATGAGGCTTTCAGGTATAAATTCTCTGTGGAAGGAGGAAAAGCAGGAGCTGATATAGAATGGTCAGTAGTCCTACTGGTGACCACTTGGGGTTGGGAAGGCAGGTGGAAATGTACCTGGTGCTTCACTATTGCAACCTGCTTACCCGGAAGGCTCCTGCTGCAGCCCCATTCCAGACTCACCTGAGAGCGGCTCCTTGGCCTTCACTGGCTCTGCTTCTTTGGTGACCGGTCCCGCCTCCAGCGTCTCGGTCTGGTTGAGCTTCTCCACCAGTGAAGCCCTGCGCACCTTCCCCCCCAGCCCGATCTTGAGGAAGGACATGCGCTTGATGGTGTCTCCCCCACCGTTCTCCTTCTCGGCCTGGCCACAGTCCAAACTGCTCAGACTCTCCTTGCACCGCCCATTGAAGCGCTGAAGGAGGCTGAAGTCCTCTGAGCTGCGGCGCATCTTCTTCTTCTCTGGAGTTCTTTGGTTTGGGTTGCCCTCCAGCAAGGGAAGCATCATGCGGCCCAGCAGGGACCTCTGCTCGGGCCCTTTCTCCCTGTTGGGGGTCTTGTCCCTGCCCCCACTATTCTTGCCTTTGCCCAGGCGGAAGGGGGACAAGCCCACCAGCCTCTCCAGGGTCGCCCGACGCCTGTAGCATCCTTCTGGGCTGTTGTGGAACAGATCCCCGGGAAAGTTGCTCCTGCCCTCTGGGGAAGGGTCTCCACTCTCAAGGGTCACGTCCCCAAGGAAGGGGTCTCGGTCATTCTCGTCAAGGTCTTCCTCAAAGGGATTGGTGCCCCTGCTTTCTTGGTCCAGGATAAGCATCCCTGCACTGCACTCTTCCCTGCTGGCCATTTTGAGATTGTAAGGATTCTTAAGGAATGGCATGGCAGCTGCAGCGCCCAATGACCTGGGGAATGGAAAAGATGAAGGGTCACGTGACCAGAGTTTAAGGAAGTGGGCAGAGAAAGGCATTTTGGTCTCTTCCCCCAGCTGCTTAGCTGTAAGGTCACACATCTGTGGCAGATGGTTGAGTTAGGGGAATGTGAACAGATCCAGACAACAAAAGCTGTGGTGTGTTTTTTTTTGGGGGGGGGGGGGTTGGATGGAGAGGAGAACAGCAGCTGAATGGCAGGCAGAGGAGAAGCAAAAGAGAGAAGGAGAAAACTCTGAGCCACGTGAGACAAAATAGCTGCCAGGGACAGGGGAGAGATCTGATGTGGCCATCTTCATTCTGCCTTTAGAAGGGCCACCAGGGCAGTTAACAATTAAAAACAAATATAATAAAATGACATTTTAAAACCATTTAAAAACACAGGGTTCAATTCAATTCAATACTTTTATTGGCATAAACAAGTAAGTTAATAAAAATATAAATAAATAGATTAAAAGACAAAAATAGATTAAGGTTTTTAAAAAGCAAGGTAGTCAATAAAAGGGTAGTTGGGGTGCTGTGTGGTTTCCGGGTTGTATGGCCGTGTTCTAGCAGCATTCTCTCCTGACGTTTCGCCTGCATCTGTGGCTGGCATCTTCAGAGGATCTTCAACTCATCTTCAGGGGAACACGGCCATACAGCCCGGAAACCACACAACACCCCAGTGATTCTGGCCACGAAAGCCTTCGACAATACAAAAGGGTAGTTAACTGGAGCGGGTCTGCTGAGCCAACATCAAAAAAATTGTCACATTCACAGTCCTATCAAGATTATTGGTGTATATTCTTTTGGGGGGAAATAGGACTTGGAAGGTGTTGGGGCATCAGGGAAGTTGCTAGTCCATAAGAGTTATTGCTTTTATGCTTTCTTTGTTGGCATGGAATTCTGAACTCTCAGATCAGTAAAACAGATTGTGAATAATATTTGAACTCTGGCATGGAAAAATCAGTCAACATGTCTAAGCAGGAAAATCTCAAGGAATCCCAAAATGTACCCCCAACTCGAATAATGAAGTTCTATAACCTTAACTCTTTTGGAATCTCTGCGCATAAAGGTGGGGAGGGATGAAACGCCATCTGACACTATATGGTTCCTGGTTTTATTATTGATAATCAGTTGTTTTATGTTGTGTTTTTAAGCTGTTTTTATTACTGTTGTTCACTGCCCTGAGCCCCTAGGGCCATGGTGGCGAATCTATGGCACCTTTTGTAGTCCATTAACATCTGGAGTGCCATAGGTTCGCCACCACAGCCCTAGGGGGAGGGTGATCTAGACATTTAATGAATAAATAAATAAATAATAAAAACAAATGTTCAAAATAAAGAACGTGCCCCACACGTCATCAGTCCTGCTCTTGAAAATATCCGCAAGGATTTCTCCCTCCCAAATAACTGACGCCTAACGTACCCTCTCCCTTCCCTCCCCAGAGATTCATTTTCTCCTTAAGAGAGGAACCATACATCCTCCTGTGGGAGTGACTGTAGGAGACCCAAAAGCAAATGGAGATGAAATCAGCTGAACTGCCAGTGGGGAGCTGAGAAGGCCCAGCCCCAGCTTAGGGGAGGGGGCCACAGGGGGACCCAGGAACCATCAAATCCACCCTCACATCAGTAGCTGCCCTACCTCTTGCCTGAGACCGTAGCCTGGTGCAAGAAGCAATTAGAGGCCGGGCCCTGCTGGAAGGTCCTTCTCCCAGAGGGGATGGTAGCCAGTTAACTGAGCACACAGGAGTATCAGGTTACCACTGTTTAATGGGAACAGGCAGTGCAGAGTAATTCCCATGCTATAGACTTCATTGTTATTCCCATGCTATAGACTTCATTGTTACTCATACTTCTATTCAGATGCCCTCAACTATTGATCTGGTTGCCTTCTTTGTTACTCACAAATGTTTCTTCACCCACCCTGGACACTCCAACAGATATATATACTCCACTTGCTTTCCCAACATCAGATCCTCTGAAGATGCCAGCCACAGATGCAGGCGAAACGTCAGGAGAGAATGCTGCTAGAACACGGCCAGACAGCCTGGAAACCACACAGCACCCAAGTGATTCCGGCCGTGAAAGCCTTCGACAATACAGTGCAGAGTAAGCTTACTTTCAGTTCTGGGGAAAAGCAGTCCAGAGCCAGTTGTACATCTGGGGTCCCCAGTTTAAATCACATTGAAAGTGATGCTGTTTTGGGGTGGATTATCCCCCACTCTGAAGCATCCCCCCCCCCCGATTTCAACACTTGCATTCGTGTCCAGGTGACAAGGTAGAGAAACAGCTCCCTTGGGCTGGCAAGGAACACCAGGTTGGCACTATTCCTTGGATCCTAGTAAAAAAATTAATTTCATAATGACATCATTTTGGATCTCATTAATTTTGCCTCCCGTCTTTGCCCCTGAAATAACTGCAGACAGTTCCACTAAAGCCACTCCTATAGTATGTAGATTGCTTCTTCATCAACTCTTTACTGACTGCACACTTTCTTCCATTCTGCACCCTGCTAAATGGTCCTTCAATACCTGCTGAATGCGATCAGGATGAGTCTCTGATCAAGGCACAGCAGCCGGCTGCATCTCCCCAGGAAGATGGAAGTAGGTTTAGGGCTCTCTCCATTGACTGCCTTGCCCCTTATGAAGGCCAGTCAGTCCAGAATATTTGGCTGCACCAATGGTCTTCCCACATGCACAAGAAGTGCAGTCTATGGTCCTTTTCAGTGACAAGGGATGTCAGGATGTAGGACTCACATGAAGCGCTGCTTGGTTGGCACCTTGAAAACTTCTGTTCTGTTCCCCAAGCAATCTCAGGTGCCTTGCACTTGGCCAGAACAGAATGTGAGACTGTAGACTAATGAGTAATAGTTAAAAAATGGTTTAATAGTATTGAAAGCTTAGGACTCCTCCCATGAAGTCTAACTAATAAAGGATACTGGAGATGCTGGAAACGATTGGAGATTATTGAAGAGCTTGCAGACACCAACTCTTCCTTGCTTGCTTCCAAGAAAGTCTGCTCTGCTTCTTGCTGCTTCTGAGTTCTGCACAGCGTCCTCTAACTGGACTCTGTTTTCCTGAAATCCTGTTGAAACTTGCTTACTCTAAGTTCTATGGATCTCTAACACCTTATATGTAATATCTTAAACTTCTGGGATATTGCTGTCTGGGATATTGCTGAACAAACTGAAAAAAGGGACTGACTAACAAGAAATGCTGTAGTGCTTTTGCCTATAGGTAGCTTCTTAAAGGGACAGGGTCTAACTAAGGTTCTTTCCCACAGAATACTGTACAAAAACAATTAAGCCCATTCTATCTAAAGCTACAACTGAGGCTTAAATAAAGAAAATGGGGAGGGTGTGTCTAGGGCCATGGTGGTGAACCTATGGCACTCCAGATGTTCATGGACTACAAATCCCATCACCCCCTGCCAGCATGGCCAATTGGCCAACTAAACTAGACTATAAACAGTCAAAAGATAAATACTGTCACAGCCTGCCCATGTTACAAAATGACAGCAGTGTCCAATGAGAAACATTTCCTGCATTTCTTGGGGTTTCAGTGCCCCACAGCTGGGAATTTCTTGGGGGGGGCGGGGTTCAGCAGAACTGCTTAGCCTGGGGACATGCAAAGCAGTCAGGAAGAAGGTGACACCCTGCAGCCTGGGGCCAAATGCCCCCCTTGGGCAGGCAAGCGTCTCTCTCCGTTCCCAGGGCATAAAAGCAACTAAGTCAAATTGTGCTTGAAATGAGGCTGAGGTTGAGTTTTCATGAACTTTTAAAGCTGCTTGCCGGGGCATCTGTGCTTTTCTCTACCCCTGACTGGTTAAAACCAAGTCCCCAAACATTTGGAGCAAGGAGAAATGGCCTCCCAAGTAGAGGATGCATAACCCCATCCCCTGCTCATCTTTGCAGGAGACAAGAGATGAGGAGGGCAAAGTCTTTATATAACCTATTCATAGAGGGGCTGTGCTGGAGAAACCGTACCTTCATGCTGCCTTCTCCACCTTCCCCAGCTGAGCTCATCTATCCCTTCCTTTAAGGACTGACAGAGAGTACTT
This sequence comes from Sphaerodactylus townsendi, assembly GCF_021028975.2. Taxonomy (NCBI): domain Eukaryota; kingdom Metazoa; phylum Chordata; class Lepidosauria; order Squamata; family Sphaerodactylidae; genus Sphaerodactylus; species Sphaerodactylus townsendi. The sequence continues at coordinate 133,456,920 of NC_059430.1, read as the reverse complement.
TACTTGCTGACTTGACTTCTCTTTAACCTGCCCATTTTCCAGGTGGGGAGCGTGGGGGTGGGGAGAGAGAAACTCTTAGAAATAAATTGCTGCCGCAGAAGGCCAAGCTGCAAAGGACCCCTTCGATCCACTCACCCATGCAGGTCATGCCAACAAAATACAACAGACCTGACATTTGAAAAGAACCTACCATGGTTTGCAACTGCCTTCTAGATGAAGCCGGATATATTCTACCGGGAGGAACCAGCCAGGTACTGATAAGGCAGGGCAGACTCCCCGGCTTCCCAAAGCACTGAAAACATGGTTGGAGTTGCAGGGAAATTTAAAAACTATCCTGCTTCTCAGTCTCCATCCTGCAGGCACATCTCAAAGTTCACACCGGAAATCACACCCTGTGGTGTTTGACAGAACAAGGAAGTGCCTTGCATGATATGAACTAAACACAGAGCCAACCCCCCCCCCCCGCCCCCTCTTCCTGAGAGCAGCTTAGTTATTTGCCAGACAAGCAGGCTGAGAGGTTGCTCGTGTACCAGTTTGAAACAAAATTCTCTCTGCACTTATAGCCTTTTTTCTGGACCAGTTTGGAGTGGGGAAAACAGCATGTGAGTTTTGAAAAGTTTCTCAACAAAACTGACTAATCACCCCATAAAGACGTGTGATTTGATATACCACAGATAACAGCCACAGAATGCAATGGCTGGTCTCCCTCACTGAGGTGCTGGCGATGTAGGCACAGAAGGAAAAGAGTGAAAGTAAGAAGGAAATAGAAAGTGGTAGAAAGTGAGAGAAAGAGAGAGAAAGAGAAAAAGGAAATGATTTTAGATTTACCAGAAGGTTATTTCTTCCTTCTCCCCATTATTTAGGAAAATAATGGAGAGAAAAAGATTCTGGCAGAAAAATACAACTTAAAGGTCATTTCACAGAATCATGAAAAGAGATGTCTTTGTTAAGAAAAAAAAGCATTCAATGTTCCTGCATTCCAGAAAAAGATACTTTTAATGCTTGTGTGCAAGTAAAAGGCTCATGAAAATAATATCTTCAACTAAAGCACAGACATAGAAAATAGAAATAAAGCATTTTAAATGATTATTTCAACGCTGAAGTATACTTATATGTAACTTAAGCAAGTTTTTCTTGAAGACATTTTAGATGTTAAGAATTATATGGCTCAGAAATAGCAAAGGGTACTGCTTTCCAAAACAGCCTATTGTTACTCTTCCCACACATTCCCAAAAGAGAAAGATACTTTTACTTAGCAATGAGCTGAGGAAAGTGTGTGTGTAGAAAATAACTGACAAAGCGGAATTAAAAGCAAAGAAAGAGAGTCAAGCCATGCTGAGGAAACTATATTCTTAAGAATGCTATTTAACAATGTATCGCCATGATGGGAATATTGAAACGTCATGAATTGACAGGGTTTGGCTTTGCAACATTTATGATGCATCAGCTGTCTTTATCCTATAAGAACTGTGACTTTTGTATACTCAGGGCGACTCCTCTGATTCTATAACAGACCCTCTGAGGGTTTGGAATAAAAATTATTTATTTAATTAGCCCTTGTCGGCTCAAGCTTATTAGCTAACTATTAGTAAACACGTTACTCTGTGGTAACAGAGAGAGAGCGTGGGACCGACACACCACCAGCTGAACCGGTTGCCAGTGGAATTCTGCATCAGGTTCAAGGTTTTGGTTTTAACCTTTAAGGCCCCGAGCGGTCTGGGACCGTCGTATCTGTGGCATTGCATCACCCCAAATTGCTCGCAAAAGATGCTCGGGTCCTCCAATAAAAATCTCCTGGCAGTCCCTGGGCCCAAGGACATGTGATTGGCCTTTCTGCCTTGCCAGTCTGGTGGAACTCTGTCAGCTGCCATGAGTGCCCCTGGGCCTGTAAGACAGAGATGTTCAACCGGGCCTTTGGTTGAGACCATGTCCCAGAGTCATCTGCCGGCCTCCCTACACGACCATCAACGCAACTGCCACTCTGCGTTACCCCCATCTGATTTTACCCATACTTTGACTGCTTAATAAGGGCCCATGTTTTGAGCTGGGCTGGGTGGTCCTTCATGGGCTCCAAAATTTTTTGCCATCTTAAGTTTATAATGATATGTATACATACTGAGTTTTTATGTATCGGTATAATTCTTTTAGAGATGACTGTATGTATAACGCCCTGAGCCTGGCCAGGAGGGCGAGATATAAATCCATATATATAAACGCGAAATACCACTCACTGACTCATCAACAGAACTCAAAAACCACTGAAGCAACACACATGAAATTTGGCACACCTGTTCCTTACGTACTCCAGGTGCTCACTAAGAAAGGATTTCCCAAAATATTCACTTTCACTCGATTTATTACCTATTTACTGTTTTCACTGCTCATCTCTGGCCATCTGCACGAACATTCTAAGGGCAAGCCAACCGCTCAGTCCACAGACATGCTGCACGAACATTCTAAGGGTGACAGTTACACACCACCAGCTTCATGTCCTTCACTAACTGCACTCTACCACTGCCCTCCACAATGCAGGTGAACCTATTTGAAAACAAACCCATCAGTCCACAGACAGGCAGTGAGGAAATATGCTGCATTTCACCCCAAAATTCACAAACAGGCTGCAAAAAAGTATGCTGAATGTCACCCCAATGTTAACAGACAGGCTGTGAAAAAGTACTCCTCCCTACCCTCACGTTAACAACACCGCTACAGACAAATACTATCAACATACATTACAAACCACACTATCACCTTGGACTACTAAACATTTGTCGGCTTTTGCATATGGACATCAGATTGCTTACTGTGGAGACAAGTTTATTGCTCTCGGCCTCTGATCACTCTGTGCTTGGTGTCGTGCTCTGAAGTGGCAGGATGAGTTCCCAGGAATGTGCTGCAGTGGCGGTACAGGCCAGCTCCCTGCCCTTCAACCCTACCCTGAACCTCTTCACAGCCTTCTCACTCATCAACATCCAATGGCAGAACACTTCCTTTCTGCATCCCGAAAAGACAACGGCTGCTTCCAAATGACGTCTTTTGGAGCCCGCCAGGTGAAAGAGAGCAATAACACATTGCATTAGAAAAAGACAACTACAGGAAGCTGCTGCAACATATGCAAAAACAAACCCATCAGTCCACAGACAGGCTGTGAGGAAATATGCTGCATGTCACCCCAAAGTTCACAAACGCCCTCCACAACGCATGTGAACCTATCCCTTCTGCTGAAACCGCTACAGGGAGAAGAGGAATTAAACCCAGAAAATGCTTTACACACTGCATTATAAAAAGACAACTACAGAAAGATGCTGCAAAATATGTGAAAACAAACCCATCAGTCCACAGAAAGGCTGTGAGGAAACATGCTGCATGTCACCCCAAAGTTCACAGGCTGTAAAGTAGTATGTTGAATGTCACCCCGAAATTCATAGAGAGCCTGTGATGAAGTATGTGTACACGGGTGCCCTGCTAGTAAAATAAATAAAAATAACTTGTATGTGGCCTGAAACATCTTTTTAAAATTTCCCTTCCTGTTTGCCGTTCAGCCAGATGAAAAGTTGTGGGCAACTCAAAAGTTTGCACATTTTTTGTGATGTTTAAATTTATCTTAATTTAAAAAAAGTTATAAAGAACTTTTGTTTGGAATGTTTTTCTGTAGACCAGGGGTAGGGAACCTTTAACACTCAAAGAGCCATTTGGACCCGTTTTCCACGGGAAAAGAAAACACTTGGAGCCGCAAATAATTTTTAACATTTAAAATAAAGATAACACTATATACATAGGGTTTTTTTTAACCTTTTACTCTGCTCATTCTGAGAAGCGCCTGCCCTGCTGCCTGCAGGGCAGGCAAGGATAAAGCCGGCGGCTCGGCCTTGCCAGCTGCCAGGAAAACGCCTGCCCCGCTCCAACAGGGCGGGCAAGAGGGGAAGCCAGCAGCGCAGCCCAGCCAACCGTGGGCAGTTGGTGCGCCCGCCCTGCTGCCCGCAGGGCGGGCAAGGATGGGGCTGGCGGCTCGGCTCGTGGAGCCACAGTGCAGGGGCAGAAGAGCCGCATGTGGCTCTCGAGATGCAGGTTCCCTACCCCTGCTGTAGACCATCCAAGTTTCAGAGCATAGCCATGTTGGTCTGCAGTAGATCAGCTAGAATTGAGTTTAGTAGTACCTTAGAGACCAACAATATTTGCAGGGTATAAACTTTCATGAGTTAGATATCTAACTATCAGATTTCCAGCACCTACCAGGCATAATAATCGAAATGTACAACAGCCTGGTAGAGTAGATGAGTATTATCATCCCCAGAATTGAAATGAACTTAGCTGAGGCTCTTGTTACTCTTCATATTTTACAGTTTGGGAAGTAATCTTAAAAGCAAACTATGGGCATGAACGGGGTTTCTGCCAAATCAACCCAAAATTAAGCAATTTGCATCCATTCCATTTTAAGGAATGCTTTTCTGCTCTTCTGAGTTTGTGATAGTAGTGGATTACTGACACAGGCTAGAATCCAATTTAAGAACAGCTCCTTAACACAAGAACCACAAAGGTGCTTTCTGATAAGCCCCACTGGCTTGGCCTCTAAGCAGGGGTCCCAATGGCTCTTTCTGCTTCAGACAAACCAAGTCTGACCTTGAGGGTGCTGCCCCCTGGGAGCAGCCCCCACCTTCCTCTTTCTAACACAATTGTAGATTGCCTGAGAGCGCCGGGAGGAAATTACACACCAGGATGGGGATAGAGGAAGCAGCCCTTTCTCCGGGGGGTGTGTGTGTGTGTGTGTGTGTGTGTGTGTGTGTGTGTGTGTGTGTGTGTGTGTGTGTGTGTGTGTGTGTGTGTGTGTGTGTGTGTGTGTGTGTGTGTGTGTGTGTGTGTGTGTGTGTGTGTGTGTGTGTGTGTGTGTGTGTGGACATGCCTTGCAATTAAAGCAGTGCAGGAAGGGACCCTCATTGCATGAGTCACACAGACCTTACTCTCTTTGAGTGATAAATGAGTTTCAAAACAGAGGTCTGGGATGGCTGTTGTAGGTTTTCTGGGCTGCTGGGATGGTTGTTGTGGTAGTTTTTGCTTTTAATGTTTCACCTGCATCTATGGCTGGCACCTGCAGATCTGGGATGCCTGGCACGCCGACAGGTCACACTCACACCCCCTAATTTGGAAACTTTATACCTAACTTCTGTTGTAAGAGTTGGTTCTGGCTATTGAGGGGAGCACTCTGCACATGATCAAGAGAGCTCTCATTGCCGGATATTGCATCTGTGGCTGCGTCCTGGAGTGCCAAAAAGAAAAAAGGCTCCTCAACTGACTTTCTGTTGGGGGGGGGGGGAGCTGATCTCTGCCAGGGCCTTCCTCTGCCTTGGACAGCTGCAGAGCAGCACTCCCCACTTGCAGCCAACATGCGCCCACTGGGTGGCGGGGGATGGGGGGGAGGTGGGCAAATGGAGGGGAGGGCTCTGCGCAGACATGCATCTTGGAAGAGGGACCTGAAGAAAGGAAGGGCAACAGCAGGAAAAAAGCAGGAGGAAAATGTGTGACAACCAAACTTGTTAGAAGAGGGGCAGGCCAGGGAAGCAGGGGGCAGCAGAGCTGCTTTGCAGAGGGGACAAGTCCAGACAGGAGAGGATGTCCGAATGCAGGTTGCAAGATCCGGGGGGGGGGGGGGGCGGGGGAGCGGACAACCCCACAGGCCCCTTCTGAGATCCCTTGCAATGCTACAGCGGATGCCACAGAGCACAAGGGGGGGGGGGGGTTGGGCCGCAAAGCAGAGACGGGTCAGCAGAAGGGCTCCAGCAGCGTCTCAGCCGCCAGCAGGGTGCCAGGCTCCCTTCCGGAGATGCCACCTCTTCCACCGCGCACCCACCCACCCACCAGTTCCCCCCCTGCTGCCGCGGGGACCTCTGGGTAGGGGTGTTCCTGGGGGGCAGCTGGTCTCCCTCCGCTGTCACCACTGTGCGCTTGGCCAGTTGTGCGGGGTGAGGCATCAGGCACCCCCCCTCACCCGGCAACCCTGGCCGAGCCAGCACCCACCAGCACGCCACGGCTCGCCCCCCAGCCCTTCCCTCCGAGGCTCTCGTGCCCGCCTGTGGGCCGGGGGCTGCGCTGGCACTGGGACCAGGAATGCCCCCCCCCCCCGCGCAGTCGGCCTGCGCCGCGGGCGAGCGAAGCGGTGCGCTGGGGCAGCGGGGCTGGCTGGCTGGCTCAGAGGCGTGGCAGCGGCCGGACGGCAGAAGCCTCCTTGCAGACCGGTTCCCACGTGCCGCCGAAGAGACCCCCTGCCTCACTGCGCAGGCTTGGCCAGCCGGCCAAGGGCTCGGGCATCACCCGCCGCCTCTGCCGCTCCTCAGAAGCCCCGAGCCCCGCCGGCCCCCAGGAACTTTCGGCTGCAGAGAAGCCCGTCCGGCGGCCGAGTCAGGCGTGCAGGAGCGGAGCAAGAAGGGCGGCGGGGGGCGGGGGCGTCCCTACCTGGCCGGCTGCTCGAGGCCCGCGGGGTGCGGGTGCGGGGGTCTCAGTCCACGCTCCGCCGCCCCCGACACCGCGCTCCTTCTGCCGACCTTGCAGCGCCGGGGGAGGGGGGGGGTGAGCGGGGCCTGACTTCTGCGGCTGAAGCCCCGCCCAGCAGCTTGGGCTCGCCCCCCCCCCAGCGGGAGGCGGGGTCCCCTCCCCTCCTGCCTGCCCGCCCGCCTGCCCACGGGGCACCCTGGCCGGAGCACTTCTCCTGAGCCAGAGGCTGCAGTGCGGGCTGCCAACTCCAGGACCGCCCAGCTGACCCCTCCCGTCTTCAGGGAAACGGGGTCGTGGGGGGGGGCATCCGTTTTGACTCCCGGAGATTCCTGGAGCTTGGCAACTCGGCGCCACGCGGGGACCTGCTACGCAAGGCCGGCTGAATGATGCCGGCAACTCTCTTCTGTCCTGCCGAGCCTTTTGCGTTGGAAAAAAGAGAGAGAGGCCGAAAGGGAAGAAGAGTCGGGCCCGAGAGGGGGGTCGTTGGTGGAGCTTTAAAAGTGGTCGCAGCTGTTGCAATTGGGAGTCTTAGAACCGCGCGGTCGGCCGGACTGCTTCTCTGGCCTCTGCTGGGGCAGCCCTGCCTGCCTGCCTGCCTGCCTCACAGCCATCAGCTCCCCCTCGAGCCCCGTCGGGGAAAGAGGGGGGTGGCCTGTCCACTGCTCGGGTGTCTGCATTGGCTCAAGCTCCACACACACGCACACAACTCTGGGACTCCATCCCCGCAGAGGCGCAGACCACTGAGGAGGGGTGGATTGTGGCTGCTGCCAGAGCCCTCCTGACAAACCCTTTCCCCTCCCTCAAAGTTTCCACCAGAGGGACCCTCCCGTTGAGGGGGGTGAGGAGGGGTAAGGCTACAGTTTCTGCCATGGTTCTTGTGGGCATGAAGGACAGACCTGACCCCCCACCCCCACCCCCCGGTCTCAGGCTGTGCCCAGCTCAGGCCCACTGCTGCCGTGCCTCTGAGCAGGGTGCCTTGCAAGAGCCTCTCTCCCTGGGTTGTCATCCCTATGAAACGGGAAGAGGCTCGCCTGCCTGCCTGCCTGCCTGCCTGCCTCTCCCTGCCGCTGCTGGGTAAAGCCCTGCCTGCTGCCTGCTCTTCCGCCTGCCCAGGCCCGCCCGCCTCTCTGCAATTCGTGGCCTCCTCCTGCCACCCCCTGGTCATTCTTGTTCTTGAAAAAATTGAACACAAACAGTTGCCCCCAAAAGAGAGCACCTCGTAGCAGGAAAACCTTGGAGACATTTTCTTTGGGGGCCCCAAATTTGGCCCCAGATTGAAGAAACAAATGGCTAATTGCATAATTTCTCTTCTTGATTCCTTATTAAGGAAGTTTGTTTTGCACACTTGATGACACTGATGGCAAATGGAAGTGAATGCTGGAACCATAAAGTACCTTGGTAGTGTAAGGCGTGCCTTGTTTAGAGGAAGGGGATTCTTCTTGGTCTCCAGGCCACTCAGCACCTTCAGTGAAAAAGGCTTGGAGGTGTCTCTGGTGGATTCCGCACAAAAGGGAAGATGTGTCTCGGTGGATTCCACACAGCACATTAATACTGAGTTGCAGTTTTTCACCAAAGAAAACATACCCAGCT